>NC_056731.1:1019138815-1019331315 GCF_019279795.1 Protopterus annectens | reverse complement strand
TATGCATTCCTGAAGGTGTTAATAGAATGTGTTTATAAAGGATTCTGCGGTCTGGGCCATATTTTCCACAGGCCCGGGGGCTTTGAAGGATTCCACCTCAGTTTTGAGGAGTGTGAAATTTACTTTAGATAGGTTTTTCACTGTGGTTTTCTGGGCAGGGGGTGGGGTCGGGATGTGAATATCCAGTGAGATTAGTTTATGGTCTGATCTTACCAGTGAGGGATACACTTCTGGTCTGGAGCATAGAGTCCCCATGTTGGTGATGATCAGGTCCAGTATGTTTTCCCCTCTTGTGGGAGTGGTAACAAGTTGTTCCATAGCATTTGAGTTTATAAATTCTTGGAACCTTTGGGCTAGGGTGTTGGAGCTAGACTAATGCTCCCAGTCTATGTTTGGGTAGTTGAAGTCGCCCAATATAATGGTGTTTGGAGAGACCTTCATATTTTCCAGTGTTCTCAGGAAGGCCGAGTGGGGTTCCTGGGTTTGGGAGGGTGGTCTGTAGCAAGCTATAAACTGGAAGGCAGTTTTATCCACTGTTAGTTGCACATGGATAGTCTCTGATACTTTGTGCTGTGTCACCAACCTGGAGGCGTGGGTAACTTTGACGAATATTGATAATCCCCCTCCTTTTGTGGTTCGGTCCAAGTTTTTGGGCCGAAAAGCATGGTATGAGGTATAACCTGGTAGTGCTGGGGTGCTCTCAGGATCCTTGAACCAGGTTTCTGTTACTGCACAGATATTGATGTTCTCCATGCTAAGGAGAGTTTTGAGTGTGTGCATCTTGAGGTTTAGACTTCTGGCATTGAGTAGCATTACTCTTAGTTTTTTATCCCTTGTGATACCTATGGAGGTGGGTTTGTCTTTTTAGCCTTGCCTAAAAAAGGCACTATGGGGGTAGCAAGAGCCTTTGCCAATATCCCAAACCCAGGGGTGACAGGTGCAAGCCGTCCCTAGCGAAGCATCATGGCTTGTCGAGCATGTCATCCCAGGCTGACAGGCATTGGATCCCCTTTGAATGACACCAATACTTAAGCCAATTGTTGAAATTGATCATCTTATCTTCATATTGTGGCATCATTCTTGGTGAGGGTAAGATGCTAGTCAAGGTCAGAGTCATACCAACCTGGGCTACATGCTCAGAGAGCTCCTCTATGTCTCCTTCCATGTAGACCAGGGAGGTACGTCTCAGGTCATTCACACCAGCATGGACAATGACTGAGTCATATTTGTACTTGCCTTGGAGTGACCTGAGTGCTTGTGTTATGTGGCGGATCCTAGCGCCTGACAGGCAGCTCACCGTGACCTTCTCCTTGTTCAGCCTGGTGCGTCAGTGTGCCTGACGATAGAGTCACCTATAACAAGTGTATCAGGTGTGTTGTTTAGCCTTAAGGGCTGTGACTGTTTGGCACACTGGGTTTGTGAGCTATGTGTTGCACGTGTTTTGTTTTGGGGTAGCTGTTGCTTGGGTGTCTGCTTTGGAGGTCTGTACTGCTTAGGCAGATTTTTATTTAGAGCCTCCGAGTATGTTTGTGTGTGTTTATGTGTTTGGTTTGCTCTATGTGAGACTGGAATTGTAGTGAGTGTGGTTTCCTTCTCCTCCTGACTGGTTATGCCAGTACTGAGTTGAGAGAGCTTAGCCTCCAGTTTGGCTATATGGTTGCATCTCTCACATGTGTTGGAATTTGTTGGGAGGAGGAGAGGGTTGCCTGTGTACATGAGGCAGTTGTAACATTGCCTCAAGATTCCCAGATTCACCAGATGGACCGGAGTGGAGATTGACAACTGACCTTTGAACATGCTAGAATAGTATTGGGAATTCCTTTATAATTGAAAAAAGGGCCAGTGGGGAACAAGGTACTCAAGGGGAGTTTGTGAGGGTGTAGTGCTTTTAATTTTTTAGTGCTGACTTATATAATTGCTTTAGTGAGCAAGTGCCAGGTAACTTAAATGCAATGTGTTACAGGTAACTTAAATGCAAAAATGACAAACAGTAACTTTCTTTCAAATGAAACAAGGAAATAAGTAAAGTAAGCAATGCAGATATCACTAGGGATCCACAGAAGCACTGAAAAGCCACGTTTTAGGTGGAATTAGCACTTCAGGGAAATAACAAGCAAGCAAACAAGCATACAAACAAAGCTAGATTCAGCAGGCCTGGATCTAGTCTATGCTACAGCAAACAAGGTGTACCAATTTCAGTAAGAAACAGTTCAAATATGCAGGCACTATAAGCCTTTAACCAGAAATTCCCAGCTCAGAAGGGCATAGTCCAGCCTCTCCTCCCACAAGAGTGCAGACCATGAACCTTCTTAATGTAAAATAACTGGCCTGAAGCCCAAGTGCTTAAACCAGAACTAATACACTTTTAGAATAACAGTAACTGAGCCCTCAATCAGCAGTTCCCAACTTAGAAGGATGTAAGCTACCTGTCCTGCCACCACAGTGCAGGCCACAAACCTTCTTAATGTAAAACAACTGGTCTGAAGCCCAAGTGCTTAATTCAAAAGACTTAGAATGATAGCTACACTTTAATCAAGCTACTACCAAGCAGTAATAAATACAACTGAATACTTTAAAGAATGCCTGGATTAGTGCTCAAGTTATACAAACAAAGCTAGGTTCAGCAGGCCTGGATCTAGTCTATTCTACAGCAAACAAGGTGTAGCAATTTCAGTAAGAAGCAGTTCAAATATGCAGGCACTATAAGCCTTTAACCAGAAATTCCCAGTTCAGAAGGGCAGAGTCCAGCCTCTCCTCCCACAAGAGTGCAGACCACGAACCCTCTTAATGTAAAACAACTGGTCTGAAGCCCAAGTGCTTAAACTAAAAGGCTTAGAATGAGTTACACCAAGCAGTAATAAATACAACTGAGTACTTTTAAGATGATGCCAAAGCAAAATAAAGTAGGAAAAAACACAAATACAGTAAAAGCAGATACAATTTTTTTTTTTTTTTTTTTTGAGTGAGCAAATGAGATGGGCCCAGGAGTTACAGGACAGAAACAAGTGCAAATGCAGACCTTCAAATCAGAAAGTTGAGAAAGATGGAAGACCAATAACTACAAATTCTGGGCCAGAACCACTCCTTATGTGGTAGACAGGTTACCTAATGCTTACCATTCCCACTGATAAGCTAGAAGGCTTCCCTCCAATACAGAAAGGCTTGGGGGCTCAGAAGCTTACATACAGTCCTGGATACAGCAAATCTGTATCTGGAACACTAAATTACAGGAAAAGTAGGAAACAGGCTTACAATTTTTTTTTTCTGTTTGCCTTACACCTCATTTTGCACACAGTCAACTTGTAATTTCTCACAAAGCATGTGTTGTAAGTAGTAGGTATAAAAGATTACTTCAGTAGCTATTAAACACAATGTTTTGACAGGCAAGATATTAATAACAGTCATTCACATGTATTCTTAAACTCATAATAAAAAGTTGATATAGTCACATTGCAAGCACAACACTTCATTTCTGATTCGAGCTTTGGAGCTAACATTGAATTTTGTTATACATTTCTGTGTTATGCTTGCATTTCCCATTAGTACAATGGTATGCTGTGAGTAAACATAGCTTTCTGCTGAAGGAAACAGTGAAACACTACATTTGGTGTGCTTTCTACAGCCCAAAATAAGCTTAGTGGCAATGCATAACTGTCAGCACTCTGAGCAGTGCTTAGTAGAGAAAATCCACCTGTTAACCTAGATTTCTCTGTGGCACAAAGTGCAAACTCAAAACTAAATGAAAAAGCACAGTTGAAGCAGGGTTTGGCTCCAGTATGCAGTTGATTTTACAAAGAGTGTTATAACATGATTATATCAACTTTTTATTATGAGTTTAAGAATACATGTGAATGACTGTTATTAATATCTTGGCTGTCAAAGCATTGTATGTAATAGCTACTGAAGTAATCTTTTATACCTACTACTTACAAGACATGCTTTGCGAGAAATTACAAGTTGACTGTGTGCAAAATGAGGTGTAAGGCAAACAGTCACTGCATTATGCAATGACACCTGAAACGCCATTCAGCGTGACATACTACAGTTGCTCATTGAGAGACCACACACAACTGCTGAGCATCACAACTAATAAAATAGAAGGGGGTCAGAGAGATGCATAGGCAACTCCTTCACAGGAAAGGCACATAAAAACAGGCAGTACAATGTTTACCTAATGCTGTATACGAATTGTTGGCACAATGAAAAATTAAGTTTACAGACTTGATCACTATCTCTACCCCCCTACCTACTTCCCACATGTCAAAATCACATCTATGACGGCACAGTGATAACATATTTAGCCAATGGAAGATGTAGCTTTTATTCTTCACCAAAGTAGTGGCAGACAGAAAATGCCATAACATGACAGTTATATCTATCAGCCTATTAAATGGTCAGGAGTACAAAGGGTTGAGAGAGAAGGTCTGAAGACAGACACATATACAGACATATATGAAAGGGTGGTGATAAGGGTCATTAATTTATATCTTTGTGGTGTGTCTTCAGTATTAATCAGTCATGTTCTATATCAGTAAGTGATGGCTGTAGCATAAGCAAAAACTGATAATGAAATGGGTAGATCAATGGTGCTTTAATAATGTGTCCTTCTAGCATGGATGGATGTGTTTGCAAATGCTTTTTTTTGCAACAGTATTCAAAATTTGTTCATGAAAGTTTGTTAATGGATAAAAAATAAGATGTATGTCTTTGAAAATATCATTGAAGTATAACACTGAAGTAAAAAATAATGTACATACATTGATTTTTTGGCCAAAAAGCAATCTTTAGACAAGTGATGTATGTCAACACTCCACAGAGGAAGTTGCACTTGTTACATCTAGAACATAAAGAACAGTTTGAGTACCTGTTTCAAGGTATTGCATTTATTCTGCCTTTACTCTCTATTATGATATCACAGCACATTTAAGTACCTTTACATGAGGATAACAGGACAACTGTGAATGATGGCAACAACTGATGAGGTTTGACCATTGGACATAAACAGCCATTCACCATCACTCGGCATTGGTGCATGATGCCAAAATCCCCAAAAAGATGGAGGACAAAAATTGAAGGCTTTCTTATGGACCATTTCTGGCTCTGTGTGCGGTTTGTGATTCTATTTTTTTTTGACAGATTAAACTTGAAAAAAGGGGTTGATAGGAAAGTGGTGAAATGGGGGGCAGAAGCAGAGAGCAAGACACAGGGTATAGAATAGAGGAATTTGCAGGACAGAACCATAGCTATTTACTTCTGGACAACTTAAAAGGAGATGTGTAGCCATAATTTGCTGATTTTGGACTGTCACCACAAAAAAGGTAGGTGACAACAACAGACTAATGTTGCAAAGCCAATTGCCCCAATACCAGTATGTCAAAAAGACACACAGGTGAAGTGGAGAGCTATGTATGGGTCATTACTCTTTTCTGCGCTAGGTGTCCATTTTTTACTTTTTTTTTCTTTCTAAGACAGGAGAATGTTGGGGAAGGTGATTAAGAATGTGAGGGTTGGGTAGGAAGGTTAGGTGAGGAAGCAGGTATAGACATACAGGCTAAACAAGACAGACAACGATGGTGATGGACATAAGAAGTTGGGGGACACCATGACTGGGGATAGGTAGAGAGCATTGGATGCACACTCATTTCAACCCTGAGAACAGTGAGAATCTAGTCCTCACCCTCAGAACTGTCACCGATGTCTCCGGTCTCAGTTTCCTGTGTCAGTCATCAGTGTGGCATCATCTTGACAATGTGATGAAGCACTTTTCTGACGTGGCCAATTGGGGCACCAAGGACTCTTCCCATAATACCCTCCACTAGCCCTGTCAGCTCTTGCCAGGTGATGAAATCACCATCTCCACTAATACTACTCCCAGAGGTTAGCAGTGCACCAGCTGATGGGGCAGAGCTACCTGATTTGGACAGAGTTACACAGGCAGTGCTAAGAGCTTAGGACCCTGAAGTGCTGGGTGTCGATGCTGCAACCTGTAGAGGGTAAGCGGGCTGAATTGCAATGGTCAGTCTACCTGTCTGTGCTGCATGTCAGGTTTTATAAGCAGAAATTTATGACAACAGAATATTTTTCACCACAAAAAAAAAAAATAGAGAGTGATACAGGTTGGGGTTAAACAAAAAGAGATAATTAGAGCAATGCCATATTACATAATTTCAGAAAATAAACAGTTAACAATTATCCAGTCCGTACATCTTTGCCACATCCAGGTGTGATGGGAAGGTATTACTCTGTTGTACCACTAATCACTGCTATGATATCATAAACACAACTATATATTACAATCACATACAATTGTAAGTTATTAGACTTACATTAAGACCTGATGCATACATCCCTTGTCCCTCTCTGAGGTGAGTTAAACTCTTTTGTTGTGCCGCTCTGAGGTGAGTTAACCTCTCTTGCTGTGCCTCACAGTTTGCTGCAAGTCATCCACTGCACGAAACAGACAAAGGCTAGAGGAGACATGAATGCATATTGAATAGCAGTCTTGACTGTGTACTGCATTCTTTATCATTTGTTACAGACAGGTCAGTATACTTACACAACTGTGAGATGTCAGCAGTCCTTAACTCATCCTCTCATTGACTAAGGAGGTCCTTCATCTATCATTTCAGGTCACTATAGTAGTGATGACAATCCCCTCAAGTGTGTGGGATGGCAATTGCACAGGAGACAGCCTTAGCTACTCTGTTCCAAGCCTCTGTCTTATATTGAGACATAGTATAGTCTCCCTGCAGTAGCTATGGCAGTAGCGCTTCACAAGAAGTACTATACAAACCCTGGACACCTCAACACCCCACATCTGTGCTCTAAATTTATCACCATCATACCCCACACCAGCCATGTCAGCAGAAGTCAAGCAGCAACTCTAAGGATGAATTTATCATTTTCCAATCTCACGTTTAACAGCTACTGAACAAACACATAGAACCATTACAGCTGCTTTTGCATGATGGAAAGCAAAAAAAGCACTTATAAGAAAGGCAGAAGGTATTTTATCAAAAGGTAATGAAAGTTTGAGATATGTCAGTCAGATTTGCCATGTGTGATGCTTAACATAGTCGCACTTTTTCAGATGGTTAACAATGTCAACCTGAATGGCTCTGTTATCCTTGGTGTTTTGGTTGTTAAATAGGATTACTTGGCACATAACATCCTGGAATTATGCACTCTAAAAAGTTAGTTGACCAATGTGGGAATCCAAATTAAGAAATAAATAATGTATTAATTTACACAAGCTGATTATTTGTCAGTGCTTCAGGTGAACTTCCTTTCAACCAGTTTATTGCAAGCAAACTGCATTCAATATGAATAAGGATATAATTCAGATAGACCTATATGTATGTGACTTTAAGAAGTCCTGTGAAATGCATTCCCATGAAAGAGGAAGTATTACTGTTTGTAAATGTTTGTCAGATGGACAGACTTTCAAGAGCTGATTAATACAGGTTGTGGTATGATACACACATACTTCAGTGCACACACTGTCCTAAACACAGACTTTGGCTTCATGAGGAGAGAAGATTATTTTTACTTAATTATTCTGCCCATCATAGATATACAAGTGCATTTCAATTCATTATCATAATTATCCTGCTTATACAATTACAGACATGTTCAACTATGCTTCATAACTAAATCATTAATGAGATATACTACTTACAAAAATGTGAGTATCAAAGCATTATTGAGACATTTCTTGCAATAAACATAATTATGGCATCATCTGTATGCAATGTAATCTTCTTAATCATAATGATGTTAGAGACTGCATTCTGACCATTTTTAAGGGATAAGTGTTATTGGGATTTGAATGCAGGATTACCTGTGTTTTATCTCTAAATTTAATGCACTTACACTTTGTGGCACAAAGACAATTATATCACAGATGGATGTTTTGCACACTATACTATCTAGAGTGCTGACTTTTGTGCACTGTCTCTAAGCCTGTTTGCACTACAGAAGGCTGTCCAAATAATATTTTTATTTTATTAATATAAGCAGATAAGTTTGATTGCACAATGCCCAGCAGCAAGCAAGTGCACAAGGCAAGAAAAAGAAAAAAGCATATAAAGTTATGATCAAAGTGATTCTTTCATCTGGAGTAATACTTCTGGTATTACTTTCACATTGTATGGATTTGAACTTTACAGGAACTTTGTTAAGGGGTTAGAATCATGCATTTACAGCTTCTGCCACAGAAACAGGTATAAAAAAGGTGTCTGATTCACACGCATTAGAAATATCGCACTCTATGCCAAACATGCTCCCCTAATGAAAATTACAGAAATAAAATAGTTTGGTTTCCTTCAACTGTGAGCCCTGTTTGCACTCTGCTAAGCAGTGCTGACATTACATAGGGAAAAAGAACATGTGTAACAATCTATATTCAATTCAACAGATCACAAACTATATTTTCACTTCTGATGCACAGATTCCAAATAGCATGTGGATACAAACTGTACATGCTCCTTCCTGTTTCTTTAAAGTAATTTCATTTAACCTGTATGCTACACTGATACCTGGATGCCGTGTAGAATTTTGTCTCTGACTGCTGTTCAAAGTGCTGTAGCAAAGCACACCTATGCCAATGAGAAATGCGCTACTGGTGACAAGACATGTTAAATTTCTCTGTTTTGTTCATTAGCAGTGGACTGTCATTCACTGACTCAAAACACTGCCAGTCAAGAGTTCACTTTGTTAAAATGCACACAAATGAGAAACACAAAAAGGGAAAAAAAATAATAGACATGTCTCAAGTAACACATATAGAATAATGAAAAAAATGAAGATGCTGGAAACAATGTCTGATTAAGGCACCGAGCCTTGCAGGCTGCTAAACTTTACATCACTGTACTTTATTAACTTGTGCGCAGTTACTAATAAAATAACTTATGTGTGTAACAGACGACACATACTATACTGTTACAGCTACAGATTTAATGTACAAGGTTTGCTTTTTGATACAAATATGTAAGATAATTCTCCATGTACATCAGAACTATGTGTTCCTGCAAATACCAGATCTGGCAAAAAATAAGCTCTAACACCATTTAGTTTTACACGCCTTTTATAACATTTTTGTACCATTTGGATCCTATCGATGAAAGCAATATTTTGAAGTCTGCTTTGATGTTATGCAGCCTATTGATAAGCTGATTTTTGTTCTGTTTCAAGGTAAGTTATGTGGCAACCTTAAACTTGGGGAGTTGCTTCTGTCTCTGGTCATCTGTGCACCTGGGTTAGTCAAGAATTAGGAAATTATCCTTATTTTTAGTTCTCATTGAAGCTCTATCTGTCATGGAACATTTTGTATCACACAGAGTAGGATGCCAAAACACGTGTAATAACTGCTCTACTATATTCTTTTTAATTTTCTACTTATTTTCAGCTAAGAAAAGTTTGACCCTTTAATATGTGTATACTAACAAACAGAAGTGTACACGCACTATTGTAAGTATTTAAATGTATATATTTTACTATGTATTCTAACAAAACGAAATGTGCATGCACTATTGTAAGTGTTTAAATGTATATATTCTAACAGTTCTCCCTTTAGTTTTTAAAACTAACAAAGTTTACATTGATATGCATTCTTTGGTCAGATCATAATTTTTAACATGATTTAAAGAGAACACATTAGGAAACAAAACCTTTAGATTTCTTTTGATACAAGTCAAAGTACAATTTCACATGGTTAATACAATGATAACAACCATTACTACCAGAATTGGGTGTACAATCCAGTCTAACAACATTTTTTTCCTTTTGCAGACCATCCTCTGAAAATATCCCACCAATTATGGTCTGTGTCTGCTTCAGTTTTCTCTGCTAACTTGATTAGCTTATTTTTTTACAATTACAGAATTGAATTAATGACTTAAGATTGTTCTATTAACTTTTTGCAATGGATGAATTAATTGTTTGCTTTTACTTATGACTTTATGCAATGATTTTAATGAAAATATTACGTTAATCATTGACAATGCCTATACATTCCATCATAAAGGCATTGCAGCTCTGCTTTCTGGAATAAACACATATGTGCTATTATGGTATGTCAAATGAGCGATTTTATTAAGACAACCTACAAAAGGACATTATTTAGCATATGTTAAACTTAGATTTGTTACAATACATACAAATTGTAGGGCTATCTCTGTGAACATTTCAAAACTAGAAGATAAAATTTTCCATTTACATAAATTTACAGAGTGTTGTAAGAAACATGGATCATATACTGGTGATTGCTGACCACACACCAGTCCATTAGCTGTATGAGTACAATGTTTAATATATGAGTTTTATTTTGCAAATCCATATAGTTTCCCTGTAACTGGGATAACCAATACAGTTACGGATAAAATGGTGGTCAGAAATGACTGGCAAAACTACAACTTGATGCATTATTTTTGAACTTGTTATATTATAATGTGTAAATTTTCCTGTATAGTATGTATCGACACAGACTGTTTGTTGCCCATGCATTTCAATCCAGTTAGTACTTGGGAAATATATTTTTAAACATTATCCTCCACATATATTTGTTGCTAGACATTAATATTGTTTGTACTGATTTTTTTTTGTATTTGTACGTACAAAGACTGCAAAGTACATTTAGTCCAATCTACAAATTTAGTAATATTAACATCAAACTCTAATCTGCTAATCAAAGAGTCATTAAAAAGTTGCAAAAATTCCTTTTGAAAATTCATATGTCTCTTTTGTGATGTCTAGATAGTAGGTAACCATTGTGCCTGTAAATGTAGAATATGTGAGATATCCTGGCCTGTCAGTTTTAATCTGTTTGCCAGTATCTCTATATGGATTGAGTTAAATGCACCTAAGTCTGTTCCCATACCCCTTAAAGAGAATCATATCATGCGCTTCATCTCCTACAACCAGTAGTGTTGGGAGACAATGAGATATTAAAGTGTATTACTGTTTTTTGATAGTTCTGTCCCACTACCGTACATGTTGATGGTAGTTTGATTACTTGATCAAACTTGGCTGTGGGATTATTATTAAAAGTTCTGATAATAAAAAGACAAGGTTCTCACCCAGTAATTACTGGATCATTTATACAGACCAGTATATTTGTCTCTTGTAACTCTGTTTTAGACCCTGTTGCAGTTCTGTTCGCACAGTCAGTGTAAAATTGAAAGAGTGCTTTTTCTCCTTACAGTATGCAACATTTTATAGCAGTATTGTTTTATAAGGATACATTTGCTTTACGCTATGAAAGTTATATGTATATATATATATATATATATATATATATATATATATATATATATATATATATATACATATATCTGTCCTCTAGCTGTCCTACAGACTGTAACACTGATCTAGGGAAAGGCTTCCAATGTAACATTCTTGTCCCTTTGGACAAGAGAAATTGCCTTGAATTCTAGTTTTAGCATCATTTACCCAGTATGACTTTATATTAGTAATATTACTTATGTATACCTTTTCTGCCAGAGTCTCTGCTATTCCTGCTGCTATTATACAATTACAAAAAATTGTAAAAAAACAAAATAGATTTTGGTTTAACTAATGCATGGTTAAATTTAAACAAATGTACACAATTATTGACATTTGCTGTTGTCTGCCTTTTACTCTTCTGTACTCCAAAACAGGTGCACTTTAGGCAGCTTCATTTTCATATTCTGAAAAGAAAATACATGTATGTCACTTTTGTGACTTCCTTTCTTCACTCCTTTTAATTATGTTCATTTGATCTCTATGCACTAGAACTGTTCTGTATTTCTTTCTACCTTTTATTTTGACACCATTGGACCTCTTTGTTCCACTACTTCAAAAGGTCTCTGCCAATTGCTATCCCAAGACTCTTGAGTTTGGAACATTTTTACTAAAACCTTTTTTCCACAGGGAAGGTTTTCTTCCGGCTGTAATATTGGTACCTTTCTCCATAGATGGAAAGATTACTCTCTTTCATAGTAATCACATATTTCTGTAAGTTGTTTTAACCATTCCTGATGCTTACTGATTTCTAACATAGGTCTGCCATCTGGTGTGTAAGGATCAAAAGGTAACTATATTAGCATTTTTCTCCCTGTCATAATTTCATAAGAAGATATTCCTGTCTTACTGTTTGCTGTTGCCATTATGCCCATATGAATGCCTGGCAAATGTTGTACCCATGTGTTTTCCTTCTTAAGACATGCTTTTTTTGAGATGCTGTTTAAGTGTACGATTCCTTCATTCTACAATTCTGTTTGACTGTGGGTGATAAGGCACATGAAATCTTTGCTGAATTCCTAACAGATTACACATCTGCTTTATTAGGTCACAAACTGTGACCATTGTCCGACTTAATGATTCTTGGTCACTCCCAATGACAGAAAATATTTTTCCATAAAGCTTCTGCTGTTACATTTGCTGTCATGGTTTTGGTGGGAATTGCTTCTACCCATTTTGAGAAAACACCCACCACTACCAGAAGGTATATGCAACTTCCTTTTGTTGTTGGCAAAGAACATGCATGATCTATTTGAACTGCAAACCATGGCCCATCTGCTGGCTGTACCCAATGTAACTGAGTTTTTTTTTTATTTTTGGCATTTACCTGCAAACAGATTAGACATTCTTCTACAATTATTCTGTAGACCTTTTTTAAACTTGGATTCCAGTACTTTACAGTTGCCCCTAGCTTATCAGCTCCTAGATGCCCTAATGTTTGCTGATTTAACTTGACCGACTGATGTGCTAACTGATATGGCACATAAGGTAACCGCAATCCTTTTGTAGTGATGTATGCGTAGTAATGTTTTGGTGGTACTCCTGGAATTATGCTCTGGTCTGTTTCTTCCTTGAAACCTTGCTTTTTTGAATGTTTATGAGGTCTTCCTTCATTGACCGTTGGTCTAGTTCTATAATGGCATTGACCTCCACATCAGTATATGCATATTCTGGAGGCTCTGTCCCTTTTTGTGCTGCTTGTTTTGCTAATGTGTCAGCTGATGAGTTTAACTTGAAATTTTCATTTGTCAGATTCTGATGTGCTTTTAACTATAAATGCACTGTCCCTGTTGATTTGACATTGTTATTACTTTATGTATGTCTTTTAATATTTCAGCATGCTGTAATGGTTTACCTGCACTGCCTACAAATCCTCGCCTTACCCAAGTGTCCATATGCAGTCTGAAATAATTTGCTACATAAGCTCTGTCTGAAAAGATGTCAACAAGATTGTAATACTTTATCACATAAAACACTCTTCTAATTCAGCTTGTTGAGCTGACATATGCCCTGCAGCTTGAATAGCTCTGGAGAACCAACTTTGGATTTTCTGGAACTACGGCAAATCCTGTCCAATATTTACCTTTGTCCCAAAACTGTGCTCTGTCAACAAAGATGGATGGCTTAAAATCATCAAAGTCAGGTGCCAGAAATTGTACTTTAGGTGACATTATTTTTCCAAGCAGTTATGTTGCTTTCCTTTATATCCCATGTGATTTGACAAATAGTATTTGTCCCCTGTCTGTATGGTGACAGTTTTCATTCCAAAAAGTGCCATCCATATTGCAACTACTGCTTGATTAATACCATCTGTAATGTTATTCATTTCAAAATTGTCTACCAAAGCTTTTGCTGCTTGATGATGTGTTTGTGCTATAATGCTGGAAAATACAGTTAAATACTCATTTTGCTTAATAATGTAAGTGGATAACAGCTGCTGAATGTATGGGCGATAGCCTAATTCCACTGGAGTTATTTTAAGACTACAGAATGTGACTGGATGTAATGTTTTATCCATTCTGTTGTTAACCATCATGTGGCTATTCCTGTAATAGTACAACAGGTAAAGTTTTCTTCCCTGCTGTGGCTTGCAATACAAATGGTAACTTTGGTGTGGATGCTTTTAACTCTGCAGCTTGTGCTAGTTTTACCTTTATTTGAAAAAATGCATCATCTTTATGAGGTCCTCACTCTAAAAAGCTGGGTTTCTTTTGTTCCTGTAACATTTTGTACAGAGGAGCAGCCACAGCTCCTTAATCTTCTATAAATTCCTTATTGTAATTCATTATTCCCATTAATTTATGTAGATCTACTATTGTCAGTGGCTTCTCCATTTCTCCATTTGTAAAATGCCTTGCACATGCATTGGGCAAGGAGATCTTCTCATTGGTTCTATGATAGTACCTAGAAACTTAACTGCTTGTGTCATAAACTGATTTTGTTCACTTTTAACTGTAAACACTAGCTGCTGCAGAGTATGGAAAACCTTTTTAAAAAGCTGTACATGCTCATCTAATGTTTCAGACTGAATCAGTATGTCATCAATGTAATGTAACACTGAATCACCTTTTTCCAAATGTTGCAGAATGTATCCTACCATCTGGTCAAAAATAACTGAACTGATTTGAAATCCCTGAGTTAACCTTGTCATGACATATTGCTGATTTTTTAAATGAAAAGGCAAATCAGGGCCAGTCTTTTTTCTGAGTGGCACTGCAAGAAAAAAAAAAAAAAAAAACAACTCCAAATCTATTACTATAAACCATTTACTTTGTGATTTAACACATACAGCCAGCTCTGGAACTCCTGGAATCAAATGTACCCTAGTTGTGCACTGATTAACCTTTAATAAATCAATGACAAGAAGCTAACTACCATCTTTCTTTTTAACTGAACAGATTGGTGAATTTGTGGGACTGTTACCTTTTTGTATGATTCCTTCCTGTTCCCAATCTGCAATACATTTTCCATGTTTTCCTCTGCCTCCCTAGGAATGGGATACTGTTTTGAAGTGGCGGTATGTAATCCTGATCTCTACCCACTCCTACAGGTATTTCTAGTTTTCCACATTCACTGAGTCCCTTGGACCACAGGTTTGGGAACTGCTGTTGTAAATGCTGCCACACATCTTTGCTGTCTGTATTAACATATCTTATAGGCTTGTCAGTTTTTTCAGGTAGAGAGATTGCACAGCAGACTGCACTTACCTCTCCATCTCCTGTTTCCCTGTCTCCTATCCTGTTAGCCAAATCAATTACTATGCCCGGAGGTCCTAAAATGTTCATGCCAATAATGGTAGTTGAACAAGATGGATGCATAAACAAAAATCACTCTTTCATGTCTGCCCTTCCTGGTTAAAGTTTATGTCTACATCTTGGCTACTTACTGCATAGCATTCTGTGCCATTAAATGCTGAAATGCAAACCTTTTTTGTAGGACTTACTGTTAACTGTCTGTAATGGATAGTGCTTCTCCAGTGTCTAATAAGACATTTTGCCATAGTGACCCCTCTATCCAGATATAAAACAGTGGTCATTTGTCTTGATCCTTTTTAAAGGTAGTCAAGAAAGATACCACAGTAGGGAGGGCACACCCCTATTGTAAGGAAATCCACTCATCCTCACTTTTATTATCAAATGGAACATGACACACTGCATATTTTTGTTTATCATTGTCCTCTGTGTCTGAGTGATCTACATATTTAAAGTTTTCAATTTCCTTTCATATCTGTTGCCTAGCTATTTCTTCTGCCTACTCTTCCAAATATTTTGGATTTACAGATGAACCTGTCTAAAAATCTACAAGGCATACATCCTCTTTCCCTGTGTATTGATGGACTTTATAGCTATCTTTACCAATATTGTAAGGTCTCCAAGCATTGACCTGGTTTTCTGACTTGTCTTGTGAATCTTTAGGCTCTGTTTTTGTTAACACACCCTATTCTTCCTTTTTATTACGCCGAACGAATGATCACAATTTTGCTTAACATGCCCTATTTTTTTATAGAAAAAGCATGCTGCTGCCTTTTGTTCTTTACCTGTATCTGTATCTGATCCTGGTACTACGGTTAAAGGAACATGAGACAGTGGTGTTGATGTGTCTCTTTCTGCTGGTAATTGGTCACACCACTGTTGCCTTCCCTGCTTTTTTTACCTCACTGATTACCTCAAATGGGTCACTCCCTCTCCTAGTGTGAAGATATGGTGTGAGTATAATGTCCCATCATCAGCCATAGTCCGTCCCCTCATTAGTTTTTGTACTAAATCAGGGAGGGTATTTGAATTTTCCTCATAAATGCATTTAAAATCCCTGGAACCCCCTTTACTTGCTCTAGAGTGTAATTTAATTATTAACTGCTTCTGTATTTCTTTTTGTTGCATGTCCTTTTCTGACTTTGGATATATTATCTGGAATGCTAGTTTGAAATGTTCAGCTAGCTCCTTTAATTTATCTGAGATGGTGATTTTGAAATGATCTAACAGCTTAGCTGCAAGAGGCTGCCTTAGTGTGTATGCCATGAGAACAGTGGTCATACATCTTACTTTATTATCTAATTTATAAATATCTTGATTTAACTGGATAACAGTTTTAAAACATTTGAGAACAAAAAACCTAAAACATCTGAGTAAGGCATTTGTCCATACATTACATCCTGCTGTGTATGCCACCCATTCTTCAAATGCAAGTATGTTGTAAAATATGTCTTTTTTATCATTCCACTGTGGTAAATTCTGTAACGATCTGGACTGTGTATGCAGATCTGCTGTGGTTCCCTGTTCAATAACTTGTACTGGTTTTGTGTTTTGCAGTTCTTCTTTTAATTCTTCTATTTGAGCCTGAGCTTGTATTAATTTATCCTGAAAATCACTAACCAGATTCCATCCATCCTGTAACTCTTGCTTAAGATTTGAATTTTCTTTTTGTAATTTTTTACTGGTTTTATGATAATCACTAACCAGATTTTCATTGTCTTTTAACTGCTGCTGGAGAGTGTCACTTATTTCCTGTAATTCTTTATGCACTTTCTTATGCTTTTCAATAGTCTGCTCTGTTGATTGCAGAGTCCCTTTGCACTTTTAGCAAAGTCCTTGTACATTTTTTTGAACTTTCTGAACTCACCCTTTCTGTCTTTTAAGAATTTATTAAAGTCTTCTGTCAGTTTATCATGAACTTCCTCCCTATCATTATCTGTCATTTGCTGCATAGTGGCTTCATTCTACTTTTGTAGATACTCTCTAAAGGGTGCAATAAGATCTACAGAAAATTCTGTCAGCAATAGCTTGGACTGCTGCTCTAATTCTGAAGTTAACATTTCACATGTAGTGACAGGACATAACTGTTTAACATCTTGATATAATGTAAGCATATCACCCTTATCTGGTTCTTTATCATCAGAATATTTTTTTTCTTACCAGTTTAACTTTTTAGCCATGTTCTGTGCTGTATTTGTAATGCATTGTACACAGAAAGCAGTTTCTTATGATTTACACAATAAACATTTACTGTCATACCACACATTTTTTTTTGTTCGAGATATCAATCAAATGTTTCTACCCATTTGCATAGTACATGTATATCAACTTGCCCTAATAAGGTTTTACATTTGGTAATATGCTGTGTATGCCAAAATTGCATTCTGCCCCAGATTTTATGTTGTTGTTCTGATACATTAAGAGGAAAACTCTGTTTACATTTTCTACTATGACCCCTAACTGCATCCATACTGTATGTAACACAGAAAAATGTTTACCAGTAGACAGGGAGGCAGGTGGCCAGGCTGCTTACTATAGATGGTTGAAAAGTCTCTGTAGTCACTTGAAAAGCTGGTGAAACAAAACTGGCAGTTACAGCTTTGAAACCTTGGAATTCACTAACCTGGAGAAATTATTGAACTGCGACCTTCCTGCATGGCAGTCTCAGTCCAGATTTAGACATCTGAAAACTGTACTGCTGCAAGCCATATAAAACTGGAATGACCCTGTTCAGGATTCACTCATACATTTTAGGTACTGCACCTTTACTGGAGTGGCCCTATACAAGGTACCACTTCTTCTGTGTTTGAATACAGGCCAGGCTTGTCACTGAAAAATGTTATGATGCTGGAAACAAACTCTGATTAAGTCACAGAGCCTCTCAGGCTGCTATACTTTATAGCACTGTACTTCATTAACTTAAGAACAGTTACTAATAGGTTCATAGGTTCATAGGTTCATACCAGGCTATCTGCCCTAGGGCATTTATAAGCCTAGCCAGAATGTGTTTGGCTTTCGCCACCCATTTTAAATTTATTTTGCTATGACCTTTTTCTAGGTTAGTATACTGTGCCTCTGTCTAACAGTGACACAAAAGTGATACCCAGGGTAAACCTACGATCTCCCATCCACTCATCAAGATTCCTCTTGAAGAGAGTCAATGAGGGACTCTGCCTAACCTGGACTGGGATTTTTTCCAGAGTGAAGGGAGCCTCTGGGTTATGAATCTGTCCCTCCAGCAAGTCCTATTTATTTCAGTGCTGAGGTTCAAGTCTCTCGAGCGTGTAGCTTGATGGGATTTGGATTTTCTGAGGTGCAGCATGTCCATTAATTCTGGGTTGGACATGGCTTTATACGTCAGGCACAGATCGCCTCTGAACAGGCGGTATGCCACTGAGTAGAGCTGGAGTTTCTTTAACCGGGCAGCGTATGGCATCTGTTTGAGCCCTTTGATCCTCTTGGTGAGGTACTTTTAGGGTCTTTCCAGTTGCTGCAGGTTTCTGGTAAGGTACATCCCAAAAGGGGCATTGTACTCAATTATGGGACTGATGAGGGATTAGTAAAGAGGCACGATGACCTCCCCTGATCTAGATGTGAATCCCTTCATGATTAGGTGGGCTATATAAAATGTTTTTGTAACCACTTTGGCCACTTGGTTGTCTAATGAGAGATTGCTATCAATTTGGGTCCCCAGGTCCCTAATTACTTCTTCTGTACTTAATGGATTACCACCTATGTGGTAATTTGTGGGCACTTTGTTTTTGCCAAAGGGGATGACTATACACTTTTTGGCATTTAGCTTGAGGCCATGGCTCTGGCACCAGTTGTCTGTTTCTATGAGGCCCTTTTGGAGGATGCTTGTGTCAGCTGGAGAGTCGATTATGGTGGCCAGTTTGCAGTCATCTGCGAACTTGGTCAGCCACAGTCCTTCCATGTTGGCCTGCACCTCCGAGAAATATATACCGAACAAGAGAATTCCCAGGACTGTGCCTTGTGGGACACCACTTGTAACTGGTTTGGAGTCTGACATGGCTCCAGCAATTCTAACCATGTGGGTTCTGTCCTTGAGCCAGTTTGCAATCCATCTAGTGACATAGGGGTTTATATTTAAGCTGGTGAGCTTATTTATAATGCCCGAGTGGGGTATCGTATCGAAGGCTTTTGCGAGGTCCAGGTAGGCTGTGTGGACCACCTTCCCTCGTCAATGGCCTTACTGACTGTTTCAAAGAAATCAACCAGGTTTAAGAGGCAGGATCTACCCTTAACAAAGCCGGACTGGGTAGGATCCAGTGTCTGTAGGTCCCCAATATCTTTATGAGGTCCATGATGATCCTTTCCATAGCTTTGCAGACCAAGCTAGTCAGGCTTATGGGGCGATAGTTTCCAGGATCCATACGCACCACCTTTATGGAGAGGGACCACTGTTGCTGTACGCCACTCTTTGGGCACATATCCTGTGGTAAGGCTGAGATTGAACAGTAGTTTTATGTTTGGGTTTAGCTCTTCTTGGAGTTCATGTAGGACGCAGCCCGGGACATAGTCTGGTCCCATTGATGCTGTGTTTTTTGCTTTGGAGAGGACGGCTCTTACCTGAGCATCTGAGATGTCAGGGGGGCAGCACTCTGCTGGGATGGATATTTACCCTTTTGATGGGGAGGGGGGGAGAAGTTTGCGCTGAACCTGTCAGCTAGGATGTTGGCAATGTCTGTGGGTTCGGTGCATTTTTTGTCATTTTGGACTAATTCTGAGCATATCTGGGAATTACCACCCAGGTTCCTAACATAACTAAAGAAAGCCTTGTGATTATCCTTAGTGTCCTGTGCAATTTTTCTCTCAAAGCTGGCCTTAGACAATTTTATGAGTGCCCGTAGTTTTTTGCTAATACTGATCAGTGATGCCTTCCCTTTTTGGGATTTTGCTCTATCATTTAGTAGCTTCCTCCTTCTATTGTATAGCTTGTTTATGGCTGGGGTCCACCAGACAGGACGTCTGCATTTGGAGGATTGGGTCTTGGTTTTATTTGGGATCGCATGATCCATGCATTCTTGAAGGTGTTCATAGAATGCGTTTATAAAGGATTCTGCAGTCTGGGCCGTATTTTCCACAGGCCCGGGGGCTTTGAAGGATTCCACCTCGGTTTTGAGGAGTGTGAAATTTGCTTTAGAGAAGTTTTTCACTGTGGTTTTCTGGGCAGGGGGTGGGGTCGGGATGTGAATATCCAGTGAGATTAGTTTATGGTCTGATCTTACTAGTGAGGGATACACTTCTGGTCTGGATCATAGAGTCCCCATGTTGGTGATGATCAGGTCCAGTATGTTTTCCCCTCTTGTGGGAGTGGTAACAAGTTGTTTCATAGTATTTGAGTTTATAAACTCTTAAAATAACTTATCTGTGTAACAGAAGACACATAATATTACAGCTTTAATGTACAAGGTTTGCTTTTTGATACAAATATGGAAGATCATTTTCTATTTACCTCAGAACTATGTGTTCCTACAAATACCAGATCTAACAATCTAACAAAAAAATCAGATCTAAAACCATTTAGTCTTACAGTCCTTTTATAATACTTTTTGCACCATTTGGATCAACTGAAAGCAATCTTTTGAAGCCTGAGTTGATCTCATGCAGGCTGTTGGTTAGCTGATTTTTGTTCTGTTTCAAGGTAAATTATGTGGCAACCTTAAACTTGGGGAGTTTTTTCTGCTTCTGGTCATCCTTGCACCTGGGTTAGTCAAGAATTAGGGAGTCATCCTTTTCTATAGTTCTCCGTGAAGCTGTATCAGTCACTGAACATTTTTGTGTCACACACAGTAAGATGCCAAAATAGGCATAATCACTGCTCTACTATATTATTTTTATTTTTCTGTTTATTTTCAGCTAAGAAAAATATAACCCTTTAATATGTGTATACCAACAAACAGAAGTGTTCATGCATTATTGTAAGTATTTAAATGTATATATTTTACTATATATTCCAACAAACAGAAGTGTGCATGCACTATTGTAAGTGTTTATATATATATATATATATATATATATATATATATATATATATATATATATATTATAACAGATAATATGAAAAGACAGGATTGTGAAGTCTCCTAGATGTCATGTGGTACAATCCAATCACATGCTCACAAAATATGCATTAATTCTGTCAGACAGCACACTATCAGGAATTAAACCATCACCTCAGTGCAATAATACACAACCAGTTGTGTTTCTTATCCATCTTTGCCACCAGCAAATGACCATTTAAGTGCAATTTGGACAATTTGATGAGTAACTGGAAATTCATCCTAGGGGTTCCACCTCTGTCCCTCTTGGACAGGTACAATAGGGGCTGATGTTGGTGTCTGCATGAACCAGACACCCTTGGGAACATGTGTTATGCTTGGTTAGGCTTGTAAAGGCCCCGAGGCTGTTAGCCTATTTACCTCTTATGATCCTATGACTAAAAAATATTGCTTTCTAATTTGCTTGAACATGTCTATATCAATGTTATATTGATCAACACTTTACATTAATAATTGTCCACTCTAATTTAATGTCACTTTGCCAACTCTGCCAGCTACATCTTTTCTTTATTTTCTGAACATCTTTTCCTCCTCTCAGCTTAACCGCAGAAATATAATGTCATGGCCATTTATTTGAATCTTTGTTTCACTGTCTAATATAGCTGATCAGCATTCAAGACAGAACAGAATGGACAATGTTCTCTTTAAATAAAGGATGTCATTGTTGTTAAGGTTGTTCTCATAAGACCTAAGCTGCTTACACCTTTTTATTTAGAGTCTAATTTGCATGATACAAACACTTCAGAGAGAATAGTCAGTTTCACATTTCTTGTTCCTGTAGTCAGAGCAATCAGAAACAGTTGCAAGCCATTAGATGCTAGCAATTGTTACTGATGCTCCCTGCAGTCCTAGGCCATCATGGACACAGAGTCATGTAGCTAGCTATACCATTGTTTACACCCCTACACCAAGAGATTTTTTTTTTGTTAATCAGGAATGCTAATGATTTCATACCTCATTTGCATCTTCATAGTGCTAAAAGGGCTGAATCTACACTATAGAATGGTAATGGTGGAAGTGGAAGTAGAGAAGACTGATTGGATATAGACAGAGCATTGCTGCTTGTTACTTGAAGGAGATTGTTCAACAAATCACTGCCCTATTTCATAAATTATATTCATCCTCTGTACACACTCTGTTTACACTTTCATGTTTTGAATATATTTCAACATGCAATGGAAAAAAATGTGATGCATGCAATTTAAAAATGCCACTGCTGTTATACTGCTGATATGGGGAGTTCTTGCTATGCTGTCCATGTTAATATGGTTACTTTACAGTATGGTGTTATTTGCTATTGCATGACTGCCACGGCTGTGTGTGTGACTCATTGGATAGGATGATTGACATACAGGATCAGGCAATGTCTGTGATGTCATGTCTGCTGAGGGAAGGCTGGCATCCAAGTGTCTTTGGTGTCACACATAGCTTACTGTACCCTCTCTACCCTGTGATAATAATGCTGACTGTGTTACGGGCTTTGTTCATTTGGGTTTGAATTAGGGTTGTGTATATGTCTGCAGCACAGAGTGGATATGAACGAGACTGACACTATGCAGATAGTTTATATTCCTACACATTTGTTCATATACTACAAGTTCCACACTTACCTTGACATTACTGCAGTTATGAGTCACATGATTTGGGGCTGTCTCTGTCTGATGCTATTCATACACAGCATTACATGGGTAAGAAACATTTGCGGACATCAGATGGCATCACTTTTATTATTTGTATGTAATTAGGTTTTATGTGTATTCCTTCACTGGTAAGTTTGAGTGCTAACATTTTCTTCTTCAGTGCTGAGTGTATGCACTGACTATTGAGTCTCAGGTGGCGAGAGTGCATGTGCTATCCTTTGCCTTTTAGACAGGACAAGGGCATATTGTGCACACTTACGTCTGCCAGCTATCTCTGTAGCTGGAGTTTCCCCCTCACATTCCTTGAATGTGTGCGTGGCAGGTGCTGGCCTTGCCTGTGGTCCAGGAATGTGTAGTACTGGCCCTTGATGTCCTTGTTGTTGCTGATTCCTCAAGATGATACTATGCAACATGGCACAGACTGTGAGAATTTGTGAACAGGTTCCTGGGTTGTACTGCAGGGCACATCCTGATGAGTTTAGACAGAACTGTGGCTTCAGCATACCAAACTGAAACACACACACACACACACACACACACACACACACACACACACACACACACACACACACACACACACACACACACACACACACACACACACACACACACACACACACACTATGAAGTTTGTAGTTTGAGTGTGGACCTCCTTATATGTGTAAGAGTTATATGGGCTTCTGTAGATGTGTGTGTGTGTGTGTGTGTGTGTGTGTGTGTGTGTGTGTGTGTGTGTGTGTGTGTGTGTGTGTGTGTGTGTGCATTTCTGATGGGTGTCATGAGCCACAGTTCCAGTGCATAACCTGCATCAACCAGTAGATGGCCTTGTGGGACATCACCCATAGCAAATCTTGTGTAAAGCCATGAGCTGTGCCATATGTGTGAGTTGTGATAACAGATATTGAGGATAATCCCTTGGGCATTACAGACAACCTGGCATTTGAATGATTGAAACCCATTTCTCTTGATAAATGTCCTTCCCTGTTTGTCAGGTGGGGCTTTTATTTCTATGTAAGTGCAGTCTATGGCTGCCAAGACTTCAGGGAAGTGTGCTACAATATAGAATGCTTGCAATGCTCTTCCTCTCACCTCTGACCTGCATGGAAAATAGATGTACTCCTTTGCATGTTGTAGGATAGCATTTAGATATTGGTGAAATATTCTTGAATCTGAGGCCTGTGACACCCTAGTATACCCCTGTAGGTCTCTAAAATGTACCAACAGCTAATATTCTTAATGATACATATACCTTAGTTTCACCTGCTATAGGTTCTCCTCAACTTCACCTGGGTCTGAGTTGGGAGTAGCAGAGGTTTTAGATTTCCTGTAGTTTTCCCCTATCAACTGTATCACTCTACTATTTCAATATCCTGCCGTCCATGATATGCTAAATGGAGTCTGAACAACCTGCTTCTTGGATGAGTTCTATCTGCAACATGAGCAGCATAGATTTGAGCCTGTTACACATACATATGCAAGAGAGCAGCATCCCTTAACAATGCTTTTCTTTTTCTAAGTTTGATAGTGGCTGAATACCAGTAAGTTTTGGTATTCATGGCAAAGGCTACACGATCTCTACATGGTTACTATATAGTTTACTGAATGGCTCCACCATATTGGATTGGATCATTAGCAGGTAATTCAGGTTATTATGCTTTCCTTAGCAAACTCTGCAGTTTACCTTTGTTTGGCATTTCTACACAATGTGTACAGCTGTTTAATGAATACAAAATGACATGCAGTGACACACATATGATAGCAGCATGATGCTCAGATGCTCATGAATCCAGCCTCATATGTATATGTACACACACACACACACACACACACACACACACACACACACACACACACACACACACACACACACACACACCTCTCTCTCTCTCCATATATATATATATATATATATATATATATATATATATATATCGATGTATCTACATATCTACATATGTATATATCTATATCTATATGTACACACACACACACACACACACACACACACACACACACACACACACACATATATATATATATATATATATATATATATATATATATATATATATATATACATGTGTTAGAATAAAGGGAACCATCCATTCTTATGTCCTTAATAGCTAGACAAACTGCATACTAATGTTTAACAGCTCAAAGCATGAAATATAAAAACTGTAATAAACTAGTCAGTACTGATTTGAAAATATGATTCCATCCTGTCTAGTTCACTTCTTCTAAATATTTATTGGTTTAAACCCATATATGTTAACTCTCATGATGTCCTAAACAAATTAATTAATATGATACATGGAAGGATTCATGATGTGGAATAGTACTACAATAGAAGCCATAGCTTGTTTACAAAAAATGGGAAAACTTTGCTTTACTTATCAAAAGAAGCAGTGTAAAGGTGAATACAAAGGCACAGTGCAGAGATATCAGCGATTCTTGTACCATTATAAAGGATGTGATTTTGCTAGAGACTATAATAAAAAGAAAACAACAAATGAAAACCAAGCCTGTTTAATTTCCTATTCTGTTTCATAGGCATCAAATTCAAAGTACTTGTGGTAACAGCAGTAATTGCTTTTCAGCTGAAGCTTATTTCTTTTCACTTGAGAAGAATTTCTGGGCAACCAGAAGGTCACAACTGTGAATTTATTAATGTGGTACAGAAAGTGTAAGACTAGAAAGTAAAATAAAACAAAAGAAATGAAAGAAACTCATGTCTAATGTGCATGATACCATTTTAGATAATCGTTTTTCAGAAGTGAAAAGGTGGCTAAGAAAACAATTACTGTTATTTGCAGGCACCCTGTGCAGCTCTAAAATAAAATAAAATGTACAATTCTACATAAATGAGAAATACACTTAAGAAGCTTTCATCATTCTAGACATGAGACAGATAAAAATGGATGTTTGTTTCTTAAGTTTTCTAATTTCAGTGGAATTGCATTTAAATTAAAATATCACCAGAAGAGGTAAGTTGACGTACATGAAAAATACAAACAATTTATTTTGACATTTTTATTTCAATACTCATTAAAATTCACAACATCATCACTGGAGATTGTTAACTTATTCAAGTAAATGAGCATAAATACAATCTGGTTAATACTTTTATATTACATATCACGTATGGGAAATGGGAAAGTAATTAAACATTTGACAAACAGAAATGCAAATAATAGTGGACTAGTGTAAACATAGTTTCCTTTTACCACAGACTGTATCATTAAAAAAATACATTACACACTGTGGCCATTTATATACTATTCCTTGTACAAGGCAATTTATTTCACAGATGTGTTCATTATTTGCAAGGCAATGCAGCCTCATGGCCTTTGATGACATTAGAAGGTTCGCTACATATTGACTGGTATGAAACATTGTGTTACGTTCCAAACAGAAAATTATATAACTGACATCTGTTGAGTACATGGGGCATACGAAAATTAAGAAAAATGAAAAGAAGAAGGAAAGTGAGAGGATGTGCAAAAGGATTGTGGGTACTAAATTAATTATATTTGCCTTTTGTCATGTGACTGGTGAGCAGAAAGTAGAAAGATTTTGAACAGTCTGGCTACTAAGTACCAAATCACTTGCGATGAGTCTTTTGGAAAGTATGGTTACCATGTCTTTCTTAAATTTACAAGTTCTCTGCAAAGCACTCACATGCAAATACATTTTTTTAAATAACATTTCTCCCAAAAGTAATAAAAATTCCGGACTATTACCTTTTCCTCATTAACACAAAAACATGCACAAATCTGAACATAACATCACTCTTACAGTTCCTTAGGACTGTAATATTCAGACCCATCACATCCCGACCTACAACTTCAGATTTGTAAGTGCTGTTTTTCATAACCTATATATAACTAAATAAAATATGTTTTATTATATTCTGGTAGATGTAAATGACAAAGTCTTGTGTTATGTATTTTACAAAAACATTAGCAGGAGCAACTGCCCCAGTGAGATTTCTTTTCACTTCACCTTCCCTTTCATACTTACTTCATATGCTGTCCTAGGATATAATGCATGGAATTCCTTTCATTTCAAATTGATAATATATGTATGTGTGTGTCTATGTATGTGTATATAAATATATATATATATATATATATATATATATATATATATATATATATATATATATACACCTATATGTATATATATATATATATATATATATATATATATATATATATGTGTGTGTGTGTGTGTGTGTGCGTGCGTGCGTGTGTGTGTGTGTGCGTGTGTGTGTATATACACACAAAAACACAGATATACATGTATACTACCTTTCCCTTTTGCTCCCATCTGTCCTTACTTTCACAGAATGACCCTATTCCCTATGTTGCATCATATTTTTTGCATGTCCTCAGAAAACTGTGTTTTTTTATGAAAAGTTTGAGGATTACTATCAGTAAGTAATAATAGTTTGAATTTCAGAGATAATTTCCTTTAGAAAATGCAAGCTAACATAGAATGTGTTATTCTAGTAACATATATCCTTGATAATTGGCCTTTGTCCCTTATTATGTTTTGACTTTGCTTCTGATTCTTTGATGTTGACAGCTATACCATGTTCTCCTATAATACATTAGAGTACCATCTTGATACAAGCTACAAACTGGTAAACATGTTCCATTTAATCCTTTACTTCAAATGACTATTTTAGTACAGTGCACAAAAATGAAAATAATGATCTATATTGCATTTCTATTTGAAAACACAATAAATACAACGCATTTTGTTGTCTCTGCACTCACAGGACAATTGTCCACTGCCATGTATTTAAACTGACTAGATAGATCTACACTGTTCATGTACTCTGTCCAGTGTTAATAAAGTAAGGTATTGTCGGTGTACTTATATGAGCCTTATTTATTAGACAGTTAGCTATCCAATGAGTTACACAGGTATTTAGAGTCAGCTGGGAAAGTTTATCTACAATGCCAGAGTGTAGGCTCATGTTAAATTAATTTGTGAGGTTTTAGTATATGGTATATACTGATTTTATCTCATCTGATCTCATTCCTCCTTGAAGAAGTTGTCTTGGTTATGCAGGTATGATTTGCCCTAGATGATTGCAAACTAGATTGGGCTGAGGGTTTGTAGGTTACCAATTTTTTTATTTATTAATTTCATAATGCACCCTTCCATAGCCTTACAGATGAGGCTAGTCAGACTTATGGCCTAAAATTACCTGGGCTGAGTGACACCCCACCTTTATAGAAGAGAATGGCAACTCCTGTCCTCCATTCAACTGGCACAAAGCCTTTTGTCAGTGGATGTTAAATGGACAATTTAGGGGGTCTGGCAAGTCCTGTTTTAAGCTTGTCTGAAGATAACCTGGCCTTTTATCAGGTCTCATAGAAATAGTGTTCTTGGCTTCAGATAGCACCTTGAGAACTTGTTCTTGGGAGAGTTGGGGGCAGTAGATACTGGTATGTTCTAAGGGAATATGGGGGCATAAAGTCAGAGCTAAACTTATCTGCCGGTGGATTGACTATGTGCCCTTGGCCTGAAAATGTGATGTCATTTATCATTAGCTTTATGCTGTGCTGGGTGCTGTTTCTCAAGTTTCTAACACAGTTAAATAAGGCTTTATGGTTATGCTTTGTCTTGGTGGCTATATTTACTTCATATTTGGATTTGTTTGGTTCGATAAGGGACAGGAGTTCCCTATTAAGTTTCACTAAAGAGTTTTTGTCATCATGAAAATTAAACTTATTTTTGCATGTAATTATATTTTTTCTTTTCTTTTTGAGCCTACTTATATCTGGGTTCTACCACAGCGTTTTATTTTTAAATTTGGCTTTGAATTTACTTTGAAGAAGGGCAGCTGCATCTGAGCAGCTACTTACATGTGCATAGAATTTGGCAGTAAAGGATTCTACATAAGCAGCAGAGTCATCAGGTTGGAAAAGAGTATTGAATTTTGTAGGTCATCATTCAGTTTTTGTAGAATAACTTTAGAATAATCTCTGACCACTGAGGTATTTGAAAAGGCTTCTGGTTTCAGCTTTATGGTAAATGCGGCTGATGTCTGGTCCAATTTAATCAAGGAGGAGGTAACAATTGATGGGGAGTAAATCTGTCTCATTTTGGTACGGACAAAGTCCTGGATTGTGTCACCTCATATTGGGTTGTGGACTAAATGGTCCAAAGTGTTTGTATTGATGAAATTTCTGGGCATACATGTTTGATGAAATGTAGGTTTCCTAGCTGATGGAGGGATAGTTGAAATCACCAAGGAGAATAGAATTTGGTTTAATGCCCTGGGCCTACACAGTATTTAGGTAGGAGATATGAACTGATGGGAAGACAGATAGGATCCTATAACTAGACATGATACGATATAATAAGGTGTTTCATTGATAGCAAGTTGGATGTGGAGGATTTCCAGCTCAGTATCTTGTCTATTGAGTCTGGAGTTTAAAAGTTTTTTTATAAGAATATGGACACAATGTTGCCTTTAGTGACTTCACCTTGTGCGGTTGACCTAAACATGAGGTACATATTGAAACCAGGTACTGACAGGATTATTCTCATTGGTCTTGAACCAGGTCTCCATAACATTGCATATAGCAATATGTTCCAGGGTAAGGAGTGCTTATATAGAGATGAGTTTTTTTTTTGTTTTTTTTGCTAAAGCTCCTAACACAGTGCCATTATGTTATCCATATTCTGTTTTCTTATCATAGATCCTTTAGGAGAGTGGCGTTGACTAAAAACAAACTGCTAGTCAAGGATTTAGTCAATATAATAAAATATTGGAGGGACAGGAACAGGGCATTCCTGGCAAAGTAGTTTGGACTGCCTGCCATCTCCTTCCAGGCTATCTGAATGACACTTGAAGCTATGCCAATTATATATGTATATATATATATATATATATATATATATATATATATATATATATATATATATATATATATATATCTATATATATATATATATATATATATATATATATATATATATATATATATATATATATATATATATATATATATATATGGATCTACCTGACAACATGTGCATAACACCGACAACGACATCACCAACACCACATAATCGACAGTTCACAAACACGACACCTCATACACTCAACACATCATAACAACAACCAACAAACAAAACAAATCCCCTGTCGAAAACCACACACACAACACAAGCACACCAAAATCCTAACAAACAAACACTAAACCTTACATACACAACTATCTACAACCCTAACCGAAACCCTAACCCTAAGGTCCGTCACTATCGCACACTCACCTAACCCGCGCCCTAACCCTAACTCACTTAACCCGCCCCAACCCAAAAAATATCACTACTGCACCCTTACCTAACCCGCGCCCTAACCCTAACTCACTTAACCCACCCCTATCCCTACAGACCGTCAACATCACACACTTACCTTACTCGAACCCTAACGTTCGTCACTACCGCATACTTACACATGCTTTCCCCATCTCAGTGTTCTCCGCGTCGGTCTTCTGACTTGTCGATCTTCTGGCATCGGTGATTTCGTTGTCCGTCTTCTCATCTGTCGACGTTCTCAGGTAGACCCATATATATATATATATATATATATATATATATATATATATATATATATATATATATGAACGCTGCAGAATCCTGAAAGCCACAAATCCTGAAGACCAAAATCCTGAAAGTTCAAAATACTGAAAACTCAAAATCCTGAAAACTCAAAATCTTGAAAACACACAGGATACTAACACTCACTATATTCCAGCACAAGTACATACAGAAACAACTAAAACACAAACTATATTACTGTTCTCCAAGTATAGGCAGGGGGGAAAGCCCTCTGCACCCCCCATGTGGGGGGCTGCACCCCCTCACCCCCTGCTACTTAAATATATCAACTCCAAGAATGCAAGTGTAGTGAGCAGTCTCAGACTTTATTTATTTAAGTAGAAGGGGGTGTGGGGGGTGCAGACCCCCACATGGGGATGCAGGGGGGCTTGCCCTCCTGCATATAGTTGAAGGGTAATATGTTTCTGTATGTACTTGTGCTGGAATATAGTGAGTGTTGGCACCCTGTGTGGTTTCAGGATTTTGAGTTTTCAGGATTTTGAGTTTTCAGTATTTTGAACTTTCAGGATTTTGGTCTCAGGATTTTGGATTTTAGGATTTTGGGCTTTCAGTATAGGACTGTCTGCCATCTCCTCCAAGGCTATTTAAAAAAAAAAAAAATATATATATATATATATATATATATATATATATATATATATATATATATATATATATATATATATATATATATATATATATATATATATATATATATATATATATATATATATATATATATATATATATATATATATATATATATATATATATATATATATATATATATATATATATATATATATATATATATATATATATATATATATATATATATATATATATATATATACATATATATAACTGTATACACACAAAGATTGATGGAGCAATAACTATAGATAGACAGACAGATTGATAGAAATATATCGCTACATTTGATTTTGTTTATTGTTCGCATTCATCTGGTGCCTATTTTTCTATACAATTAAATACTGTTTTCCTCACAATATTATGCTGTAGTGAACTATGTTACTGGCTTAAGTATATACAAGCTGTGGAGTTAGTATATATATATATATATATATATATATATATATATATATATATATATATATATATATATTTTATTTTTTTTTTTTTTTTTTTTTGGGCAAGTGAGGTAAAGTCCCTGTGTAAAAATATTTCTTCTAAGTATACTTTTGGACTGGAATTATCCCCGTGAGTTAGAAATATATTGGTTGTTGTCACTGCCAGACAATCGCTGTTCACCGTGTTTGCATGACTAGAAATGATGAATACTAAAAATGAATACATGGTGGTGGAATAGTGTGAGGTCTACAGCTCATTAAGTCCTCCACTTGTGGCAGGTTATGTGGGAATAGCACACGGTACTATTTTGCTGCCATAGAAAAGTGAAAGCACAAGCAGTGCTCATTTGCAGTGCTCACTTCTCAGTGATGTTTGCAATCCATTCTGCAATGTAGCAGCAAGAAGGAGAAGTGATGTTAAAGGCTTAAAGGACAATAATGCGTGTGTACTGATCTATTTTTTATTTACCAACATTAAGGCTGGAAATGAGAATTTAGGAAAAGTGATGAAAAGGGGTAAGCAAGCCCAGTGCAGAACATAAGATGAACAATTAAGGAATTAGTGGAATAAAGAGAGAAATGATGGACTTTACCTCTTTTTTTTTTTTACTTTGTGGGAGAGGCATCCATTTTATATATTTGAAGATAATGTAATTTTGTAAAGGTAGTAACTGAAGTGGAAGGTAATAGTGTACACAAACATGGTAGATAGACAAGGCTGATCGAGGAGGTGATGACACAGTGAAGGAAGGAACACAATAGAGAAGGGAAAATCAGACACAGTCAGAATCAATGGTGATGTGAAGGACTGGACAACAAACAGGTGTGGGTATAGACAAAAAAAAGGAGGGGAACATTGGGTTGGGGATTAGAATGGGTTGCACAACTGTAGTACATATCAGCTGTGACCCAGTGGGAGTTCAGTCCTACCCCTGGGCTCCTCCCTCACCACTTGGCCATGGCTATGATGGTAGAGCCACTGTGGCACAAGGATGTGACTCAACAAGTTGATGAAAAAGGATCTAAATGGCTGATGTTGGCATCTAGCCACATGTGTACAAGGCCCAAACTATTTCCTCCAGTTAATGCCAGATGATATAATGTTACCTCCATTGACAATGCCAAAAACATGTTTTATAGCAGCACCTTCCATAGCAGGGCTGGTGTCAGTGGGCTATGTAGGTGATAACAGAGATATGGACGGGACAGTGGCAGCTGGGTAAACCAATGATAATGCTGTTATTAGCAGTGGTGCACTTGCCACTGTTGGGTGGCTGGCATGCCTTGGTTTGGATGCTGTTGTATATAAATTTAAAATAAATAGGAAATGTAAAATAAATAGGGAGAAACATAAAATATATGAATAAATTTGTATACAGAAAGAGTAGCAAGAAAGATGTAGAGGATGTACAAATATTGGAAAAATGGCAGTTAAAGTATAAGCTTACCACGTGTTAGTTAATGAATTAATTTATTTATTTGTTTATTTATGTATTTATTTATTTATTAATTTGACATTTGTTAACCGAGATAGTCCAGCTGGGTCAGCAGCACCCTTTTTCAGTGTAGGCCCAGGGAGAAAAGCTCCACAATTAAACATTAAGGTACACATTTAGACATTTACTTCCACAAAAGAAATAGAATGGATATAACATATTTACAACACAGTGTTTTAAGACATTATGCAATACATTACGAATGGAATAGATCTAAAATGTTTAATTGCTTAGAGATTTGATTAAAACATAAAAACATTAAACAACATTACTGTGTCTTAACAAATAGATAAGGCAATGGACATGAAAAACCCACCAGCCATTAAGTCATGTGGAAATATTCAACCATGTGGAGTCTTGAACCCTCAGCTATCACTACATAAATACTAAAATACAAAGCATTCATATATTGAGCTACATCATCAGCCTGTACAGAAAACACACTAATCATGAGTATTACACATGTGAGGAAATAAAGACAAAACATGTAGCTCACACCAGTATGTACATCACAGTGTTGTAAGTGTAGTAGTCAGAAGGACAGATAAGGACAGCTAAAAACCCAATGAAAATTGTTTACAATGACATAATAAATGAGCAAGGCCTGGTAAGAAAACTCATTTTCATCAGTACAAGCGAAATATAAATCAAACGTTCTAGCTGCTGGTCCACCTACACAATCGAACTGAAAACAGCAGTTAAATATACATTAATGTCATCAATCCATGCAGATTAATAAACTAGATGTGTGAAATTTGTAACAGTGACATGGAGCCTGCAGCTCTCACATAATTTCAAATGAGATGCATTATCAGTCATACTGTAGCATATAACAAACACAAAAAAATTGCACAAGAATCCAGAGGCCTGCACCACCTGCACTCAACATTTAACTATTTACTTCATTTTTTTAAATAGAAAAATCCAAGAAATTACCTCATTTTTATTTTTACTTGCGTCTACACTTAGATTGCCTAACTGATATAGCCATTCAAAGCTGCTTTCTTCATTGCTTGATACTGAGCAAGCATATTATTTTCATCTTTGAGTAATTCTGCATTTGATTTTCTGTGTTGAATAATCTGTTTAACCTGGTATAATGGCCATCTTGGATTTAAGTATTCATTTGACCTAACTGAGAGTTAGGCAAACTGCAGCAAGCCTTAGGAAGAGTATGGTCTTCACATTTCGCTAGCTTTTCATTGGTTATTATTTATTTATTTATTTAATTTTGTTATTGATACTACAAGGAGCTGTGCGGAGATCAGCACTGTGAAGTTGTATTTACATAGTAAATAGTAAGTGCAAGTAAATTCTCTCTTCTTGTACCATTGAAAAGGCAACTTCTTCTACTCCAGTGAGTGAGTGAGTTATCTACCTCCCCTTCATCAAAATACCTTTTGCCTGTGCTGTGCTAAGATGTTTAGAGCTGTGCTGATTTGAATTGACTTTAGCAGATTCCTGGAATCCTTCTGGTAGCAGTCTAGACTGTCCTTTCTTTGTCGAACAACCCCACCCCCCCCATATTATTTCACATTATTATTATCCCTGACCGACTCTAATTCTTACTAAACGTCATTACCTGGCAGTACTGGTCAACATGGGTCGACAGAGGCATACTCCTCCTTCTGCTGCTAGCCTTATGGCACACTTTATGCTGGGGCAGATCAAGTACTACCTCATGCTCATTAACAATCCTCTCAGACTTAACCCAAAGGACGCAATCTGCAGAAGGTGTAAGTACTTAAATAAACTGGAGGAATCCCTCTTTTAAACTGTAGTATGCAGTGAGCTTAACACTATCTTACCTCTACTCACAGCTATTCAACATCTACATACTCTAAACACAAAACTGCTTTATGCTGATCCATATAAAAATCTCTGCCAGGCCTCCTGTAATGCCTAAGTCTAGGAATCAGCTTAAATCCTCTTTTCCACCTCCTGCATGCTACCTAGCATCAGCAGGTCTAATCTAATATACAGTACATTGTTGCTCTATGGTAGGCATAGCCACAAAAAGGGGTTCCACAACTATCATGCAGAAGATCTTAGGGTGGCAGGACAAATGTTGTATATCCCTCAGTATCCTAGTCATAGGTGAGCCCATAGCTGGACAGACAGATTCTCCAGTCACAAGGCTAGGCAAAACAGAGTAGCTGTTAGATGTCTGTCACGTACAATAATCTAAAGTGTCAGCAGGGCCCTTGAGTATCTTCATCCCAGGAGCACATTTGACCTGATCATTGAAAATGCAACACTGATTGACTTGAGATGCACCTAACTGGCTGGATCACATGAAGAGGGACTCAATGAAGATTTCAGAGTGTGCATCAGAATTGGGTGAGCAACTAATACTAAGCAATATTCTACCATTGCAAAGAATGACTTATCAGTGCACACAAAAATAATTGATTTTTATTATTGGCTAATAGACTGGCGTCATTCTAAGGGGATCCATTATGCATATGTATATCTGTGTGGGAGGTAATGATTAACAACCCCAGCTACTTTGCTAAGAATGTCCTACTTCTCTGTTCTCATGGTTTCCGTATATTGTTTAAAGATCTTTCCTTCCCCATACAGCATACCCAGTTAAAATCAAAACAGTACTAAGGAGGTATTGCTCAATGCTAGAAGCCTTAACAAAAAATTGCATGACTTGGAAATTATATATAAGCTTATAGTACAAAGATTTAGTGCATACAACTCCTACATAACAGCACTGAATTGGAATGTTTAGCTGGATAGAGAGCATGTCTGTTCCTAAGGCACCATTTCACCTCCAGACTCATAACATTGAACAATGACCTTGAACTCCTCTACATCCTTCTCCCAATAATCAAATACCAGTACTACATTATTATCAACTACTGTACTCCCTGCTTCTCCCTGGTAAATCACCGGGCATATGTAAATAAATCAACATCTCTCACTATAAACCCAATACTATCCACTTTGGCAACTTCAGCTCTACCTCCATAATCTGGAAAACCTATATTACTACAAATAAGTATGCAGAAAGATTCCTGAGCTTCATTAATGCCAACTCCTTACAAATAATCCAGGCAGAAATGAGGGGCTCAGAAACTTAGCAAATCACGATGAAATCTGGCCACTTTGCAATAACACTTAACTTCTGCTCAAGACTCAAGTAACTTGATAACCCTTCAGTCTTTGGAGATTACTCTAAGACAAATCTAGTTTAACTAACCAATGACCTAACATAATTTAAACACTCTCCTCAGTCCTAATAACCCAATAACTCATGTTATTTCATTCACAGATATGTTCTGCTTCCAGCTCCAGGCTTGCATTGAGTCCTCAGTCCACATAAAACATAAATACTGTGTGAAATTTAAGAACAAAGTAATTTGGTGGAACTGCAGGATTAACCGACTATATAATAAGAGGAAGAAACTCATAGTGAATCATACCTCCTAACCTCTAAGAGCAAGTAATCTGGACAAAGCAAAATATAATGAGGGTCAAAGGGGCAATATCAGGGACAGATTTTAACTGCTGTTCTTATAAACTTAGAAAGTTGCTAGAATGACATATATTCTGTTAACAAACATTTTCTGAAGTGTATAAAGTCTGAAACTCCATGCATGTCATTATTGAATGACTTTAATCCTTAGTGAATTACCAGAAAATCACAAATTTTATGAGAAAGAGATCACAAATAAGGAGGAAAACTGTGTACCTTCCTTATAATTTTGGAAGTCAAGAGATATTTTGCTCATTAAAACAAAATTAATACCCCAGAGCTAGAGAAGAACTCAGAAAAATCAACACAGAACTAGCAAACAAAATCAATCCTCCAAAAGGAAGTAAGAAATGAGAATTGCCACCCATGCTAATGATAACCGCAATATCTTCTTTTCCAGGGTCAGGAACCTTTGAAGTAATACCCAACAATATTTTGAGTCAATAAAGAATAACACCACCTCCTCATCCACTGAGGACATAGCCAACAGATTCAGCTCAAACATTGCTCCCCTTTATTTGCCTATGTATCTGCAGCACATTAGCCTCTTGGGCCCAATTAATGTGCCAGTCTTTTTTATTTTATTTTATTTTTGTATTTATTTATTTGTTTTTGTTAGCACCAAGCACTGTCTGGCTGATTCATTCTTATGTTTCATAGGTTCATAGGATCATAGGTGCATATTAGGCCTTTTTAAGCCTAGCCCTTCATATTTCTGACAAGTTCTGGTACCCTTGATAAGGGTAAGCAGGGGCTCGAGAGATGAAACATTTATAAACAAGTGCCTGGGAGATGAACTATTTACAGGCTGCCTATGTCCATTGCAGACATATGTGCCAAACCAGGGTTGAATTTATTGTTCCTCATCCAAATGTCCAAGTTACATTTAAGTTGAGTTAGAGAGGAACTCTGTTTCACATAGATGGGGATCCTATTCTAAAGAAGGCGTAGTATATGGGATATATACCTGTCTCTTCAGCAGGTCCTATTTATATCACAGGCAGTTTTAAGTTTTTACAACAAGTAAATCTGGTGCTGTCTATTTTGTGGATATTCAAATTGAAGTGAATTGACTGAAGTTTATTTAGTCCTGGCCTCTCCACTGGATTCATGTCAGACCTGCTGCTGTCAACCCCCCCCCCCCACACACACACACAACGGAGGGACCTTCTACTGATCTGGAAATCAGTAAAACCATAAGTGCCACTAGCCTTATTTGTAGGGCAATAGAGAGTATCATTTTGGAATTCACTAACAAAGACATAATCCTTAAACCCAATAACCTAATACCCATTTGTTTGTTAACTGGAGATCTTGACTTCTAAACTTTTTTTTTTTTTTTGAAAAGTCACCAAGGCATTGAATTCATTCAAAACAGATCACACTGCATACCTAGACTTGTCAAAAGCATTTGATAATATTTCACATTCTGACATCATTGATAAGCGAATTAAATTAAATGTAAACACCCTAGTTTTTGCTCGATAGCAAAGTAGCTCACCAACAAACCCAGTCCATTAGTGTTAGAGACACACTCTTATTCAAAAGAGTAATTACATGCAATGTACCCCAATGTATCTCTACTGGGACAAGTCCACTTTGGTATCTACTTATCTGATACCATGGTTGACACCAAGGGCCTGTAGCTGATAATGTTTCTGTTGACTGTAAACTCGGAGCTGCGATAAATACCTCAAATGACCATTTAATTTTATGGGAGAGGCACACACTAAAAATAGGTGCTTAGACTACAGCCTCATATTCAATGTCAATAAATGCAGCACTGTGTCTTTTGGCAAAGCAATGCAACTATATTACTATCACATGGGTAACACCCGTCCCAAAAAAAATGACTTGACCATTAGGGACTTTTCATCAATAATGAAATATCATTTGAAAACCACATTGCTACTGTTGTTAAGAAGTTATTTTATATAGCTAGGCAGTGCACTAGGGTTATACCTTCTATAAACAAGGAAGTCATCACCCCCAACTCCTCTCTTAAAAGTCCATTTATAGAGTATATTAACCCCTTTGGCATGTACTTAGCTAAGTGCATGACCAAATTCAAGAGACCACAGCATTTCCTTACTTAGACCCTCAGAGACATGTCCGCCTTGACCACATTAACGCACTCTTACTCTTCCCTGTGACATATCAACTTCTAAGAGGGGACCTCTGCCTAGCATACAGACCCATGAAGGATCTGGTCCTGTGCTACCTTCCTCACATCCAGGAAAACTAATAATACCTCAAACACTTCCTCAAGATATCTGAACTTCCACCATAGTGCAAATAGGAGTTGCTGGCATGACAGATATTCTTTATGGGTGTCAAAGGAAAAATCAAACATCAATGCAGCCAAGGTTCAGTTAAGGTTCCTTTATTCTTGTACAAGGAGGCAAAAATGCAGTTCAGAAGTTTGTCTGACATTATACAGGAAATACTTCATTATTATACTGTTTTGTAAGCCATTGCCCTCTAAGCTGACGTAATAAAATACAACTCTTAGCATTGTTCTAAGACAGGTGTTTACTAAGTTTTTCTGATGATATAGCAAGTATAAACTTCCCATGTGAAAATTTCCTAAGATATCAACGTGGCCTCGCTAGCTGCCAGTCTGTAACAATTCACTCATATTTCAGTGTTGCAATTAGTGATTCTTTCCTGCTTTGAGCATAAAGCATATTCTGATTTCAGCCTATAATCTTATCTACAGCTGCAGTATGAATAAGGTTATTTGCTTAAGTCTAGTAACATTTCAGAATACTGTATTGTTCCTTTTCCTAACGTTAGCAAAATCATCTGTTTCTCAGTGTATGAACAAGGTCATTCACTGAGCTGACAAGAAGCAATGTCAGAAAGTACATGCAATTATTTTCAAGCCTGTAGCAGAATAAATGTGTTAACCCTTTTAGGCTCCTAATGCAGCAAGCATAATGCTAATACATATATGAATACTTTTTACTATATATGTGAATACATTTTTCTCTCACATTTCCCCCCTATTAACACTTTTATTCTCTTCAAAAGCATAAACAGTTAATTTCTTCCCCCAACCTCTTCCACGTGGGATTTGCGGTTAGGTAAGTCATATAGTTTAAACTTCTTTTTTTTTAAAACAAATTTATTGTTTTAACATATAAGAGAAATATCATAACAATTTTATACAAATAATTAAAAATAGGTATTATTATAATATTCAACAAAACAACTAAAGTATTTACAAAGACATCCACTACAATCAGATCAATTAATTAAACTAAAATACTGTGCTATTGAAATTAGAATTTTTTTAACAAATTTTGTAAATTATCCCATACAATAAAATGTGATGTTGTTCTAGTTGTTCTCATTCTAATTGTGCTTATTTCCATATGACACATTATATTCATAACATTTTTAAATTCATTGAACGGAGGAGGTGTATCTGAAATCCAATTTCTAGTTATTATTTTCCTAGCCACTGCTAGGATAGACCATAACAAGGGAAGCTTAATCTTTTTAACACATTGAGGTACAGGTGTGTTGAATAATATAAGAGACTTAGAAATAATGAAATTATCTGTAAAAAGAGCCTGCAAAAATTCATTAATTGACTTCCAGTATTCTTTCAACTTCATACAGTCATAAAACATATGAGCCCAGTCAGCATTAATTTCTACATTACATCTCTTACATAGATTATCTTTATTATTAATTTTATTCATCATCAAAGGTGTATAAAAAATCTATGTAAAAATTTCCATGTATAAAGTCTCCAGACAATGGAAGATGTAGTTCTATAAGCAGATTCCAATATATATTGTTTATCTTGTTGAGTTGGTGGGTCCCCATTAATTGAGGTGAAATAATTCCAGTATGAATCTACATTGTAAAAAGTTTCTTGTCTGATAATTTTATGTATATATGAAAGTTTACCTTTATCAGAAACTTTATGCTGTAAATTTATTATCAAGTAATCAATCAGTTTTGGAATAGATTCTTTAACTGTTATAGACATTAGATCTATTCTATCAATGAGATGTTGTCTAAAGATCTGAACTTCTAACCAGCAAGTTTCTCTTAGATCAAATTCTTGTTTTAAGAAATCTAGATTTTTAACTTTATTATCAGATATCAGCTGATACCAGTACTTTAGATTATTATCTATAGCTAAATGAGCTCCTTCAGAAGTAGATGACATAAGCATACCCTGAGTATAAATTATAGGAATACAATAAAATTCCATTCCCTATACTTAGGGTGCATGAATATAAAGTTACGATAACTAATAATAATATTTAATGGGTAACAGACCATATGTTTAGGTGTAATAGGTGAAGTACAAAATTCCTTTAGCAACCACAACATGGAGTTATTTATAATCATATTTTTATGTGTTAAGGAGATTTTCATGAAGTGCATACTAATTAGCTCCCAATAATCTTTCCATTTTGTGACATATGACCGATCTATTAATAAAGTAATAACTTTTATAATAGAAGAGATAATATATAAATTAAAGTCTGGAAAAGAAATACCCCCTTGAGACCAGCTATTAGTATGTTTCTTTAATGCAATCCTAGGTCTATTAGGTGCCCATAAGAATTTAACATTAGTGTATTCAGTTTCTTGATAGTTATTTTTGTAGGTGAAAGTATTATTGATTGTATTAAGTATAAAATCTTGGGGAATATTATCATTTTAATAATTGTAAGTCTCTCCTCCATAGTAAAAAACATATTATTCCAGGTATTAAAAAGATTTTGTATATTAAGAAAACAGGTATTATAGTTATTATATATAATAGATTTAATATCTTTAGATAGTATTATACCTAAATAAGTTATCTGACCTGAGTTGGGTACATATTTAGTAAAATCACTAATGAGAGTATTTTTTCGTGTATATATAGGTAGTATTTTAGTTTTTTCTTCATTGAATATTAAACCAGAAATTTATCATTTTATCAAATAAAGACTGCATAGAAGAATTAGATCCTGCTGATGTAATTAGAACATCATCTGCAAAAAGTTGAATTTTTGATGTTGTATTTTCTTCTATTTCAAAACCCTCTATGTCAGTACTGTTTCTAATCAAATTACCCCAAGGCTCCATTACTAAAGTGAATAATAGTGGAGAAAGTGGACATCCTTGCTTTGTACCTTTAAGAATGGGTATTTTTTGTGAAACATATGTTCCTACCTTAATATAAGCCAGCGTTCCTTTGTATAAATGCTCAATTAAATTTACAAATGCATCAGAGAAATTTGTGCATTTCAGTAAGGTAAACAGATAGTCCCAACTTACTGAATCAAATGCTGAACCTATATCAAGACTAATAAGTGTTAAATCTTTCTTTTTCCTATTTGCAAAATCAATTAATGTTAAAGTTCTTCTTATATTATCAAAAGTATTTCTATTTACAATGAAGCCCGTCTGATCTATGTCTATAATGCCGGGATAATTGTCTTCAATCTATCAGCAAAAATACTCATAAACATTTTATAATCAACATTAAGTAATGAGATGGGTCGATATGAAGAACATCTAGTTGGATCTTTATTAAGTTTTAAAATTGGTGAAATAAATGTATATTGCCAAGATGGAGGTTATTAACTCAGTTTGGGCCAGAATAAAACCTTATGTATTAATGAATATGTAGTTTTAGAAAGGATTTTATATATCTCTGGTATAATACCATCATTACCCGGTGCTTTGTTTGATTTAAGCTTATTTATTTGTGTAATAACTTCTGTATATGAAATACTCTTGTCCAATAGTTTAATCTGTTGTTTATTAAGCTTTTTATTCATGTTTGTGGTTATAAACTCCTTTATTTTATCTTTAGGTTCCATGTTAATGTTGTTATGGTTAATCTTGTGAAAGTGATTTCTAAATTCATCCAGTATTTCTGGTATACTAGAAACATTCTTCTTTTTCCTTAGAGAAAAGATTTCTTTGATATGGTTTTGTTTATTCAATCTTTTTGTTTTATTTTTAAGTCTATGTAAGTATTTGGGGCTTATTGAATAAGACAAAAACTTGTATTTCTCTAAAGTTATTTATAGTTTAAACTTCTGAAAGCATTTCATTTTCCAGCAATTTATCAACTTCAGTGTTTTGATACAATGTTTCAGATACTGACATGTCTATCAATTCTTTAATCGTTTTTTTCATGCAGGGTATGCCACAACGTGCACACACTCCCAACAGGAGTATTCCCACACAGACAGCTATTAATATGTTCATTATGAAGGTACCCCACCCCCCAAACAGATTCTGGAAAAAGTCCATCAGTGGGTTGGGGTCTGGTTTGGTCATAGTTGACACATGCTGTATCACCTCAAGGTGGTCATTAATCTCGTGCTGGTAACATTCTTTTTTTGATTAAAGCGCACCTTCTCTCGCCGCTAGGGTGAAGTCGAGAGCCATATGATTTTGGAGTACTACAGTTCTCATAGCATTCAGTTCATCAGTTATCAATTCAAGAGCAGAAAAAGTTGCATTACTCATTACTTTGAGAAGTTTGAACAGTTTTTGCAGCTCCCAAATCGATTTTGCCGCTACATATGCTGGAAATATGCCTGCCCACGATATGACAGCATCACTCAATTCCATGTGGGTCAGCTTGGTACCCATGGTATGATGGTCCTTCCAGCCCACCTCGATTCATCCCACTGGATTCTCAGGCTTTCTGACAGGTTTCTTGGCTACATCTTGGGTGTTTCGAATATTTCCCTGAGGCAAAACTGCAGTGTGTTGTATGGCCGGAACCAGGTACCCCAAAAAACAACTGCCGGACCAATTCTCAGGTAACCATTTAAATGCTTTCTTATTACACACAAAATAACAATCCTCTACCTTAGTAGTTACTTTACTGAGATATGGCTGCCCTGCATGAAATATTTTCCTATCTATCATAGACAGTTGCTTAAAAAGAATAGGATTATGATGTATATCCCTAACAGTCTTTTGCATGGACTCAAGAAATGAGTCATAATTTGAATTGCAAACTGTACCCATTTTGTTTGCTTTGGTATAACATTTATAATGTACAGTCTCATAAACCAAGTTTTCCCAAGTCTCATTGATCCCTAGGGGGACCGCAGTCATTAATAACCCCCCTGTATGCTGTTGGTATGGCTGTACGAATCCAGCAATTTGAAACATTAAAAGTCTCAGCATACACACGTGTAATCGCCTGATAAAGTTCGGGTGCCATTCTATGGGTGACTCATCGCGTTTATTCAGTTCAGCTGATGTGGCCGAAAAATGGATAGGCCACAGCAAAAAGATTATTGTCATCAGTACAATCAACAGGATAACCATGCAATACTTCTGGGGTTGTTCTGCATTCCTGTTTGCTCTAGATTTTGTCATGTTTAGTCTTTTTGTGGAACAGCAAGATTTTTATCTAGCTCAAAGTTTTTGCAAAGTTTACAGTGTATCAAATGGATCCAAGAGGATTTTTCATCAATCCTGACTGCCGTGGGTGTCAACAAGAAGACCTGGTATGGTCCCTCCCACTTTGGTGAACTCCAATGTTTACATTTTGTAGTCTTTACCCAGATTCAGTTTTCTGGGAATACTGTTGCTTCCAACAGTTGATTCGACTCTTTACCTGAAAGAGAAAACTGCAAAAAGATGTTTTAGTATAATTTTTAAATCCATATGTAGTGAATACCTGGTTGACTAACTGTACCATCCCCCCTGTTGAGACATGGCATTGCCCATGGCTCAACAAAGCTGCATATTTAAATAAATTAGATGGCAATATTGGTTTTCCCTTTTTGGAGATGTACAGTCCTTCCTTGAGGAGTGCTCCTCGCCTTTCCCACTTTTGTTTCTCAGCTCGTGTAGTAAGTGTCTGCATTGTTTTTAACATTTCTAAGTTTAAAATCTCAGAAGGTTGTAATTCCTCATTCAGAAGAAATGCTTCTGAGGCTGCTTGCTTTGCAGCTGTGTCAGCTCTAGCATTACCTTTTGAAATCCTATCTTGTTGCTTGGTATGAGCTATGCATTTACAAATAGCTACTTTTTGTGGTAACTGAATTGATTTTAACAAATCTAAAATAAACTGTGCATGATTAATCAGTTTACCAGTAGACAATACTACTGAGGCTGAAGTCTGCACTGCCATTGCGGCAGCAACTACTGCTTGTACACAGTGGGGCAAAGACCGCGCCACTGGGTCCAATTGCGATGAATAGTAAGCAATGGGGCGTTGCTTGTCCCCATGCTGTTATGTCAACACTGATGTCATATAACCTTGCTTACAATCTACAGTTTGGACAAAACATTTATGATAGTTTGGTAATCCTAAGACTAATGAGGATGCTATCAATTGTTTCAGTTTACAGGAAACTAATTCTGCTTCTGGTGTCCATTATATCAAATTCTGTGCAGCCATAGGCTTCTGAAAGATCAGGTTGTTCAACAGTGGAGATTCCAAAGCATAATTTGGGATCCAGCTCTGACAAAAATTAGTCGTACCAAGAAAGGACATCATTTCCTTCTTGGTTGTGGGTTTTGGTGCTTGTAAGATTGCTATTTTCCTGTCTTTATCTAATGTCCTACCCTTTTTGGATATTACATATCCAAGGTATTTAACTTGTTTTTTCCAAAGCTGCAATTTGTTTTTGCTTACTTTGTGTCCTTTAACGGCTAAGAATTTCAATAATGTTATAGTGTCTTCCTTACAATCTTGCTGGGTAGGGGCTGCCAGCAGGATATTATCAACATAAAGTAAAATCTGACCACCTTTCAGTGGGGTAAACCCCGCCAAGTTACTTGCCATCTCTTGTGAGAATATCATTGGACTTTCACAATATCCCTGTGATAGTCGCTTATATGGATACCGCTTCCCCTGAAATGTAAATGCAAACCAATACTGGCTGTCAGTGTGTATTGGTATTACAAATAATGCATTGCTAATATTTACCACAGGAAAATATTTGTGTTGAGGCTTCAAATCATTTAATAGGGTATGTGGATCTGGCACTGTAGGTGCCCTTGATATTACTGCGTCATTTACAGCTTACAAATCCTGGACCATACGCCATTCTCCGTTTGCTTTCTTAACTGGAAACAAGGGTGTGTTACATGGTGAATCGGGAGATTCCACCAGTAATCCTTCCTTAAGTAAAGCTGCTATGATAGGTTTAATACCTGCTTCTGCATCTTTTCTTAAGGGGTACTGCCTTTTCTGTGGTCTAAAGGCTGATTTTGGCGTGATGGTAACTGGTTCTGCTGTACGAATAAGTCCTACATCTTATTTCCCTATTGACCAGAGGGTCTCTGGTATGTCTAATAAAGCTTTTTCTTCCTCTTCTAGTAAGAGTGTTTCTCAGCTGCCCTCACTTGACTGCAAGTGTACAGCTGGGTGTGTCTGTGTGCTCCAATTTAATTTCTGTCTATGTACTCCTTGTTCTGACAGTTCTAATTCTGTCTGCTTTTCCCATTTTGTGACTTTTTCTCCTAGGTCTGCCCATTTCACATCTTTGTCTTTAGTTAAACTAACATGTGGTAATTGATTTGATTTATAAAGTGCAAAGAACTCCTGGGGCAATGAACAGCTAACTACACTGTTCCCTTTCATGTCCCAATACAGATTACGCAATACTAATCTGTTTGCATGGTTTTTAAACAATCTTTGCTCATATTCTTTGTCAGGTCCTGGTGTATTACAATAATACAAAGTACAGTGCAACAGGTGTTTTACATCAATGCAAAGGGAGGGGAACTTACTGATAGCCACATTCACTAACTCTTCAGTCATTGCCCCCAGACTGGTCGTAACCAAGTCCTGGCTATACCAATAAAATGTTTTACCCTGAGATTGCACTGCAAAAGTGTTCATTTGTCATTGTGCTTCCATACCCTGCATGGTTGGAACTACTGCTATGCCAGATAGTTGCATAAGATCTCTGCCCAAAAGGTTCACTGGGCATTTTGCAGAAACAACACTTTTGCTTTTCTGGGTTAATCCTGAAACAGGATCTGTTATTGCAATATTATGGGAGAGGCTCCCGACACAGCTGTCCATTAGCTGCTTTCATCAAAATGTAATCATGTGACTCTGACTTCTCTGGTAGTTTGGAGGGGTGTACCAGGGTTCATGATGCCCCTGAATTGCACAGAAACTTGACTTCCCTCCCCTCTACCAGGAGTGTAACTTCTGGTTTCGTGTCTGCCAAATAGAGCTCCAAGCTCAACAAGGCTATGTCTAATATTTAATTTTCTTTACTATCGGTAGCTTCCTGCACTTCCTCTATTTCTCCTATGACATTCTCTGCTCGCTCTATCACATTCTCGTTTGTCCTTTCTCCGTTATTCCCATCTAGTGATTCTTGACTACCATATAGTCAGTCCTCACCTTCTTCATTCTTATCCTTCATTGCTGCCTTCTTATTTTTCTTGCAATCCTTTGCCATATGTCCCTTTTTACTGCATTTAAAACATTCACCCCTTTTCTTTCTCCCTTCAAAGTCCTCTGATTGCTGATCAGATTGTTTATTTCCCTGGGCATTCTTCTTGCCCTTCTTTCTGGACTGTACTAAATAAACTTCTCCGTCATCTACAGCGAATACTTGGGCTTTCTTTTCTTTTGTTATTAAAATGCCTTTTGGCATGCCTAGCATATTCAAGCAGTGACTGTAATCTGCTTGTACGATGGTCTATCATATGCTTCGTAATAAAACTACTTATGGGTGCAATACTGCCTTTTAAAAATGCATTCTTTAACTGCTGCTCATATGGGGAATCTTGTGTCTGGTCTTCAGGAGCCTGCATTCCACAATGGCTATTAAAATATTCTATTAATCTGGCATAATACCTATCAACAGTTTCACCTTCTTGTTGGATGCATTGATTAATGCAAGTCCAGTCTGCCCTAGGTTTCCATTTTTCAGAAATTCGGACTGTTAGATCCTTCACTCTGTTGTCTAACTCTGCGCTGTTATGTGGGAGGGGCTTAAGCGCAGCATCACGGGGATTCCAGTTGCCACTGATCATGTGCCAATCTGGATCTACTATTTGTCTGACAACTTTTTCTGAGGATTTTTCTAGTTTACCATCAAATTCATATTTATTAACCCATTTCGTGTAGTATTCAATGTTATTGGCATGTCGTGACCGCATGCATTCTGCGTCTTCGGTTAACAGCGGATTTTTGTGGTTGTTTTGTACATTTATTACCCATTTTGACATAACCTTATGAATGTTACGTAACCCTTCCTGGTTTTTAACGTGGTACCACGAAGATTTTATAGTCCCTTCAGACTACCTGCCTACTTATTCTGCTTCCCTGATCTATGACAAGATAGCAATTTTTCTGTGCCTGGATTTACATAAAAAATCCTGACTGAACAAATACAATCAAGTCCCTGATCTAAAACAGAAAAAAGTCCCTGATCTATGACAAGATAGCAATTTTTCTGTGCCTGGATTTACATAAAAAATCCTGACTGAACAAATACAATCAAGTCCCTGATCTAAAACAGAAAAAAGTCCCTGATCTATGACAAGATAGCAATTTTTCTGTCCCTGGATTTACATAAAAACTCCTGACTGAACAAATACAATCAAGTCCCTGATCTAAAACAGAAAAAAGTAGAATCCCCTTACCTGAACCTCAGCAATTGATCACCCTGGTCCGATTGAAACCTGATCGTCAGCTGCAGATCAGAAAGTGGCCAGCCTCTGTTTATACGACAATTCAGTCGGAGGTCTTTTCAAATAAGAAGAACCATTTTGGTAACTTCTTCCATACGGATTTCAGCCACCAGGCCTGTCTGATCCAGGTCAGCCAAGAGGCTTCCAGTCAAAGAAGGACCAACTTGTCAAAGGAAAAATCAAACAATGCAGCCAAGGTTCAGTTAAGGTTCCTTTATTCTTGTACAAGGAGACAAAAATGCAGTTCAGAAGTTTGTCTGACATTATACAGGAAATACTTCATTATTATACTGTTTTGTAAGCCATTGCCCTCTAAGCTGACGTAATAAAATACAACTCTTAGCATTGTTCTAAGACAGGTGTTTACTAAGTTTTTCTGCTGATATAGCAAGTATAAACTTCCCATGTGAAAATTTCCTAAGATATCAACGTGGCCTCACTAACTGCCGGTCTGTAACAATTCACTCATATTTCAGTGTTGCAATTAGTGATTCTTTCCTGCTTTGAGCATAAAGCATATTCTGATTTCAGCCTATAATTTTATCTACAGCTGCAGTATGAACAAGGTTATTTGCTTAAGTCTAGTAACATTTCAGAATACTGTATTGTTCCTTTTCCTAACGTTAGCAAAATCATCTGTTTCTCAGTGTATGAACAAGGTCATTCACTGAGCTGACAAGAAGCAAAGTCAGAAAGTACATGCAATTATTTTCAAGCCTGTAGCAGAATAAATGTGTTAACCCTTTTAGGCTCCTAATGCAGCAAGCATAATGCTAATACATATATGAATACTTTTTACTATATATGTGAATACATATTTCTCTCACAATGGGATAGACTCCGTCTGAATGTAAAGGACCCATTTCTAGCCCAACGTAGATGACTGTATGGGTTATTGCAAATACACTCCTGGACTCTCAATTCCTCACACAAATGGGAAATGTATAGGTCCACAGTAGTTTGCCCTGTTGGCAGCCTCAGTAGGATCCTCAAGCCCCTGTAGAAAAGGCCCATAATTAAGTCCAATGTAATTCATCCTGCTGAGGGCTCTGTATTATTTTCATGTCTTAATAAATTCAATTGGGGTCATGTGTTTAGGTTACAAATGTTCCAGTGAATCAGCAGCCTAATACAGATTTTTGCCTCATAGTTTTGGTCTATTTCTCTTAAAATTGTCTTTTGGCAAATCAACAAGGACTGAAGTCAGAAAATAATGGCACACATTTGAGTTTCACGCTTCATAACCTTCAGAAAAATTAATGGCAATGCAAAACCTGTTTTTCTATCAATGTTCTAACTTTGTAAGAGCGATATTTCAAAAGTGTCTCTGTTTTGGGGCATTTGCCCCTCTTTTATTTGTGCCTTTGTCAGGATTTCTTGCTCTAAGAGGTTGGAGGTATGCTATGAACCCAAAGATAAGTGGCATCTCCATGTTTCACAAATCAATCTCCTTAATCATTCAGTGGAAGATATTTTATTTATTGTACCAGAATCTAGTGAATTATTTTTTTTCTGTGTACTATTTTATCTTAGTGCAGTGTTTCTCATTGACTTTGTTTCTACTAAATGGTTATTTTGGTAGTTTGCAGTAGTTTTTTTTTTTTTTTTTTTTTTTTTTTGTTAACGGACTGCCTTGTGAATAGCGTTAAAGCTTAGTTCTGAGGTAAACTGGGACTTCTTTTTTTAAGTGACAACTTGCTTATCTGATTTGTTTTGGTACCTTAATTAGGGATATGTTTACATTTGCTAGTTTTATAGTGTACTTAGATTTTTATGTAGAGAGTATCTAGCTTGATTGGCAAAAACTACGTTTTTGACTAGTTGTGGTTTGTGTAAATTGGTATCTTTCATTCTTACACGTGGACTTTTTTTATTCACATTGCTCAACATTAGCTGTCAGTATCTCCTCTGCTTATTTACTGTGTCTACCAGACCTGCATAACCACCTTTGGCTCAACCTGGCCCAAGTCCATGCCATTGAGGAGCTTGAGGATGCTTGTGCTAGGTCATACTGCTAATAGAAATTAAGTCTTACCCCCCCCATCCTCCATCCCATGACAGATCAACAATTGTGAGCTTCAACAAATTTGCACCCTCCCACCTAATAGGTATATACACTTGCAGCACAAGGCTCACCACACTCTTAACACTGATTTTGCAGTAAGCCTAAGCTGCCGCTGCCCCCCCCCCCCCCAGTATAGGCATGCTGACATTTGCTGCTCACTATAATCCTCTGGGTAAGTGACCCTATATATATATATATATATATATATATATATATATATATATATACATACGTGTGTGTGTGTGTGTGTGTGTGTGTGTGTGTGTGTGTGTGTGTGTTTGTGTGTGTGTATGTGTGTATGTATATATACCATTCTGCAGTGCTTCATTTAACATGCAAACAAGCTTTACTCTCTGTATAATGCCATAGCAAGAGAGTAAATTCTGCCTAACTAACAAGTAAGACCATGTCAGGACTGCTGCAGTACTGTGTAAACTCTACACCAAGGACAATGCTAATGAATTAAATTATACATGGTTACCTAAGTTTGCAGATGACTGCAAATCATGCATTGTTTTTCAGTCTTCAACTGACTCATAATTGCTCCAACAAGGAAAGACCATGCTAACAACTGGTGCAAGGACAATGGGCTCAAATCATTTGTTAAAAACATGTAGTATAGTTCATTTTTGTAAACAAAATAGTTTCACATACTGTATAGTTAATGCACTCCTTCAATCAGACAATTTTGTAAGAAACCTGGGCATTGTTGTCGATTATTCCTTATCATTTGCCATTATGACTCTACAGTGGTTCAGAAAACCTTTTTGTCTAGCTCATCTCATTTCCAAAGGCATGTCCACTAGATCCAAAGAAGTTGTCATTCTCCTTTACTTTATCGTATAAGTCCCATTATTGAATATAATACCTTTTGGCATGCACTTGTCTAAACCTATCACGCAAGATGGGAGACCTCAGAGATTCAAAAGTAAAAAGATCACTGATCACAAAATTCTTAGTTATCAGGAGAAACTGATAGCCCTTTCTCTGAACTTAGTATCTTACAGACTCTTCCATAGAGATCTGCATCTAGCCTTTCATGTCATGAAAGATTCAAACCTATTTCCCCCTCCTAATTTCTCATTAGAACTAATGGCACCTCAAATACTTGGTTAAAGGAACTAATGCATAAGTAAGACAGGTTGACATGACAGATTCATATCCTAATATATCCCTAAGTTCTGGAACCAACTTCCACTACATGTTAAGCAGAGTAACTCCCTTGCCACCTTCAAGGTAAACCTAGACAATTCAATAAACAGTCTCAAGTTCTCCTCCTGTCTATTTTGCTTTGCCCTCTTTGAGGCTAGACAGACTTTTGAAGGGAGTTTTTTTTTTTTGGCTAGGTTTGCAATGATGCAGAATGATTGCTTAGTACCTGTCTATGAGCCTCCATAATATTTGTAAAAGCCAAAGAAGGCTGATTAGGAAAATTGTTCACTACAGTACATGAATGTTCCTGACTCTATATTGTCATCTTACATTGGTCATAGTATTACATGTATAATAAGTGAAACTCTGTCCTGCATGGTATATTAATTCCAGAATACAATGGATGGCATGATGTGAGCTGGCCAGTTATAAATAAAACAAAACTGATTACTATCATCTGCTGCGTACAAAGAAAATGACTAAATAGAAAATAAAACAGTGCGTGTATGCAGACATTATCCAGGATGAAGAAACACTGTAGCAGATCAGAAGAGGTCCACCAGCATGCCAGTAGTTTTGCTGCAGACATTTAGGTTTACTTCATGTATTGCCTTCTGTAACATTGCAATATATGGGTAAGCTTCTGCCTATGCCATATGGGCCTATTAAATTTAGTGGGCAGCATTCTTCTTCTTCTTTCGGCTTTTCCTGGTTAGGGGTTGCCACAGCGGATCACCTGTCCACTCATGACTGGCAGTTGAGTTTTATGGTGTTGAGTTGCCAGACTGGCACCCAACCTTCCACAGAAGGCACACACATGCACACACTCACACCTAGGGCCAATTTAGAGTGTCCAATCCACCTACAGCATGTCTTTGGGATGTGGGAGGAAACCGGAGCACCAGTAAGAAACCCACATGACCACAGGGAGGACATGCAGACTCCGCACAGGAGGCATTCCAGCTGAGGATCAAACCGGAGAACCTCTTGATGTGAGGTGGCAACTCTAACTGCTGCACGACAGTGGCCGCCCTAGTGGGCAGCATTACTGATTTTAAATACAGTGGGACATGTTTTTTTACAAAAAAAAAGCTTTCTTTCTGATTTTTTAAGACATCTTGAAATATGTAACCATGAATGAAGCATGTTTATGCAGGGTAGTTTGTAATGATAATTTACAGGTGAAGACAGGCTGTCATTTGATAAAAAGTCTTGTATTACTGAGAACTGAGTCAACGACTGCAATTTAATAAGTGAAGTTCCTTTAATGTTTGAATTACTTTATTAAATTTTTTAGAGAATGGGCAAATTGTACATTAAACCTTGACTGGAGACAGGCATTCTTCAGCAGGGTGTCAATTTACAGGTAATGCCCACTGAAAAATGTCTGCCTCTTCATGGCAGCATATTTAGCTGCTGTAGAGCTTAGACAATGAAAATCCAAACAGCTACCATTTTTTATACTTGTTAAGCAGCTCTTTGTTGTAAAGCAATCATAAAAGATTAAGGCTAAAAAAACTAAATAAAATAAAGAAAATTGTGTGTGTGTGTGTGTGTGTGTGTGTGTGTGTGTGTGTGTGTGTGTGTGTGTGTGTGTGTGTGTGTGTGTGTGTGTGTGTGTGTGTGTGTGTGTGTGAGATCATGACAGTGACTGAAATGTAGTGATACAGAAGAGACAATGTTGACTCTAAGAAGCAGTCCATTAGTGTGGGTTTTAAAACCAATGAATATCTGGATGTCTGGTATTATTAACTGACTTTAATCCACAGTGATTTGAACTAATTCTATGTATGAAGCAGTAAAACTGGACAGTGTTGTGGGGGGATTTGCAATGCCTTGCATTTATTTCATTCATTAGCATACAAGAAGACATATGAAGATATGTTCCATGACAAAGTGGATGTTAAATGGTGTGTGTGTGTGTGTGTGTGTGTGTGTGTGTGTGTGTGTGTGTGTGTGTGTGTGTGTGTGTGTGTGTGTGTGTGTGTGTGTGTGTGTGTGTGTGTGTGTGTGTGCGCATGCATGTGTGTGTGCGTGTGTGTGTGTTTTCATGTATGTGTGTGAGTATGTTTTTTATAACAACTTTTTATTTAGTTTTCATAGCAGTGAATAAACAAACTAATTGTAAAACAAACAAATACATATTTACACTTTCCCTCAGCTGATTAATACACCAAAGTTATACAATTCAGTGACAATTAATATTTTTAAGCAAATCTCTAAGCTTAAGACAAAATCTATATGAATGTGTAATATTAGAAGATCGCATCTTTAGAGTATGCAGTTCATTACAGCAAACAATGTTTGCTAAACTAATACATTCATCACTAGAAGAGGTAGCTTTACTTTTCCAGATTTTAGTTATTTTTTTTTTTAGGTATTGCTAGAATAGACCATAGAAGAGGCGCTTGAGTTTTTATATTTATGTCAGGAACTGGACCATTAAATAAAACCAAAAATCTGGAAATACTACATCTATCAGACCATAGGGCTTGAGTGAAGTTATTCATTTTTTGCCAAAAAATCGGAGGTGACTTCACATTCATATACCATATTTATCCAATCAGCTATTATTTCAGAATCACATCTCCAGCATTTAATTTTATTTGATTTATACATAATTGTAATTTTGTTAGGAGTAACAAAAGCCCTGTGCAAGAATTTCCAGGTGAACATTTTCCAGTATAATGAGGATAGTTTTATCTGTAGATTTAATACTATTTTCTTGTTTCCTTCATGTTTTCTTTAGTGAAGTCTTCATTATTAATTTTGAGGAAAAATTCCAATAAAAATTACCTAAATATGTGAGATCTAAACTGAGAATTTTATACATTTTTGACAAGTATGATTTATTTTTCATTGCATTATTGCTAATATTTATTAATAATTCCAATATTTTGTGGAATGCTTTGTTATCTAGATTAAATATCTTATTTATCTCTGCATTCACAAAATTTCTAAATATTTGTAATATCAACCAGTTCTTAGAATCGTGACTGCACCATACCTAGACCATAAATTTTCAACAGTATATATTTCAGTAACATTTAAAAATTGATGCAAACAAGTTACTTTGTTCTTTCAATTCTATCCTTTTGGTGAAATTGTGAGTTTGTAAGCAATCAATTTTATATGCAATTGGAAATATAGAAAATAATACAATGGATCAAATATGTGAAATTACGGAAAGAAGAAAGAATATTATTTAAGTAGGGAATTTGAGGAGAAAAAGTATTTCCATTTATGCAAAAATCTTTTAATAGTCAGGAGCTATTTGTTTATGACTGGTTGTGATATGTTCTTTATTTACAGAGAATATTTCTCAGTGTATTTGTTTCCATTTTCAACTATATGATGAATTTATACATGATGCAATAACTTTTATAATCATTGAAATAGCATAGAAGTGTATATCAGGGAATCGTATTACACCATTATCCCAAGCTTTTCTGTGCAAATTAAAAAAAAAAAAAAAAAAAAAAAAAAAAAACTTTTGGATTATTGGGATGTGAAATAAATTTAAGTAGAATGTTATTTATCTTATTCATTATTTTTTGATGGAGACAGTACTAAAGATTGCATGACAAATAATATTTTAGGGAGAATTACCATATTAATTAACATTAATTGTTATTCCATAGTAAAGAAGAATTTATTCCAATTTGTGACTAAATCTAAATTTTATCAAAAACCTGTTGAAAATCTGTTTGTATCATTTATTTTACTATTAGATATAATGGTTATACCAATATATTCAATTTGAATGTTACTCCAAGTGAGGTTAGATTTTTTTGTATGGCATTTTTAATTGATTTTGAATGTCTTATTAATTAATAATGTACTTGTTCTATTGATTAAATTTTAAGTTTGGAATTTCGTCAAACTGTCACATAGAACTAATTATATGCTCTAATAATGTTTCTATATTTCCTATTGTTAATAAAATATTGTCAGCAAAGAGATGAATGTTTAGTATAAAATCTTTTATTTTGATTCATTTAGTGTTCTTAGATTTTATACTATTAATGAAGAGTTTTATTACTAATGCAAAAAGTAAAGGTGATAATGGACAACCTTGTTTTATACCTTATTGTAATTTAAAGAAATTAGAAAGAAAGAGCTTATTTTAACATAAACACAGGAGTTATCACAGAACTTAGAAATTAATGCAATTAGCTTAGCTGAGAAGTTATATACTTTAAGTGTAAGACAGATAACAACAACAGATAAGGCTAATTGACTGAGTCTAAATCAAGACTAATGATAGAAAGTTCTTTTTTTATTTTTATTTATAATATAAATATTATATATATATATATATATATATATATATATATATATATATATATATATATAAAATATAAAAAATAAACTACAAGTAACCACCCAGAAATCCCTTAATAAAGCCGGGGACTCATGCTTTTCTAATTCCATGGGTAAGATTTGGAACAAACTCCCCTGCACCTTACAGTTACTTTCATCCTTATCACTTTTCAAACATCAACTAAAACTATACCTTAAAGTACATTGTGTATGCCCATGTACCAACCCAGATTAACACCAACCATCTAGCATACTTCCTTTCCCTCCTCTATTTCCTACTAGGGTGCAACTACACTCTCTTTCCTAGCCAGTCCTTCTTACCTCAAGAAACTTACTCTTCACGTTTCTATAACCCCTCTCCTCCTCCTGATATTTCCTGTGCCATTGTTAGTACTTATGACACCTATGTCATTTTACGCAAAGCCCTGCAAGCATACTAACTAGATAGAAACCTTCACCCCTTCCTCACTATTTTTGTCTAATTATTGTCTAACTTTATACCTCTCATATATACTACTCATACTACCACTTAACCAACACCCTCGTTTATCCTTCTCTTTTGTTGTTTGTTCCTTCTATGCAAACCTAAACCTACTTTGAACTTAATTATTACTTACCATTTTGATTCTTTGTTGGTTGAACCTATTTTATAACTAAATTAGACTACACCTTTTCCTGTAACTACATTATTACTTACCATTTTGAATCTTTGCCGTTTGAATCTATTTTATAACTAAATTAGACTATACCTTTTGCTGCAACTGCATTTTCTTTTAACATGCATTATATTTTATGTAATAATTTTACTGTTTTGATTTATTTTCATTTGTAGTCCTGTTATATATTTGCTTAATTTTGGAGCTTATCTCCCCAGGCCTCTACTGAAAATGGGCATGTATCCAGTTAGACTAGCCTGGTCAACAAATGTAAAATAAAAAAATAAAAAAATAATCAAAATTTGGATAGTCAATTAGTGTATGTATTCTTTGGAACACATGATCATATGAGGTTACTAGGCTATTGACCCTGAGACCCTTATAAGCCTAGCCAAGAGTTTAGCCCATGTTTAGACAAATCAGCACCCAATGTCGCTGTCCAGCAGTGACAAGGGTGGAATCCCAGGGGTATGTTTTCTGTTTCCCATCCAGTTATCCAGGTTATGCTTAAAAATGGGTAAAGAGGTACTCTGTTTGATGTGGAGAAGGAGTCTATTCCATAGATAAGGCAGTCTCTGGGACACAAATCTGTCCCACCAACAAGACTTGTTGATGTCACAGTCCAGGTTGAGACCACGCATGCAGGTTACTCGAGTGGAGCTTGACTTGCAGATATGTACCAGTCCCATCAAGGTGGGGTGCATGATCGCCTTGCATGCCAGACAGAGGTCACTTCTGAGGAGTCTGCATGAAACTGAGTAGAGGGATAGGGCTTTTAGCCTATCTGTATATGTTAGATGTTTGAGATCCTGGATTCTCCTGGTGAGGAACCTCTGTGGTCTCTCCAGCTGCTGCATGTGCTTTGCGAGGTGCATGCCGAAGGGTGTGTTATACTCAATAATGGGTCTTATAAGGGACGAATACAGGGATGTTATGACCTCCTTGTCCCTGGATGAGACACACTTATTTATGAGGTGGGCCATGTAGAAGGCTTTCCATACCACGGAAGCAACGTGGTGGTCAAAAGTCAGGTTGCTATCAACCTGGGTGCCCAAATCCCTCACAACTGATTGAGTGCTTAGGACATTGTTATTAATGTGATAATTTCTGGGGATGTCACTCTCTCCAAAGGGATGATGATGCATTTTTTGGTATTCAGCTTGAGGCCATGTCTCTGGCACCAGTCATTTGTCTGAGTGAGACCCTCTTGGAGGATATCCACATCACTAGGGGAATTGATAACAGCAGCAAGCTTGCAGTCATCTGCAAATTTGGTCAGCCATAACTCACTGGTTTTGGCCTGTACCTCAGAAAAGTATATCCCAAATAACAGAGGCCCCAAGACAGAACCCTGGGGTATGCCCCTTGTTACGGGTCTACTGCTTGAAGTGGCTTCCCCTATTTTGACTATGTGTTTTCTATCAGTGAGCCAGTTTGCTACCCATCTGGTTCTGGTAACATATGGATTGATGCCTAGTTGAGAGAGTTTATCTATTATGCCTGAGTGGGGAATAGTCTCAAAGGCTTTGGCCAGGTCAAGATAGGTAGTGTGCACTGTCTTCCCCTCATCCATGGCTTTGATGACTGTCGCAAAGAAGTCAACCAAATTTAGCAGACATGACCTCCGTTTGACGAAGCCAAACTGTGTGGGATCAAGTGTTTGGAGGTTGCCAATGTCCTTATTAATGAGGTATATGATAATCCATTCTATGATCTTGTAGATTAGAGATTAGTCTAGTTAAGCTGATGGGTCTATAATTTCCCGGATCGGTGGACACTCCACCTTTGTGTAATATATTATCCTGCACTTGTCTATTTAAAATAAACCCTGTTTGTTGTTAATTAGTTTAAGTATTAGAAAATTAATTCTGTTGGCTAAAATGGACATGAACAAGTATATAGCCCACATTTAAAAGTGAAGTGGGTCTGTATGATGGGCACTTTGTAGGATCCATATCTTGTTTTAAGATAGGTGACATAAGGGAATATTTTCATGATGGGGGGACCACAGCAGTTGTTTTTATTTCTCTATAAAAATTATCTAATATGTTAACAGCATCATCTGATAGCATTTTATACAATTCTGGTATAAGCACATCTAATGCTGGCACCTTATTTTTTTTTTTACTTTTTTATTTGATCTTTTATTTCTATTAAAGTGATGGTCTATCATTTTTTATTTGTTCACTTGTTAATTTATATTTTACATTTTCCCTTAGAAAAGTGTCAACTATTTCATCATTACTTAAATTATTTGTATTTTTATTTATATTTTCATAAAATATTCTAAAGCTGTCCATCTCTCTTTTTTATTATTGATATGTGTTATAATTTCTTTCATATGATTTAGTTTGTTCATTTTCTTTGATCTAATAGCAAGTTTATAACACTTTTACTGAATATGCTTGAAGCTTAAGTTTTTCCAGGTTTATTGAAACTTTATGATTTAGAATTTCAAAGTATTTTGTATTTAAATTAAGTTCTGAGAGACTGATAGTATAATTTGGTTTTAGATTGAACAAATCTATCTATTTTGCCTGTAGTGTATTCAATTATTTGTCCCATTCTTTTGTTTCATTAATATACCAACTTGCACCTTTAGGGGAATTCCACAGGACAATGTCAGAAACTTCACCATTAATTTTTATCGCTGTAAAATGTTGATCTCTTTAACATACCACTCCTTAAATTCTTTTATTTTAACAATGTATGCTGGCAATCTTCTATGGTGTGTTAAGTTGTCAGTTTTTAATATAACATTGAATACTATAGCATTGTGATCTGATAATAGACATGATATTATAGAAACTTCTCTAATATGCAATAACAGATTGTTTGTGACAAAAGTTGTATCAATATTTGTTTGTGTTCCATATCTAAATGAATAATGGGTAAATTGAAGTGAGTTTATTTTTCTTACTTCATGTATATCCTTTAAGTTTATTAGATTTACACAGTTTGATAAGATTTTGGCTGAAGATGAGATTCTCAGTTTACTGTCCACAGTGATATCTTTCTCTTATTAAAATCCAATTAAAATCACTAGCCATAATGACTTTGCCTGAATATCTTTTTCATGTATACTGTATGTGTACAACTGTGCATTTGTCCTTATGAGTGTTTATATATGTGTGCGTGTCTGTAGACATTTCTTATGTAGCTTATATTTTGAATGTAAAATACTTTCTCCAACAACAATAAATATACTAAAGCATGATTGAAAGATTAGGCAGAGGAACTATTACATATATATATATATATATATATATATATATGTATATATATATATATATATATATATATATATATATATATATACATATATATATATATATATATATATATGTATATATATATATATATATATATATGTATATATATATATATATATATGTGTGTATCTATATATATATATATATATATATATATATATATATATATATATATAATATATATACAGTTATTATAATTAAAAAAAACATTGACAGATAGCCATTCTCTAGGCACAATAATGCCATCCAGGGTATGTGTTACTGTGGAAATAATGTGCCCTTCCACAGTAACACATACCCTGTTGGGCATTATTGCTTACATATTCTTTATAAGACAGATTTGAGATGTTAAGATGCTATTATGCCTCCTGTTAAAAATATCAACATTTTAGTTCAGATACTATTGCTGTTTGCTTTTAAGCTGTTTGTTATTTAGTCATGAGCCCATGGTGAATGATGGCTGTTTTTTTCATATATCCGTTTTTTCAGTGGTATAGAGTGCAGATAGGAGGAGATAATTGCTTCACTCTACAAGGCACTGCTGATGTCACAAATAGAAATGCCCTGTTCTGTTTTTGAAACCATTTACAAAACCTGATGTTAGCATGCTAAAGAAAGAGTCAAAACTGATTACTGAAAAGAGAAGATGAATCAAAAGGAAAATGTGCGAGGAAATTCCAACAAAAGTTTTTTACTTTGGATGGTAGAGTAGGATGGGTGAACAATACTTGGGTCTACAATATCATTACAAGAAATTCTGCTGTGGAAGATATTTGGGGATGGGAGATGGAAATACCATAACTTTAAAGTCGTACCATTAAGTTTCAGTTTAGCTAAGAAGTAATGTATTTTCACTGATTGAATGACACATAAATAGAGCAGGCTGCCTGTTTCCATAGTACAGTGTAATGAAAGTGCATCATTAAAAATAAAAAAAAAAAAAAAAAAAAAAAAAAGCACATACGGCGTTTGTAAATTATGGAGTGATACCATTTGGAATCTGCTGTAGAGTACTGTGAGTATAACTGTACAGTGTGGATAAACTGTTCATTCTTTTATTAGAAATTCTATGTATTTATATATGTTTTGCATCTTTGTATATTTATGTGTGAGTAAGTGGCATGTACACGTACATATGTATGGACAGCTGTTCATCTATGTCTATATGTATGCACAGATGTACATGTGAGGGCTTAATATGAATCAGGATGAAAAATAAGAATTGTGTACACTATAAGAAGAGTAGTTTAATTTCTAAACAAGTTAAAATTATGAGAAATAGGAACATAAATGAGAGTGTGGTTAAACTTTTAAAAGGAAAAGATAGATAATAGATGCTTAGATATTCACTTGAGATTTACATTTGGGCACATGGTTTGTGCTTTGACTTCACTTTAAAGGAATGGTTATCTCAAATCACATTAGGATTTGTTTCTGTTCTTGTTATTATTGCCAGGGCGTTGTGTGCCATCTGAATTAACTGGTTGACGATGTACATTGTAGCAGTTTTCATCACTCTTAATTGAATGATTGAATGAATTTTGCTTCTTAAATTAATTAGAGTTAACTACTAGTAATCAGGTCACATTTAAAAAAAAAAAGTACTGCAGCAAATTCTTAATTAACAAGGGAAAATTTATACTTTACTTGGGTCATCCTCTAGGATAGGAGAATTCCCATGACTGGATACTGGAATATGTTAATCGTCCAATTAGTACAATATAAATGACTGTTTAAAATACTTACAATATGTTAGTATACTGTTTATCACCAGAGTTTACTTTTAAGAGAAAAACAGTGGAATTTCCAGTTTGCTTTCATTGAATATACTGCTTGGTTTCTGTAAAAGATAAAGCAAGATTTTTTAATATAGACTTTAAAGTTTAGTTGCATTGAAAAATAAGCCTGAGCAGTTACATTGCAAACTGAAACTGAATGTTGTTAAAGTGAAAAGTATGAGAAAAAGGTTTGGAAATACACTTATCAAACAGCTTTTAAATGAATAGTATAAGCGGACCCTACTAAAATGAGAAGAACTACAAGCAAGCTATGACACTTAAGTCAAGAGACTGTATTCATACCCTTGGCAGAATGCATCCATCTCTTCATCTATTTTCTGCAGGCAGTTGTTACAGTTAAGGCTGCAATAATAGGGAAACTAAGTAGGCTACATCAGACTACCCCTTCTCAAGGCAACAGTCTCCAGCCCATCCTGTGGAATCCCTAAGTGCTGCAAGGAATGCCGAGAGCTATATATCCTACTGCATATGTTTGTGTCTGCCCTGGGACCTCTTTCTAGTAGGCTATGCCTGCACACCTCTTCTGGGAGAACTGTGCTTAGGACCTCTCTTGTGACAGAGTTGTGTCTGGTATATAGCTTGAGAGGCAGTTTTGCCTGGTATACCTCCAATGGGAAACATACAGGTGACATCCTCATTGGCGCCCAATCACCTCAACTTCCCATCTCAAGTGTTGTAGTAGCAACTCTATGCCTTCCCAGTTTGGGGCCCACATGTTTGATATACCATCCCTAAAGAAGTAAGGGACAGCCTCCTTCCCCACCTTTCAGAAAAATCTTAAGTTTTACATATAAAAGTAAATAAAGTGTAAATGCTTTAACAAAGCTACATCACATAGTTCCTCCCAGATATCATATTGGGGTCCATGACCTCCTTTATACCACTGCGTCCTTGAGTCACATCTCTGACATCACATTCTGCCTGTTTTAATTTTCTTACCAGTGTAAATGTCACTATATGCACTATGTTAATTTTAATTACTGTTGTGTGTAATCATGTATCCTCATGCCTCACATGTATTATGTATAATTCTTGCATGCAGGCCAAGCCTGAAAAAAGTCTGTTAAGACCAGTGAACAGCTGACAAATATATAAATAAAATAAATACAACTAAATAAATAGCCTGTTGCCAAACAACCCACTCCTTAAAGAGTGTCCTCTTTGTTTCCACAAGAAATAATCCATGTAATCAGTGATCACATCCTTTAGCCAATTACCCAGAACCAATTACCATAAATGAGCATGGGAGCATACAATGGATGGTCAGCTAAAAGCTTTTATTCTATGACTAATTTCTCTTTTCACCATCACAACTCATACTACACCTACAGTTCCATTACCAAAGCATCAATGCAATAGACTATGAACTGGATTCATAAAGAGTTACACAAAGTGTAGTGATCATGTTGGCACTGTGCAGCACCGCCAACATGACGGCATCCTATTTGGTACCCAATAACTGGCTCTACACAATCCCTAGTGATGCCAAACAAAAGTAAGAGGAAGAATATGCTAATGAAAGCATAAAGAGCTGGACTACATGATAATTAACCAATCCAATATGGCAGAGCTATTCGGGAGGCTATAAAGCAGTGGTGCACAACCATTTTGTGGGGATGCCCACTACACAAATTCTTAATGCATCCATGGGCCACCTCAAAGCATAGTAAGTCATTACAATTTTTGATGGTCCAGGTAGGGACAAAAAAAATAAAAAACACATTAAACACAAGTAGCTCCATGTTTGGTGATTTTTGATTGGCCCGTATGCCGGTATATGAGCCAATCAAAAAGTCCCACAGAGGACCCTCTTCTGTTCAATGCAGAACATCAGGCAGTTGCGCATTAAACAGAAGTAGCTCCGTTTTGTGATTTTTTTTTTTGATTGGCTTGTATACCAGCATAAGGGCCAATCAAAAAAAAAACAAAGAGGAGGCTGTTTCACTGGGATTTTAACTGGGATCAGGCTGCTGATCCCAGGACAGTTCCACTCAAATAGGGATGTTTGGGAACCATGGGTACAGGTGACTGGCATTTCTACTTAAGACAGCAGTCATGAAATTGCCTGCTTTCTGCATCAACTTTGCATTTAACTTTATTCTGGCTTGCAACCATGACTTTTTACAAACTCTTGCAGAAAGTTACTACTGTTTACAGACTATAAGTTATAAACAAGAAAGAATAGTTACTTCTGTGGCTAAAATTAGAGGTGTGCGCAACTGCAGTCAATTAGGTAAACAAGTACGTGCTAGAAAGTTTTCATGACTGGAGTAATGCATAGTATTTTGTCACTTTTTTTAAACATTTTTTGGTTACTTTCTGGGGACCGGATGGCGTTGCATGGAGGGCCAGATTTGGCTGCCAGGTCGGACATTGTGCATCACTGCCATAAAGCAATCATGAACACTGGTTGTAGAATTTTGCCATGTACACCAAAACCTTTTGGAATACAGACACAAAAAAAAAATGTCAGGGGGTTGCTGCTGCTATTATTATGCTGTATACAACAGGCTTTAAATCAGGGTGCTGCTGCTGCCAGACCTCGGGTAGGAAGTAGAAAGGTGTTTACACCCCATTTAGCTTATCATGGACTGCATGACACAGACATTGTTGGCAGATATAGGGTGGATGTGGAAACACTGGATGAAATATTCAGCTTCTGCTGCCCTCACATCAGGCAACAGGGAAATCATTAAAAAGCCATCCCAATGGAAACAAATGTATGTTTAGCATTACATATACAAGCTTCTTGTATTTTCCAGAGACACACAGGGGATAAAATAAGGATATCACAGACATCTAGAACATTACATCAGTTTTTAAATGTAATGCTGCTACGTGCAAGGGACAATATCTATTTCCCAAAAACTCCACGAGAGAGCAAGCACCATGTAGGAATTGCATGCAATAGCACACATTCCTAAAGTTTTGGGGGCCAAAGATTACACACACATAGAAATAAAAGCCCCACCCACAAAACAGGGAAGAACATACATCAACAGAAAAAAGTTTTCATTCTATAAACTGTCAGGTTGCCTATAATTCACAACCCATGAGAAACTTGCACAACCCCACTGAGCAAGGACACAGTGAGGCCTGCATTCAAACTCGGAATTTCATAGAATGTGTGTTTGGTTTGCTTAAATCAAGGTTCCAGTGTACAGATACATCAGGAGGGGTTCTGCAATAAGACCTGGGCAACTGTGCCAAAATATTTTCAGTCTGTGCCATGTTGCACAATATTATTCTCAGGAAACAGCTTCAACAAAGACAGCAAGGGGCAAGATCACAGTTTTGAGGACCACAGCCAGTGCCAGCAGCAGCAGCAGATACAGATGAGGAGTCTGAGGGAGAACTACCAGCTGCAGATGGAACTTGGAGACGGAGTAATGCACAGTATGCACTGGTTCTAACAGGCAAAGGATAGCATGCACAATCATGGTTTACTATCAAAACTTCGAAAGACAAAACAAATCCGTTCACAATTTCAAAGTAAAACATTGAAAACAAAAACACTACTGCATTACAATGTTGAATCAGCTGATCAAAGCAGCAGATTTGACATTGTCTTAGAAAACATCACGTGATATCTGTATAGGAGCTCATGTAAATGAAACTCCTATACAACATTTCATGTTTTTGCGGGGGGAAAGCCCACCTGCACCTCCCCTGTGAGTTTGCCCCCAGACCCCCTGATAACAATATATTCCAACTTCGACATCGCACTACAGAGGGGATGTAGTTGAATTTCCAAACAGCACTGTACTGTGATCTCCATACAGTTTGTTGAACTTGAATGCACTATTGCCTTCACATAAGTCTGTTTGAAGTTTAAATGCATTCTACATTTAGTGAACGACAATCTGACATTCAGCATCATAACAGACGTCTGATTGTCATTCAAAAATTATAGTAAACCCACAATCACTAGCTAAAAAGATCTCACACACATATACATAGGAAAAATGTCTGTAAGATACCACAAGGTTTATTTAACCATGCAATAGCTGTGTTCTGATAGAATCAGACAGGGAGAACTTCCAAGCACAGAATGGTTACCTGCATTAATGGCAAAATGTCAGTTTGGAACCTGTTAAAAAGAAAAAAAAGTTACATAAATGATTTATTGCTCTCCTATGGAAATATGTATGTGCCTCTAAGCAGATCCTTTTGTCTGATGTGTACAGTTATGTCAGTAATATCTCATCTGTAAGATGTTTGCAACATAACAGGCACGTTTGAAGTGACAGATTACATCAATCATTTCAGCTTACCTCTGCCCATAAAACATAGGTCAATTATACCCTCATTTGCACAAATATACTAAGAAGCACGACTGAAGTACCTAATATTTTAAATGTTGTAACAGCAATACTAACTGAAATATGATGCGGTACAACAATATCGCAATAAGACAGTCACAAATTAGTAGGGGCAAGAAATCACAACTTGAGCCATGCAATACCTACTGGTAAATGAAATCTTGTGAACAAGCAAGCATCAGCTATCTACTGTGTGCATCAGACTTATATGAGACCCTAGGTCATAGTGCCAGTAAAAAACACATCTATCTCTCAAGAGTATACAGTGTTCTGGGCCAGTAAGAACAGACATATAGCACTCAACACTACTGTTTAGATACGTTGTGTGTGTGTAAAGTTGTACAGGCAAGTGAATCTTTTTTTGTATGTGTATGTGTCTGTGGCTGCATGAACACAATTATGTATTGTGCTAGCACTATGTAATAACATAACGGACAGATATAAGCCATCCATTGCAGACTACTCACATCAGTGTGATCATGAGAACAACTTCTGCCTTGAGTTGCACTGGTACTTCTATGGCCCTGGCTAGAAGTCAGGGTGCTACCTGAACATGAGTGATATCTTATGGATGAGCTCTCACCAGGACTATGTCCAGAACCATGATCCCGTGGACTACCACATCTGTGTGTGGACACTACAATCACTGATATAGCAGTAGATAGTGTCATTGTTGGAGTAAGGTCTTGCATGGCTACATCTGTTGACACCAGAGGATAGAATGGATGCACACTCTCCCTCAACAGATGTTCCTTCACAGAAACTGCCCAATCCAGTGTGTCATTCTTCCTGTCTAACGTGTTGCCCACATGGTTTAGAAAGCAACTCACATCAGACTGCATGACATTCAGTAATTGCATTATATCTTCCAATATCTAGATGGAACATGCCTACGCCTCCATTATGGCCCTACACATATGTCTAGGAGCCCCTAATGACACTCCAGCATCATTGTGAGAGTGGACAACAGACATCATCTGAGCACCCCTACCAACTCTCCTGTGTGCCAGTATGGTCTAATGAGGGCTATTGGGAGAGGTAACCGACTGACTCTGCAGCCAGAATTACAACACTAGTCTAGTCAGCAGTGCCAACCTCAACCTGTCCTATATCAGAGATGCCTGTGTAATAGGTATGCGTAGGCCTACTGACTCTTACTGAAACATGGGCAGGGGACGTGGGATTCACAATCTCAGTGTCAGACTGACCCTCTACACCCCTAGACTGTGCCTGTTCATCACCTCCATCATCATTAGAGGCTAGCAATACTCTGACATCAGGTGGTAAGAGTTCTACAGTGCCACCTATGATAACAAACTATAAACAAAAAACAGAAAATTTGAGAATAAAACTGATCACATATGTTCCTTATAATTAAGGTATGTAAAACTTCATAACATATACCAAAGCTACAAAATCTTTACTAAATACTTGTTTAAATCAGTTTGTTCATTTTCTATTGTTTTATATATATATATATATATATATATATATATATTGCACTTTATTCATCTGCGTTTACTGTATTTGTCTCTTCCTACTTTATTACTGGGGGCACTGACTACAACTCTGATCTGCGATATATAACAATAAGTATCCTTTTCTGTGCTTTAAACTGTTTTTTTCAGTGTATCTGCTTTATTTTCTGAAAAAAACAAAAAATATATATATATATATATATATATATATATATATATATATATATATATATATATACTTGTTTCCCACCTTTCTAAGCTAGTATAGTCCAGTTTTCAGGTTAGTGCTGAATTCAGGGCTGTGTTAAAATCTCTGTGTTTGTCCATACCTTACTTGGAAAGAAGGAAGTTTCTCAGTTCACCTGTGAGAGAGGAGAGCTTTGAGCAGCCTATCTGTCCCTGGAGGAGTGGTTTCAGACCAGAAATTAGTAGCTTATTGGCCATTTTGGGGTAATTTCTATCTCTTTCATTTCCCTGCTATAAATACAGTATTTGCCCTGTTTTGCATGTCAGGCAGCATCGGTTAGCTAGGGTAAAACTATTCCCGGCTCCACAAAGTCTCTTCTTCAATTTTTTCCCTTGGAAGTAGACAAACTTTCAACTTAAGCACTCAAGCCATTCATTTCTCAGCCCGGCACTTGCTCAAAACGTATAGCAAGCACTTATAAACCCTAGCACTAGACCCTCCTGTACTGTACAGAAGGACAAGGCTCTCTATTTGACCTTACCAGCCATCCAGTAAAACAGTTCACTGTACCTATCTTGGCATGTCCAAAGGGCAGTTTCAGGTGTACCCTCCAATCCATCTGGTGAATCTATGCATTTTGAGGCAATGTTACAACTGCCTCATGTACACAGACAACCCCCTCCTCCTACCACCAAACATTAATACATGCAAGAGATGCAGTTATACAGCCAAACTGGAGGCTAAGCTGCCTCAACCCAAGACTGAATCAGACAGTCAAGAGGAGAAGAGAAATACTTGCTTCACGCCACCAGTCTCACATATACCCATTAAAGTAACACCGGCAAAAAACTCACATAAATACATGAAAACATACTCAGAGGCTCTAAATAAAAAGCTGCAAAAGCAACAGAGATCTCCAAAGCAAACATCCAAGCAACCTCCACCCCCCAACACAAACCATGAAACACATACTTCACAAAACCAGTGTGCCATGCAATCACAGCCCTTAAGGCAAAATAACATACCTAGCATACTAGTAATAGGTGACTCTATAGTCAGGCACACTGATGTTCCACTCACTAGGCTGAATAAGGAGAAAGTTACTGTTAGCTGCCTGTTGGGTGCCAGGATCCGCCACATAACACAAGCACTCAAGTCACTCCAGAACAAGTATAAATATGACTCGGTCATTGTCCATGTTGGTATGAATGACCTGAGCCGTACCACACTGGACTACATGAAAAGAGACATGGAAGAGCTCTCTGATCATGTAGCCCAGGCCGGTATGACCCTGACCCTGAGTAGCATCTTGCCCTCACCAAGAATGATACCACGGTATAAAGAAAAAATTCTTGATTTCAACAATTGGCTATGTTTCTGGTGTCATTCAAAGGGGATCCAGTGTCTGTCTGCCTGGGATGAAATGCTCGACAAGCCACGCTGCTTCACTAGAGATGGCTTGCACCTGTCACCCTTAGGCTTTTTAATACTGGCCAAGACTCGTTCCACCCCCATAGTACCTTTTTTAGGCAAGGCTCAAAAGACAAACCCACCACCATAAATAGCACAAGTAAGAAAACAGTGAGGGTAAGGATACTCAATGCCAGAAGTCTAAACCTCAAAATACATGTACTCGAGGCACTCCTCTGCATGGAGAAAATCGATATATGTGCAGTAACAGAAACCTGGTTTAAGGCTCCAGAGAGGACCCCAGCACTACCAGGCTACAACTCATACCATACATTTCGGCCACAGAACCCAAACTGAAATACAAAAGGCAGGGGTGTATCCATATTCATCAAGGATACTCACACCTCCAGGTTAGTGGCACAGCACAATGCTTCAGAGATCATCCATGTGCAACTAACAATGGGCAAAACTGTGATTCAAATTGTAGCTTGCTACAGATCACCCACCATGTCCCAGGACCCCCATTCCGCATTTCTGGAAACACTGGGAAACATAAAGGTCCTACTAAACACCCTAATATTGGGTGATTTCAATTACCCAAACATTAACTGGGAGAACTACTCAAGTACTAACTCCCTTGCCCAACTTTTCCTAGAATTTACAAACTCAAACATCCTGGTTCAACTGGTCAACACTCCCACCAGGGGTGACACCATATTGGACCTGGTCATCACCAACATGTGCGACTGGTGTTCCACACCAGAGGTCAACCCCTCACTGGTTAGATCTGACCATAAGCAAATCACTTTGGATATCCATATTCCGCCCCCACCCCCGGACAAGAAAGCCACAGTGAAAAACTTTTCAAAAGCAAATTTCACTTTACTTAAGACCGAGGTGGAAAGTTTCAAAGCCCCAATGCTGAAGGATAACACTGTAAATGCTGCAAAATCCTTTACTAATACATTTTATGGGCAGCTACAAGAATGCATGGATCGTGCCATTCCAAGCAAAACCAAGACTCACTCCTCCAAGAAAAGGAAACCAGTCTGGAGGACTCCTGCCATAAACAAGCTATACAATAGAAGGAGGAAACTAGTACAGAAAAGAGTAAAATACCAAGAAGGGAAGACAACCCTGATCAGTATCAGCAAGAAACTACGTTTCCTCTTAAAATCATCCAAGGCGAGCTTTGAAAGAAAAATTGCCAAGGACTCCAAAGATAACCACAAGGCATTATTTAGCTATGTGAAGAATCTAAGTGGCAATGCTCAGATCTGCTCAGAGTTAGTGCAGAATGGCACAAAATACACTGAACCAACCGATATCACCAACATCCTTGCAGACAGGTTCAGTGCAAACTTCACCCCCCTCTCACCCACAAAAGGTCCCATAACCATACCAGAAGAATGTAGAGTCCCTGAAATCACAGACACTCAGGTTAAAACAACCCTCTCCAAAGCCAGAAACACAGCATCAATGAGACTGGATGGTGTCCCAGGCTGCATCCTACACGAGCTCAAAGACGAACTAAACCCTCACGTAAACACACTGTTCAAACTCAGCCTCTCCACAGGCTACATTCCCATAGGGTTGCACACAGCAATGGTTATTCCGCTTCACAAAGGTGGAGCCACAACAGACCCCGGGAACTATCGCCATATAAGCCTGACTAGCTTGGCCTGCAAGGCTATGTGGCACATCATCATGGAACTCATTAACAGAGACATTGGGAACCTCCAAACACTGGACACTACCCAGTTTGGCTGTGTTAAGGGCAGATCATACCTCCTAAACCTGGTGGACTTCTTTGAGACAGTTACCAAGGCTATAGACAAGGAAAACGTGGTACACATAGCCTACCTAGACCTCGCTAAGGCCTTCAACACCATTCCCTATTCTGGTATTAAAGACAAGCTCACCAGCCTGAACTTAAACCATTATGTCACAAGATGGGTTGCCAACTGGCTCATGGATAGAACCCAAATGGTGAGAGTTGCAGGAGCTAGGTCCGACTCTAAACCAGTTATAAGTGGCGTTCCGCAGGGCTCAATCCTAGGACCCCTCCTGTTCGACATATACTTCTCAGAGGTACAGGCAAGCACAGGAAGACTATGGCTGACCAAGTTTGCAGACAACTGCAAACTAGGGGCTATAATTGACTCTCTGGCTGACACAGACATCCTCCAAAAGGGTCTCACTGAGCTGGATCCCTGGTGTCAAAATCATGGCCTCAAGCTAAATGTGAAAAGTGCATAGTCATCCCCTTTGGAAAAAACAAAGTACCCACAAACTATCACATAAGTGGTAGTCCCCTAAATATGGAAGATGTAATAAGGGATCTGGTGGCCAAATTAGATAGTAATCTCACCTTTGATAATCACATTGCCAAAGTGGTTAGAAAATCATGTGGCCCACCTTATCAGAAAAGGGTTCTTATTCAGGTCAAAAGATGTCATTGTGCCCCTCTACTCATCACTCATCAGACCCATCTTAGAGTACAATGCCTCATTTGGGATGTACCTTACAAGACACCTGCAACAGCTGTAAAAACCACAGAAGTAGCTCACCAAGAGGATCAATGGTCTCAAACAGATACCCTATGCAGCTCGACTGAAGAAACTACAGTTATACTCGATTGCATACCACCTACTCAGAGGTGATCTCTGCCTGATATACAAGGCCTTGTCTAACCCAGAACTGATGGACATGCTCCACCTAAAGAAAACCTTATCCCCTCGAGCCAGACGCTCTAGGGCTCTAAACCTCACAACAACAATAAATAGGGCATGCTGGAGGGATAGATTCCTGTCCCAGAGACTTTCCATGCTTTGGAACAAGATCCCAATCTACATTAGGCAGAGCTCCTTGCCAACACTCTTCAGAAGAAACCTTGACGAGTGGATGGGAAACAGAAAGTTTACCTCGGGGATCACTTCAGTGGCTCTGCTGGACAGAGACACAGGGAACTAATCTAAGGGGGATGTGAAAGCCAAAACATTCTGGCTAGGCTTATAAATGCCTTCAGGCAGATAGCCTAGTACCTACCTATGAACCTATGAACCTATAATATCGATCAGAATCTACCTTATATACAGTATTAACAACAGATAGAAATCTTATCATGTGCAGATGTCTGCCAGCCTGCAACCCAGAAGTGCTTGTATGAGTGGAATAGAAAGGAAGGAAGTCTGCTATGTATTATAATGCAAATGAATCAAGAAAAAGAGAACAGTCCCCTTAACAAGTGCAGATTACTAAGGTTCTCATAAAAAGTTAATGAACATTTGAATCCCCAACCCAAAGTAAACTCCACTCTTTCTGTTTGACAGTAGTCTGACTCACATAGTCATCAATGCTTCTATATAAATATGACATCTGAGATATATGGTTATAAAGACAGAACAATGACAATGTTTGCATCTTGCATACCAGGTAGGCCATCATGCTGATACTCTGAGTCTGTTGTCCACATCTGCACCAAGATCAAGTATTCTGGTGGAAACCTCTAATAAGATCTCTTGATCTCTGAGAGAAGATAGGAACTCCTCAGTTTCAGTTATTGGTGGTTCAGTAGCAGGACCCCCCCCCACACACACACATCTGTTCCAGGGCAATTGCATTGGTGCTATAGTAGACAGAGGTTATTGTGTCAGTTGCCTCATGTCTTATCTGAGAGTAAAATCTCCCATGGCCTCCAAATGCATTAAGGTCATCAACCACCTGTTGCCATATCCTGTATCTGGCAGATTGGACACCTCTACATCTCCCTAACAGAAAATCTCCATGGCAATGTAAGGCCTGGTTAATTACCTAATTTTCTGCATCACTATAAGGTGGCTTATGGAGTGCAGATGTCTTCTTTGGTGCCACATACTTGTATGAGAAGAAACATAAAACAGACATGCATAATTACATATATATAATAAACATGCAGGATGGCTGTCGGCACAGTTCTGTGTGACTATTCACAACAAACACGAACACAAAGAATTTCTATATGTTAAATGCTCACTCATGGCTACACACAAGTTAGTAGCCCAAGCTCCCAGTCACCCAAGTCACACAGGCTCAACCCGCCAAGCCCCAATCAGCCCCAGTACCCCTCCACCCAATCCTCCCAACCATCCTGCCCAACACTCTCACCCAATCCATCCCAGCTATCCTCCATTTCCCCCACCAACCTCAGCAATCTCTCACCCCCAACAAAAAAGTACATTTGAAAATCAAATATTAGTACAGATCTTATAACATTTCTGTAATGGAAATAACACAGATGTAACATTTGTAATACATTGCTGCATTAATAATATAAATGCATCATTAGAAAAGTAACACCAAAATGTCACAACTGCAATATCCACTGACATGGAGTACAGTGTGGTAGAAATACAAAAACAACACTATTTTTTTTTTTCCCTGCTGACACAGATAAAATGCTAGGCCTTATGACATACAAGACAATAATCTGCAATAATTATAGAAATGTGACACAAAGAATAAAATAATTATAATAAATTGGTTGTGTAGGATTTTGTAGCATAATTATAGAAATGCAGACATGCCTATGGCAAAGTAAAGGGAGAAAAGTAAATAAATCTAAAATTATACAAATGCTTTTCAGCAGTATATGCACTTCACATTTAAATCTTCAACTAAAAGCACTGCTAAAGAAATAGCAGCATATCTTGACAATACAGCACTGTAGAAACAGGTAAATCTTGGGAAGTCTTGTTTAACTAGCAGTAGTGTGTCCTATGTTTCAAAATACTCTCCCCAGTACAATACAAGTGCATTAGCTACACCATTACCTTTATATGCAGTGCAGAGTCTGCTCTGTGAGCACTGTGACTATGTAAATGAGGAGTCCAATAATTAATGTTCAGGAATACCAAAAACTATATTAAGTGTGGGGAATGTAAACTTTGTGCAAGGACCTACGCAATTATATGCACACACCCTAGGAATGCAAGGATAAGCTTTGAGAAGTATTTCCTGTTAATAGCTTGCAGTTGCATTTGATTAAACTGACTGCAGGAGCAATCAGCTTTTAAATTCTCTTCTGTTTGCTATACACATACTAAGGGCTTGTCATGGATAAGAGACATACAAAGAGGGCTGCAGACACATTAATTGATTTAGGGGGTTGACAGTCCTAACATTCAAATGCTGGCTTAAATGACTGCAGTTATTGGCCATTAGAAGGAAAGTTGTTCATAGTATAACCATCATTACACATAACATATGACATGAAAACAAAGATAAAGTTATGATGAAAGGATGCACCAAACAAAAAAATGGATTCACCTGCAGTGATTGCAGTCTTTGTCTAATATTGTGTGAGTGCATGCCTACTCTAACTGTTCACAATATCCTAATCATGCAGACATTCTCAGTCAAATGGGAAATGAGAACTTTCATAGCTTGTTTCTGTTGCACATTCAATATAACAATACAATATTACATTATAATTACATCTAAGCTTTTTATCACCTTGCTAATATATGTCTTTGCTGTGACAAATCTGGAATATATGGTGAAATGATTGTGTTTAATACCATTGTTTGAGGGTTGAAATCTATCCAGCTCCCTGTTACGACTTCACACATTTGGTCCAACATGTATATGTGAATTAAATAATCTATACGTCTTTACATATTTTTCTTGTATCATAGGTGTGCCTCTTGGCAGCACAAAAATAAGTTTCACAGCTTAAAGAAAAATGTGAAAAATGTAGTATAGACTGCCATAGGTAGCTCAAACCAGCAGCATTGAGTGGCCATCAGATGTATCATTTAGGTTCACTTGTTGGGTACATATTGTTGTGAGTCACCATTATCTTTCTTCATTGATAATTTATTTTGCTCCTACTTCCATGTCACCCTGCCAATGTATCTTCTTCCTTCTGTATCATGTTGACACTCTGACACTCTGTCCTCTCAGAGATCAACAGATATTATCAGAGGTTTCCACCAGAATACTTGACGTCAATGCAGATGCAGATGACATATTCGGAGTGTTAACATGATGACCTTCCAGGTATGCAAGATGCAAAAATTGTCATTGTTCTCTCTTTATAACCATATATCTTAGATGTCATATTTATATAGAAACATTGATGACTATGTGAGTCAGACTACTGTCATACAGAAAGAGTGGAGTTTACTTTGGGTTGGGGATTCAAATGTTCATTAACTTTTTATGAGAACCTTTGTAATCTGCACTTGTGAAGGGGGCTGTTCTCTTTTTCTTGAATCATTTGCATTGTGATACTTAGCAGACTTCTTTCTTTTCTATTGCTCTCATACAGCCACTTCTGGGTTGCAGGATGGCAGCCAAATATATCATATCAATGCTCTAACACGTTGCCATCAGCAGCTCAAATCAGCGTAGTGGCACTGTCCTTAAATAGTACAAAAAAAAAGAGGAAATCAAAGAATAATAGTTTTATAGGTTCATAGGTAGGTACTAGGCTATCTGTCCAAAGGCATTTATAAGCCTATTCAGAATGTGTTGGCTTTTGACGCCCCCTTAGATTAGTTCCCTGTGCCTCTGTCCAGCAGAGCCATTGAAGTGATCCCTGGGGTAAACTTTCTGTTTCCCATCCACTCGTCAAGGTTTCTCTTGAAGAGGGTTAGCAAGGAGCTTTGCCTAATGTAAATTGGAATCTTGTTCCAGAGCATAGGAAGTCTCTGGGACAGGAATCTATCCCTCCAGCATGTCCTATTTATTGTTGTGGGGAGGTTTAGATCACTGGAGCATGTGGCAAGAGGGGATATGGTTTTCTTTAGGTGGAGCATGTCCATCAATTCTGGGTTGGACATGGCCTTGTATGTCAGGCAGAGATCACCTCTGAGTAGGCAGTATGCAACCGAGTACAGCTGGAGATTCTTCAGTCGAGCTGCATAGGGCATCTGCTTGAGGCCAGTGATCCTCTTTGTGAGGTACTTCTGTGGTCTTTCCAGTTGTTGCAAGTGTCTTGTAAGGTACATCCCAAATGGGGCATTGTAATCTATGATGGGTCTGATGAGTGATGTGTAGAAGGGCCCAATGACCTTTTTTGATCTGGATGCTAACCCTTTTGTGATTAGGTGGCCCACATAGAAGGATTTTCTTACCACTTTGGCAATGTGATTATCAAAGGAGAGGTTTCTATTTACTTGGGTCCCCAGATCCCTTATTACGTCTTCCGTATTTAGGGGTTACCACCTATGTGGTAGTGTGTGGGTACTTTGTTTTTTCCAAAGGGGATGACTATGCACTTTTTGGCATTTATCTTGAGGCCATGGTTTTGACACCAGTTATCTGTCTCAGTGAGACCCTTTTGGAGGATGTCTGTGTCAGCCGGAGAGTCAATTATAGCCCGTAGTTTGCAGTCGTCTGCGAACTTGGTCAGCCATAGTCCTCCTGTGCTTGCTTGTACCTCTGAGAAGTATATGCTGAACAGGAAGGGGCCCTAAGACTGAGCCCTGAGGAACGCCACTTGTAACTGGTTTAGAGTCAGACCTAGCTCCCGCAACTCTTACCATGTGGGCTCTGTCTGTGAGCCAGTTGGCAACCCATCTCATGACGTAGGGGTTTATGTTCAGGCTGGTGAGCTTGTCTATAATACCTGAGTGGCGAAAGGTGTTGAAGGCATTTGTGAGGTCTAGGTAGGCTGTGTGGACCACTTTTCCTTCATCTATAGCCTTGGTAACTGTCTCAAAGAAGTCCACCAGGTTTAGGAGGCATGATCTGCCCTTAACAAAGCCAAACTGGGTAGGGTCCAGTGTTTGGAGGTTTCCACTGTCTCCATTAATGAGATCCATGATGATGTGCTCCTTATCTTTGCAGACCAAGCTAGTCAGGCTTATAGGGCGATTGTCCCCGGGGTCCGTTGTGGCTCCACCTTTGTGGAGCGGAATAACCATTGTTGTGTGCCACTCTGTGGGCATGTAGTCTGTGGAGAGGCTGAGTTTAAACAGTGTGTTTAGGTGAGGGGTTAGTTCATCTTTGAGCTCGTGTAGGATGCAGCCTGGGACACCGTCCGGTCCCATTGATGCTCTGTTTTTGGCTTTGGAGAGGGCTGTTTTAACCTAAGGGTCTGTGATTTCAGGACCACTACATTCTTCTGGTATTGTTATGGGCCCTTTTGGGGGTGAGAGGGGGATGAAGTTTGCCCTGAACTTGTCTGCCAGGATGTTGTCTGTATCAGCTGGTTCAGTGCATTTTGTACCATTCTGCACTAACTCCAAGCAGATCTAAGAATTGCCACTTAGATTCTTGACATAGCTAAAGAATGCCTTGTGGTTATCTTTGGAGTCCATGGCAATTTTTCTTTCAATGCTAGCCTTGGATGATTTTATGAGGGAACACAGTTTCTTGCTGATACTGATCAGAGATGTCTTCCCTTCTTGGGATTTTACTCTTTTCTGTGCTAGTTTCCTCCTTCTATTGTATAGCTTGTTTATGGCAGGGGTCCACCAGACTGGTTTCCTTTTCTTGGAGGAGTGAGTCTTGGTTTTGTTTGGTATAGCACAATCCATGCATTCTTGTAGGTGCCCGTAGAGTGCATTAGTAAAGGATTTTTCAGCTTGGACAGCGTTATTCTTTAGAATGGGGGCTTTGAAATTTCCCACCTCAGTCTTAAGTAATGTGAAGTTTGCTTTTGAAAAGTTTTTCATGGTAGTTTCTTTGACGGGAGGTGGTGACGTAATGTGGATATCCAGAGTGATTAGTTTATGGTCAGATCTAATTAGTGAGAGGTTGACCTCCAGTGTGGAACACCAGTCGCCCATGTTGATGATGACCAGGTCCAATATGTTGTCACTTCTGGTGGGGGTGTTGACCAGTTGATCCAGGGCATTTGAGTTTATAAATTCTAGGAAATGTTGGGCAAGGGAGTTTGTACTTGAGTTGTTCTCCCAGTTAATGTTTGGGTAATTGAAATCACCCAATATCAGGGTGTTTGGTAGGACCTTTATGTTTCCCAGTGTTTCCAGGAATGTGGAGTGGGGGTCCTGGGACATGGTGGGTGATCTGTAGCAAGTTATAATTTGAATAGCAGTTTTGCCCATTGTTAGTTGCACGTAGATGATCTCTGAAGCATCGTGTTGTGCCACTAACCTGGAGGTGTGGGTATCCTTGATGAATATGGATACTCCCCCACCTTTTGTATTTTGGTCCGGGTTTTGTGGATGAAATGTATGGTATGAGTTGTAGCCTGGTAGTGCTGGTGTGCTCTCTGGAGCCTTAAACCAGGTTTCTGTTATTGCACATATATCGATTTTCTACATACTGAGGAGTGCCTCGAATGCATGCATTTTGAGGTTTAGAAGAGCCTTGGCCAGTGTTTGAAAGCCTAGGGGTGACAGGTGCAAGCCATCTCTTGTGAAGCAGCGTGGCTTGTTGAGCATGTCATCCCAGGCTGACAGACACTGGATCCCCTTTGAATGGCACCAGAAGCTTAGCCAATTGTTGAAATTGATAATTTTTTCTATATACACTCCGACAAACCAAGTACATGCACAAACACTGTACCAGAAATAGGATATGCTACACTCCTTCACTCCTCAGGAACTTCCGAAATAATGTCCGGAACACTTGAGTTAAAAATACACTCTTTATTAAAATTGAAGCTTCCCACAAGCTTTTTGTCGGTTTGGAATTCACCAACTTCCTCAGAAACACAAAATGAAATAAACGGAAACAACGTCACTTAACCACCACTCATTTAAATATCCTAGCATTGTTGTTTAAGCAATAAATAAACTATTGACATTTAATACCTTTGAAAACATAGGATCATTGTATAACCTTATTAAAAACATGTAAATAAACACATCAATAATACATATTAAATAATATTTTTCATATACACATTGCTTGATATGTAATAATGATTAAAATAATAAATAAAATAATAAATAAATAAATGGACAGCATACACATGCCTTAGGGTCCTGCTGGTTTATGCTGCTGCTATCTATCAAGAAATCCCTACCACAAATTCTATGAAATACTATGACAGGCACTATCAAGGGTAGCATGGGACACTCTTATTAACTCTATATTAGTATGAATAGGAAACTGTTACTTGTTTTAACCAATATTTAATAGAATAGGTAAAAGAAGTTAGTAATAATTAAACATTAATAATTAATAGAGTTTAAAAAATTTTTAGAGTTGAAAAATTAATTAGCATGCTGAATAATAAATACTAGACTCTATCTAGTGATGCTCTTAAGTCTCAATATACAAGAAATGGATAATCTGTCATTGATGCCCGGATAATGACAGGCATCCAATCTTAGTTGCCAAGACAACTCTCTTCCCTCTAGAATTAGGGAATTGACTGCCCCCCTGCCATCTGAACGAACTTGATCGATGACTACAAACAAAAAAAAGTGAAGGGGATGTTCCTTTACATGCTTTGCCAAAGCGTTCTCCACATTACCCTTTCTAATAGCGTATATGTGTTCATAAATACACTCATGCAATTTTCTGTCGGTCTTACCGACATAGAAAACTGGGCAGTTGGAACACTTAGCTAGATAGACGACTACCGAACTAGAACAGTTAAACCTACCTTGTATTCGGTATCTAGAGTATCTTATGGCAAAGGCTGACCCCACCGTAATATACTTACAGTATCGGCACATGTTACATTTGAACATACCTGATCTTATCATCATAGGTTCAGATTTAGACTCTAAAATACTCTTGAGATTTTTACCCCTCCTGAATGATATTTTGGGATGTTCCATTACAGCCTCCCTACATAACCCATCCTGCATGATGTAACTCCAATTTTTATGGATGATAGAAATGATACCTTTAACAGCCACATTATAAGTGAGTATGAAGCTACAGGGTGAGCTATCTTGATTACATTGTTAGATGTACTTGATTCCTCACTGATGTCGGAAAAATTTAGAATGGGTACATAGAAACCTGACACCCGTTTGTTGTGGACTTCACAGATTAGATCCAAAATTAGGTCAGCCAGGTACACTCTCTTAAGAAAAAGACCCTCCATGAATTTACATTCATTGACAAAATCACTATCTCTAGTCACCATTCTCACAGCTCTCACCAGCTGACCCTTTATGATAGATTTCTTTTGAGAAAAGGGATGACAACTGTTGAACTGGAGATAACTGTTGGAAAAAGTTTGTTTTCAGTGGATTCTAGCTATGTAACAGTTAGCTTTTTTGTCTTTTGAGAGATCTACATCTAAATAAGAAATCTTATCACTTTCCAAACTGAAGGTGAATTTTAAAAAATCAGTAGACGAGTTAAAGTGATTTAAAAGTTGGTCCACTGTGACCTTATCACCTTTTAGGATGACAAAGATATCATCCAAAAAACGTGTGTACAACAGTACCCTGTCCTGAAACAAAGGATATGTAAATGCATATTGCCTTTCCCAAAACGCCATCATCAAGTTTGCTACACTAGCACCACATGGAGATCCCCTTGGTATCATTATTTTTTGTAGGTAGTACTTGTTGTTGAAGGTTACATAATTGCTGGATAAAATAATGTCCAGCAATTCGTTAACCAAATGGATCTCCTCTTTAGGTGCTCCTTTAGAATTCATCAAGGTGGGAATCCAGTCCAGTGCCACTGTATGAGGAATAGATGAATACAAATCCCTCACATCTATGGTTAAAAAGGAACTATCTGCACTGTAAGGGATTTGATTTACTCTAGTCAAAAATGACCAAGAATCCTTAGATATCTGAGCTTCGCTTACTACATATTTCTTCAAGATTGAGTCAACGACCTTCGCACCAGCATAGGTTATGTTACCTCTAGCTCTAACCAGAGGGTGCATGGGGGGGTCTTCTAGCTTCTTGTGGATTTTGGGAGAACCAAAAATTTTAGGAATTTTGGGCGCTGGTATAGATATATAATTGAATAAATGTAGGTCTATTGTGTTTTTAATAAACATGTCATTATAGTAACCAGTAATTCTAGCAAGACCTATATTTAACTCATTCTTAGATATTTCCTTGTAAGTATCAGTGACCAAAATATCCTCCATTCTCCTAATGTAATAATCCTATTGGTTCATCACCATCAAACCTCCCCCCTTATCAGGTTGCATGACTCTAACCGGTGCTTTACATAAAAGCTCTAAAATAGCCCTTTCTTTCTTACTGATGTTAAACGTGGAAACCTGGGATAAAGGGAGCTGGCTTAATAAATGACGGATATCCAATTCACAAATCTGTTCAAACACTTCAAATACTGGACATAAAGGTGGATTATAAGTACTAGGGATAGTAAAATTGCCCAATTCTCTAGTACTTTTGCCCAGCAAAAATTGTAAGTTTAACTTTCTGACAAATAACTTCAGTTCCAGTAGGGTTTTAGCCAGGTCCGCCCGTCTTGTAGGAACAAAGTTGAGGCCCTTGGCTAACAATTCCACCAACTCACTGGAAAAGTTGAAGTCAGAAAAGTTATAAATGTTGAAGTCTGAATCAGCATTAGTGATGATAACACATGTCTTTCTAGAAGACCGAACCTCTTCATCCTGAGACTCAACTAATTCCTCCTGTTCCTGGATCTGTTCCTGGTCTTCTGACCCTGGTAGGAGGAATGAATGATAGGAGGCTGAGTTCTGAAAATTTGACTTTACTACCTCCTGGACAGAATGAGTGGATCGATGTTGCTGAGCCAAGCGGTCACTCCGTCGGATTAGCTCACTAGATTGTAAAGTATCGACCTCCACTTGGGTAGAGTCCCTAAGATTTGCCCTCTCTTCCATAGTGGGGCTACTTATTCTTCCCAAGTGGCACACGCTAGAGGCCAAATAATTACCTTGGGAAGGAGGTGGTTTAGGGTATGCTGTATCTTCCCCATATGCTTTGATGTCCCTTTTAAGTTTTTTATTTTATTAGTCGTGATTTTGTTGATATGTTGATCAATACTGCTAAATGACTTCTCATAGTCAAAAAGGTAGCGGTGGAAATTCAAATCATTCTTAATTTCCACATCCAATTTTGTGATTTCTTTTGTTAAAATGTCAGCCGCTTGTTGGCAAAGACCTTTTATCAAATCTAACAATTCGAACCCATGCCTGTCAAACAATTGTATTAAGTCAGAATGGAATGTGGACCCTTTGACCAACCCCATAGGGTATTGCCAAGACCTAAGAGACCTTTAGGGACCACTTCAGCCTGTTTACATTCATTGAAATAGGCCACTTCTAATTTTATCTTTCTCAATTTCATCAGGTTCTGGTCAAAAATACTTAATTTAGATGGCAAATCAGATAATTCAGGCATACCTTGATTCTCTGTGATATTTCCTTGGTTATCCTGTAGAGAAACAGTATGACTGAGCCACATAGTAAGGTTGAATGGCTCCAACAGATTATTTGCAGTAGGAGCAGTAGCAGCACTTGAATGAGGTGCAACACCTCGCGTAGAACTAATATTCAGCATGTTTTCACCCTGCATGCCCACCCTAGGCAATAAACTAGACCCTGCTAGTCGAGTGACGTTGTTTCTGTTTATTTCATTTTGTGTTTCTGAGGAAGCTGGTGAATTCCAAACCGACGAAAAGCTTGTGGAAGCTTCAATTTTAATAAAGAGTGTATTTTTCAACTCAAGTGTTCCAGACATTATTTTGGAAGTTCCTGAGGAGCGAAGGAGTGTAGCGTATCCTATTTCTAGTACAATTTTTTTCTTTATACTGTGGTATCACTCTTGGTGAGGGCAGGATGCTACTCAGGGTCAGGGTCATACCGGCCTGGGCTAAGTGATCAGAATGCTCCTCCATGTCTCTTTTCATGTAGTCCAGGGGGTATGGCTCAGGTCATTCACACCAACATGGACCATGACAGAGTCATATTTGTACTTGTTCTGGAGTGACCTGAGTGCTTGTGTTATGTGGTGGATCCCGGCACCTGACATGTAGCTAACAGTAACCTTCTCCTTGTTCAGCCTAGTGAGTGGGACGCAAGTGTGCCTGATTATAGAGTCACCTATTACTAGTGGGTTGGGTATGTTATTTTGCCTTAAGGGCTGCGATTGCATGGCACTCTGGTTTTGTGAATTATGTGTTTCATGGTTTGTGTTGGGGGGGGTGGAGGTTACTTGAATGTCTGCTTTGGAGGTCTCTGTTGATTTTGCAGATTTTTATTTAGAGCCTCTGAGTATGTTTTGTGTATTTATGTGTGTTTTTTGCCGGTGCTGGTTTCATAGGTCTATGTGAGACTGTTGGTGTGATGCAAGTAATTTCCTTGTCCTCTTGACTGCCTGGTCCAGTCTTGGGTTGAGAGAGCTTAGCCTCCAGTATAATTGCATCTCTTGCATGTATTAGTGTTTGGTGGAAGGAAGAGAGGGTTGTCTGTGTATGTGAGGCAATTGTAACATTGCCTCAAAATGCCCAGATTCACCAGTTGGACCAGAGAGTACACCTGAAACTGCCCTTAGGACATGCCTGGATAGGTACAGTGAACTGTTTTACATTGCACAATGCTTCTATGTCTATATTACTGTTGCCCAAAGATGATCATGAGTTTCAATTGATATTAAGTCACATAATTAATTTGTGTGAAGTAATGTATCTACTCTACAGTGTTTACAGTTACATTGTGTTATCATCTTGGGTAACCTATTCTTAACACATCCGTCACTGTCATTCTACAGTGCACTTTCCTATGTACAACTTGCATGTTTGTCTTCCCAATGCACATAGTGCAAGTGTAAGACAATACAAGGGTGCAATCATACCAACATGGTGTCACAGGAATTTTTTATTGATAATATAGTGGTGTGCAACAATCGATGTGTATGTCATCTCATTATGTGGAACATGCCTATGTCCCTCACAGTAACACAATGTACACTAAGGACAGTATCTGCATTGCATTGTAAAAGTATGTCAAATGTGACAATCATAGTGCTGTTATATTGTCCTGTGCACACATATGCATTTGTTATATGACCTGAGATTCAGAGTGCTATCTCTTCCAAGCATTCATTTTTACAAATATTCCAATATTCAGTTTTATAAAGGATTGCACATCTTCTCTGGTGGTGCTTGTGACTAGTACATTGCTCTCTAGATTGTGTAACCTAGATAGGTAGGAGGTTCAATACCCAACACGAAAGGCGTGTGTGTGTGTGTGTGTGTGTGTGTGTGTGTGTGTGTGTGTGTGTGTGTGTGTGTGTGTGTGTGTGTGTGGTGTGAGAGGAAGACAGAAGGTGTGTATCACTTGGTGTTGTATCCACTTCTCCTGGGAATGATATATTTAACTGTTCCCACAGCTCTCTTATCCTGCATTTTACAGTAACATCCTCTTTGACACACACTGATGAGGTCATACTAACCCTGAGAGACAGACTTCTCCTGTAGCACTTGTGAGTATTACAGTGCACTCTAGATTGTGCATACTAGATAGTTAGGAGATTCACTACACATCATGGAAAACCTGTATGTAATTCATTCCCCCTGCAGAGTATGCATTCCGATGTGTACACAACTCCCTTATAACACAAACAGGAATGCATCCTGCATGAAGCACACTGATGAGGTTATCCTAATAAAAGTGCAATTTCTATCCAGACAGTCAGACTTCTCCTGTGACATTTGCAGATACGATACTACAGTGCTCTCTAGATTGTGCTAATAGACAGAGATGAGATTTAATACCAACCATGGTAGAATTGTATGGCTGTGTGTAATGTTATTTACAGATAAGTGAGCATGTGCTCATTCAACTATGCCCTTGATATATTTATTTTTAAACTCAGAGTTGACTACAGCATTCACTTAGCCCATTTTTCACACCAACAACTTCACATTCTGTTTGTAATGTAATGATTAAAAATTTCTATGTATTATTTAAAGGAAACTTTGCTTCTTTAGGCAACATTATGTACTCAGATTTTACAAGCCCTGATTGGCTGTAGCACTACTGCAACCATATGTCTCCTTGGCAATACACTTCTGATCTCATCCCTTCATAGATTGTATATGTCTCAATTGTATTCATTATTCTCCTGGGGTTCTGGCTGCTGTTAATGTGCTGTATACATGTTATACATGGGTAGGTGGTTTGAATCCATCATTCCTTCAATAGTGTGACAGTTATTACTGTCATTCACCATTGGCCACATCACAACCACCTTTATGTAGCCTTCTAATTATGGGATAGAATTGCAGTGGCACTCTGTGACACTAGGAAGTCCTATTACCATCAAGGAAACTAACATTTTGTCAATACAATGATTACATACTGCTAACATATCTGCAGTATATCACATTTGGAGTGCACATCCTCCAGTACTGCATGACTTTGATAGTGTGCTTTGTACATTGTATAACTACATATGTTGGATGCTGGAGTCCAGCTGTGGGTGTCTCCTTCACACTTATACTGAGTGTACTATTCTGCAAAGGCATACATGATGTGTAGCTGAATAGTGTTATTGTGCACTTCAAGCCTTTTTTTTTTGTAGCATAAACATCCAGCTTATAAACAGTGGTGTTGTCATCCACGTAACTATGCATTGTCTCAGGTGTACCTCAACATGGTAGTTTGGCGCATGTGATTCAGGCATTGATGATTGTGATCTTCAGTAGTTGTTTGACATCCATCCATTACTGCACAGGCTATGTTGCGTCAGAGTTATTGTGACTTTACACATCACTAACACTGTTATGAAGCACACTGGCTTTGTACACATATAGATGTTGATCCATCTTTCTAATAACCATGACAATTTGTCACATAGCAATATTTTTATTAAGAGAAATGATCCTATAAATATAATGTATTGTCTGCTGACATATGCTCATATGTTCAACATCCACATTCATTGCCTGTTTCTATCGGTAGGGCTTATACTATAATGCATGACTGAAATGGACCAGAGACAGTGTGTCCATTACATTGTGACAGACCTCCACAATCCCTTTCTTCTCAGATATTGTTTAACACACAAAGAGATGATGTAATAATTTAGCATAGGTGGATCATCACACAAGTTGTTTCCTCTGTAGCACTTGTGCTTCATCCAGATATTATTAGTCATTAGAGTTGCATTGCTCGCTGTTCAATTTCTGACAGGAGCAACATTATATGAATGTATTGATGTTACATAACCAAAATTGTATATAGTTACTGTTATCCATTTTTATGTTGGACAATAATATATCATCACAAGATGTGATTGCATGGCATTGATTATTGGCATTTATAGCATACCAATACAGATAGACAATGTGTGTCATACATTATGGAAACAGTTTCCTTGCCAAGAATGCTCAGTGTTGCATAGACAGTAACATGAGTAGCTCCTTTTCAGCATTCGGACTAAATGTTATTGTTCATATTATATCCATACCTCCTGTGTTGACACACACATTCAGTTCAGTTATTTGTGATAGCCTCCATTGCTATCTGATGTGGCACATGCAGTGAATACAGAAGCCTGGATATTGCCTTGTATAATATGCAGAGGTTTGAATCTGCTAACATTTGTCTGTCAGGCAAAGTTATCAGACTGCCGTGGCTTACACAGACTCACAGGGCCAGCTTTTACCAACATGTTCATATCAGGTAGGTCATCAGTACACCTTACATGGTACGATTGTGCAGTATACCCTTTGGGGGTGTTCTTCCTTATGTGACCAATATGCAAATGTTTTTTGGTGCCCATGATTGCCATGCATCTCTCTGGTACCTGTTCAGGTATGCGTTCTAAAATGACATGATACAAATGTTTTTTAGGTCATTCCTTGCTCATATGCCTTACCTATTCACCAGATAATTATGCTCTGTATTGCATGTCATCCTCCAAATGTGTCTAATATAGCATTGTTTCTGTCTCAATATACGGCTTAATGGCTGATGTGTGATTCCATAAATGTGTCTTACTGTATGGAATTCAGAAAGACCATCAGGAAATGTGATCAGTCATCTGTTACACAACACTTTCTATTTAGTTGCCACTGCTGAACTGCTGTTCTTTTACTGTTTCCTGTAACTGTATGTGAGCATGCCCTGTATTGGTATGTCAGGCATGTTTGCAAATAAGCTATGGCAAAAATGTTCCCCTGACATGTAATTCACTCAGTTTTACCACTGGTCATTTATTTATGTTGTTTGTTATTAGATTGCTATATATCACTTACATAACCATACAACACTTGCCTATTGCATGCTCGTAAGTGATGAAACCTTTTGCACTGGTGCAACTGTCATTTCTTTGCAAAATCATTCCCTTCTCTGAATTACCTGATATTACAGCTGCAAGGTCCTTTGGTTCTTGTGTATACATGATGAGATGGATAATACATCGGTGCTGTCAGTGTTCCTGCATTGGTTCCCTGTATATGCATCCTTATATGACATGACTGCATTCTATGCATTCATCCCATAAGATATCTTCCATCCTTGCAAATTATCTCAAGTCAACCATTTGATTAACATGTATATCACATCATTACTCCTATGTGTTTCACTGTGGCTTTATGTCCCTAGTCACATCCTTTATCAGCATGTCAATTATTATTTATATGCATACCTGCAGAATTGAAATTCACAGTAATTATCCTTACATCAGTCTTGCAGGTTTTATGTCCATAATGCTTATTATACAATTTCTTCACATTTGCCTGAGGGATATAAGTACACCTTAAACATGTCTCATCTCCGACAGTGACACATCATTATAAGACATTTATTGTGTACCAATACCCACACTTCACTTCCCCTCATTCCGTATAGTGTGTCTCTGTACTTGCCCATAATTCATGCCTGGGCTACAGCACTGCCCATAAGTGAGCACTCCCTATACATGATCCGTTTTGTTTAAGTTGTGTGCTGGTGCTTCTAAGAACATTTCATAGCTGTGAACACAACTGCTGGCTACAGAAAGCTGCCTGCATTTGTGTAGGCATAATAAATAGTGCTAACATGCACAGTTCTTAATGAATCCACGGTATATCCACAATTGTTTAATTGTTTATGTGTTTGCTTGTTTGCTTATTTATTTCTTAATGGGATAGGTGGACTAATCCATAAATGGTCCAGTTTCAATACGGCTGTGTCACAATTAAGCAATAATCAAAGGTAATACCAAAAACAAAAGTTTGCTAAAACATATATATATAGCAACTAAGGTTTATACAATTACTCATGATCTAGACAGTAAAATTTGTTGACCTAGATTACGAACATCAGGGTGTGTTAATGCTGTATCCAGAGGAGACATAAAAAGGAGGGATGAGAGTAGTTAGAGAGATTTACAATATCACAAGTAACAGAGAACTGCAATTAGGCTAGATTTTTAGTAATAGAAATGAATGGAGACATTGCAGATTGACAGAAGTCTTAAGAGAACAAGATTAGCAAGTAGTTTTGCATTTAGCCTAGGAGTTAGCATGCAGACAGGATTAAAAGATGATTTTTGAGTCATTTTTGAAGTATAAAAATGTGCGGAAGTGAGAGTTACAAAGACAGAAGAAGAGATAACGTGATCTTGCTATGCTTCAATAAGCTGGTAACTCCCGTCTGCCATCTTCTCAAGCACTACAGAAGGAAATGCATCTGCAGCTGGTATTTAAAGGGCATTTTAACCTGATTCTAGTATTAGAGCAGTAATAGTATATTGTCCCTGGAATAATTGCTTCAGCTTTGTGGGAAGAGTGAAGAAGGCATCTACATAGGATAGTTTACTGAACAAGAGCGGCACCCACTGATGTGGAACCTCAGCTAAACAAAGCATGTAATCAACAAATGCTAATGAAGGAATGAAAAGCTGCTATGGAGGGTTTCTGGAAGCAGTCAGATAGCAGATGAAAGTTGTACCTGAACTTTCAAACTGGTATAGAAACCAGCTAGAGCTGTCTGGCAATGATTCTAGTGAGTTTTTGAAAGAACAATGTGAAACTATGGTACATGAATATTCAAAGCAAGACCACAATACCAAAATCGACTACATAACACAGAAGTTAGTAATGCACCAAGGTAAACAATATAAACAGATATGTTCCTAAGTAGAATTTTACAGTGAGAATGCTTTGACTGTTCAGTTTGAGAAATACATTGGTATAATGAAATGCAATTAGGTTTATGGTTTACTAAAAGTGATTTGCATTCAATTTATGGCAACATATGAAAAGTATCAAGTCGTATTGTTACTTTGGTGACCTGAAGATCAGATAATAGCAGAAGGAAGAAGACCTGTGTCACTGGATCATGATTTCTTAGAGATAACTTTGCAGCAGTGGGCATAATTTATGGATAACATAACAGTATTGACAGTGTAAGCTAAGGTTAAGTTTTCTTTTTCCTGTAATATGGCAAAGGATAAGTCCCCACTACTAAAGGTGTCTCAGAACAAAGTACAAACAAGGCAAATAGATACTGAGTACACCACCACGATTAAAATGTTCCAACTTTAATAAACTAATTAAAAAACTCACTAAAACTGTCAAAAATAGACTATTTACCCATGTGAGTTACTTAAAAAATATTGCAGGGCTGTTTACATGTTATTTATTAAAAGGCTTTAAATTTAAATGGATATAAAAATGGTTGGTGTCATTATTTAGATGGAGGTGTGATAGGGAATAAAGAGGTAACTGGAAAAGTGTTTTGGAATGTAATGACTTGGAAGATTTTAAAAATTTTCTACAGAATACTCATTCAGAAATATTGGGGGGACACATAGATATAAATAAGGATTTTTTTTTTTTATTAGTTGGGGCACAGGATCTTTATTGGCTAGATATATTAGGGCCTTATTAATTTTAATTCTACAGGCTACCATAAAACAGTTACTAGATAACAGGAATCAATTTCTAAACCAAATATATTTGAAGTATTGAATGTTGTAAAAGACATCAAAAATGGGGAACTTGTATCGTTAAAAAAGGAAAGGAGCAAAATACATGGAAATGAATTGAATTTGTGAGAACAATATATGCAAATAATGTTCACAACGAGGAACAAAGTTTACGGGAAGGCAACGAGTGAGCCATTTATGTAATGCTGGAGGTAATGAGAGTGGGTGTAAAAGAAGAAAACATATATGTAATGTACAATGTATGTATATGAAAAATAACACTATGGTCTGTCTTCTTTTTATTAGTGCATGTGTTATTATGTCTTACGTGATAAATTAATAAACGTGTTAAAAAAAAAAGACTGCAATGTTATTCTATTAAAATTGGTAATACAACTCCTGTTTTTGCATCACTGCCAATGTGGCTTAGTTAAAATAGCTACTGCATGATATTTGAAATTTTATTTTATATGTGTCTCTGTTATGTCTAATTTTAAATGCAGGCTGATTTAAAGTGTGAAGTTCCAAATTATACTTTTGTAAATAAGCTTTTTGCATTTTGGAACTGGTTATTTTCAAGGACTGTTCTATAGTCTGGTAGATAACTATAAATAAGAGAAACTCTGGACTGATCCTGATGAAATTATTCTGCTAATGAATAGGTAACGATGGTTGCACTGCCACAGCTGTCAGGATGCATTGAATATACTATAAAATCAAGGGAGATTGACTATTTGCATTATGTTACAAGAATTTAATGATGGAATAATTATTTGGATTAATTTACAAGTGATGGAGAAATTTTCTCCAGGGCTGCATAAGAGGGCATAACTATAAAGATTAGGCGAGGAAATGAAACTGCTGGGTTTGTATTGCAAGAGGAAAGGATGGATGATAGACAACTACTGAAACTCAAAAAGTTTAGAATTACATTTTCAAAGATGTGGGGGTCTGCAGACTCACAGCTAGACAGATTCAGTGGTTCTAACAATGAGTTGGTAATACACAACAAATTATTTTATTATTGATTGGAGCCACTGAGTTAGCATCTCTAATATAGTAAAATATTTGAGAGCTTTAAAAAGAAACTGTGTTTTCTGATTTTTGTTCTGCTGTACAGTGTTAATTTGTTATAATAGGAACTCATAATAATGGTGACCTCCTATACCAGAAGCTGGTAAATTAATTATGAATATATATATATATATATATATATATATATATATATATATATGGGTCTTAGTTAAATGATCGAAGTTCAGAACTTTGAATTTCATATGGTCAAAATCATATGATCGAAGTACTAAAACTTCGAACATTTAAACAGAGATCTCCATACAGCACATAACAGGAATATTCCCTTTTCCTCACTGTAGTGCAATCTCTGAGTTGGTATATTTTAGTAGTGGGGGTGTGGGGGGTGCAGGTGGGCTTGCCCCTTGCATATATCAGTTTTAAATTGTTTTTGTTTTTTTTGTCTTTTTTTTTCTTTTTTTGAATATTTGACATTAGAAAACTTTGATCATATGGTCTCGGCCATATGAGTTCGATGTTTTGTATCTGTTGATCATTCAACACAGACCCATATATATATATCTATATATATATATATATATATATATATACATATATGTTCCATTCAGAAGACTGACACAACAAAAAGTTAAACTTCATATGGTTGAAACTGGTGCAAAAATGTAGATTTTTGATGTTTGATGATTCTGATGTTTTGTTTTGTATGAGTTTTCAGAAAGTCGACTTGTGGTTTTGACCATATGAAGTTTGAGATTCCAAAAACTCGATCTTGAAACATAAACCCACAAACCCATATAGATAGACAGACAGATAGATAGATAGATAGATAGATAGATAGATAGATAGATAGATAGACAGCGATTTTTTGAGGGTGTCTGCTGGAACTATATGGTATAGAATATGACAGCAACAAAGAACTAATAAGTGAGGTACTTAGGTTGGACATATGAACAGGTCAGAAACAGAATGGCAGATGGGTAAGATTTATTTTTTAACTTTCCTTTTGCACCTCTAAAGTTATAAAAGACCAACTTTCAAGGGTTTTGGTTGTCTAACAGTCTGACATCTAAAGTGAGACTCACTTATCCTACAATGTATTTTATTATTTACGCCTTACTAATATTTAGGAAAAGTGGACTAGCAATCTATCACTTGCTAGGTTGATAAAATGGAATTATTTTTAATGGTCTAATACAGTGCGTGCATTATTTGTTCTTAATACTAATCACAAGTGAATAAATGGGTCTTTGTCAAAGGAGCCACTGAACAGGTTAAAGAATACTGATTTTTTTGGTTTGTTATACAAATGGATAAGATTGTTAAGCTGAAAGACTAATCAAGTTAAGTTTCCCAAGATGAGAAATTTAGAGATAGGTAATCTAACAGATCTCTGATCATACTTTCTGAAACTGAAGCTAACCCAGTGTAAAATAAAAAAGTGGAAGGAAACAGGACATTAAGCACTGCTGTAACAAGCTGTGGGATACATTTCCAGAATGGAAGGGAAATATCAGCTGCTCCATTAATTTTAGGATATTTAATAATATTTTCTCTTGACTATTAAGCATTCTCAAGTCAGAAAATTGGAAACGTCACAATTTTGTTGTGTCATGAATATGTCACTTCAGAAGGTTTTCTGTAATGTGTGTTCCTTTGAAAACATGTTTGTTGTTTTCTATCTTGCTTCTATTTGATACAGTATTTTTTTTTGTTGTAAAAAGCAACAAGTGTGTGAGAGAGAGAATTCTATAACACTGGGCCTGCTAGCTAAAGGAAAAGAGTATACTCTGTTGAAGAGATAGTCGCATAAAATAATTACTGAAGATTTAGCAAGATGTGGTGCTAAATAGTATAATATGAGAAAGAGTTCCTTTGATGGCATGGGCAGTAAGCACATTATTATGAACATGGACGGGAGATGATAGCTATTATTCTGCTATTAGACAAAGTGTCACAGTGTTCTTGCAGTTGGGAATGATCATATAAAATAGCAAGCCTTGTTTGGGCAGATTTGATGTATGGCTATATTATTAATATAATCCTGATCTTCTCCAATTTTACTCATGAACAACACCTCAGCATTCACTAAATGCATTTGCTTTCATTCACCTTCAGAGAGCAACCCACTCTTTTTCCATGAAGGAACCATGACCTTGAAGGTAGAGGTAATGCTTTTCATCCTATGCACTGCATTCTCACCACTAACCCAGTCCAATGCAGTTTTGAAATCAGATTCACTTGAGGCTGCAATTATAAAATTAGCTGCAATCAGCAAAAAATGTATTTTCAAGTTAAGAAACTGGAAATTCTAAAACATCTTCTGTACCTTAATATCTTGCCCAGGAATGTCAGAAACAGAAGGAAAGGTTCACCATTGTCAGAATTTTATGTCCACCTTGAGTGTACATGAATAAATGACACACATGTGATCTCTACTATAGGACACCAAGAGAATAGAACAAATGGCATGCAGCACTAACCCTGGGACTCCATATCATTGCAATACCTCCAATGTTGCATTTCGGCATATGTGCAAATATATCCTCTTTGGGTCTATAAGCTCACCTATAGGTGGTGCTGGCAAATACACAAGACTCCTTAACAGTCATTCCATGGCCAAGATAGAATCTGCATTTTTTTTTGCAAAAGAGGCTCAACTATCAGATAAAGTCACCTTTTTTATCACTGTGGCATAGACTTACCTTGCACGGTCGAGGTGGCACCCAATTTATGCAGTGGAAATCATCAAACATGTCTGCCAGTCAGGTGGTACTATTCCTGACACATTGGGGAGGTGTGTTAACAATGACAAGCCAACAATGCTCTGCACCATTCACATTTTCATCTGGTTCTCATCTACTGCCACTGCCTTGCTGCAAAAATTGATCCATTCTGAGTACTTATTTCTAGCTTTGTTCCCTCACAGTTGCATAAGATTGGCAAATTTTGGAGTTCCTCAGAGAGTTTCCTTCTATCGCTAAACAATTCATGAAATTAAAGTCAATGTCTCCCCCATCCTAGCGAGAAACAGCCACAGAAATATCCTGCCACAAGAAGGAAATGTAGAACTTAATAATGTCATTTTCCCTGGCCTTGCCAAATTCTTTTCACACTTGTGACTTCACTTTAGAAACAGCAAAAGTTGTTTCCTTACTGCCATGTCAATACCTCTACTTCCTGTCCCAAAACTCCTCCTATGAAAATCACAAGGAAGGATTCTTTCTTCAGTGTGATGGCTTCCCTCATTATCTACATGTACCTGTGGATCCTAGCTTAAATTCCACAACAGGTACCATCCACATTTCTGACAAAGCTCCTTGCCCAAGTCGCCAGTATTCATGACTTGAACAGGATGCATTCAAGCCCTACAACCATCGCTTCCTAGATACATGTGAGGATCCCTTGCAAAATGAGAGGACATTGGTTATGAATTCCAGAAAGACCCTCACTACATACTAAATTTTTACACTGGCCTCTTGAAACAACTTGCCTCTAGAGATGTTCAGCTGATACCTCACCATCAGTCTTGACTTGACTATTTAGAAAAAAAAAAAAAACAGCCTTAAGTCTATTGACAGGACTACAGACACTGTCACTGAAATTTCATCTTGTATATGTCCTGATGCCAAATACAACTACAGCATTCTTATGTTTTGAGCATAGTGTTTGTATGGACATTCCATGAATAGTGCAGAAATCCATAAAAACATCATTATAGATTTACATAAGTCAAGCCATTCCTACTAATCTGAATCATGCTCCATATGAGAACATTTATTTTAAATGAAAATAAAAACTAAGGGTTAAAGTCTCAAAAAAGCATTATAAATTAATAGGTAGGGAGATTAGTTCCTGTAGAACTAACATTTTGTCAGAAATTATAATGTACTACATATACTTGTGCATTTTTTTTCAGCATGACTTTTTTAGGTGAATTTATGTGTATTTATTTGACTGTGAGGTAAAGAAATGTGATATTGTTAATGTAATTATTCATACAAAACTATCTTATTGCATGGAACTATAAGACATGAGACTTTTACAGAAAATCATAAGGTTAACTTGAATATAAAGGTAAATGCAGAATGCATGACTTTCTAGAAATGAGCTGGACATGTTACTGAAACAGCAGCAACATACATTAAAATGCAATGGTGATGATAAAATGCTTTGCATTGTCGATATTGCATATTTTATTGTTAGTTCTAAAGAAAAGCTTTATTGAATATATGAAGACTTTATACTTATCAAGGTCTTGTTTTCTAAATGTTAAATAAAAAATGCATGGCTTCAGTCCAGTTTTCCTGACTAAATAAATTAATTTATGAAACATAAATTCTAAAAGTTCAGTTTTTAAGTTCTGTCCGTGGTACAACCTGAATAATTATATGTAGAGTACATTTCCTGAGTTTTCATTAAAGATTCATATACATTTGCTATGCAAGCATCATCCTTAAAATAGTTTCTGTTTCCATTATATTTCAGCATAGGCTTTGAGGTCATATTAGTTAAGCCTGCTTAGTCTTCTAGGTGCTGAGTATGATAGACATCAGACAGTAATGTGTAATGCTACAAATGAGATGACATGGAGGGAGCCCTTCCAATAAGAAGGTCATAGCTCTAAGAATCTGGTCCTGCTCAGTCAGCAGTAACTAAGGTGCAAATGAGATTACCAGTAATGCAAGAAACCTGCTGTTCACAGCTGTCATGGAAAAAAAGAAAGAAACCCAACAATTACTCTGCTGATCTTATCATTTTAAAATGCATGACTGAGGCATAACGAGTATACATAAGCATTTTAAAAATATCTTCTTACTAGGTCTGAAAGGCAGTTTAATAAGTGTGTCTGGGCAATGCATCAGTTTATAAAAGAAAAATAAATTGTTGCTAAATTGCTATTAAGAAAACAAGGCTTGCACTATTTTATTAGCTGAACTAAGAAGTTTTTGCTATTGCTCTGTGTTAGCATGTAGCAGAGTGTTCTTCTTGAAATGTCCAGCTTTACTACATTTGAGATGAAAAAACGAAGAGTGCTTAATGATTAAGTTACACTGCATTGTTTATATGACTCTTTCTCTTTGTATCTAAAACTTAGTATAAAAACATATGCCACAGGATTTTGCATTTGTAATGCCAACTCTTGTTTGAATTACATTACATATAGTCATCATGGACATCACTTGCTGCCCTCACTGTCTTCTCTTGTGCAAAATAATATCTAGATTTAATTACATGCATAGTACTCTAGACTATGAAAAGTCAGAGTTGCACATAATATAAAAGTTTATAATCAGGTCTTTGGTTATAACTGCATTGCTATATTTTTGAGAAATAGATGTCAAGAACTTCACCAAGTAAAGGTTGAGAGATAAATCCTGATGTCCATTTCAGGAGCATGTAATCAGGTGGTTATGATGATTGAAAGTTTATCAAATGTATTTACTTATTTATATAATGTTTGTTAACTGGGTAAGTGGATTAGTCCAAGGACCCTTTTCAGTTATAACCAGGCCATGATAGTAAAAACAAGATACATGCATCAAAAATGTCAGAAATTCAGTACACTGAAGATACAAGTGTAGAACAAATGGCAAATATTTAGAGAAGCAATAGGTACAAAGGCAATAAACAGAGAAAGAAAGTGTATCTGTAACCTAAACCTTTAGAATAATTACCATATGGTAATAATATTTCAAATTCTTTGTTGCACAGGAAGTTTTAGCTACTTTAATATATTATGAGATACAGGGCAAAAAAAAAAAGAAACTTCAGGAAAATTAAGTGTTTTACTCCTTTTTTATTCTGTAACATACATCACCGTCACATAATTCTTTGTAATACATGGACCTTAACCTGCCCTAATGCTTTATGACATACAAATAAAGGGGGTGGGGGTAGAATAAAAATGTAGACACAAGGAGACGTTTCATAGACTGGGGCAAGAAGCAAAATGTATGTTTAATGTTCTAACAGGTTTAAAAGCTGTGATACACAACACACTGTCATGCACACAAACAAAACTGTGTAAAGTGAAGGGGTGTGATGTGTTTTACAGCACTTATTGCTTTAAGCTTTCTGTTGCTGTTCTGTGAAGCCTGCTGTGTATTTCCTTAGGTAAGACTAGAGCATAGCAACAATGATGCCTGCATAGCTAGTTTGTCTTTTCCCTAATTTTGGAGTGACATTACAGTGCTACTTGTACTATAATATTATTTAAATTCTGTGCAGTAGAGTACTTTATGAACAGTCTGGGTGATATATTCTTCCATTTTTTTATATTAAAATCCAGAGTGTTATAAAATGCTTCCTGTCTCACAACTTTGTGCTCTGGATACTTCAGATCATTTTTGAATATTCTTTCTTCTTCATAATGTTCACTGAGATAGCTCATCATGATGTTTGAACAACATATTAGTTTAAGATGAAATGAGTCATACTTATCTCCTATAGATAAGCTAGGTGATAGTGCAAGTGATTTTGAAGAAGGGCTACCATTAGAATTGTATAGGGAGGTGGTCCAATGCCATGACCTTCTTAATGAGGAAGATCCTGCAGACACTGATGTGAGAGTGCTGTGTGACTATGATCATGACCTCAAATGAGAGGTTCTTTTATATGCACATGAACAGTGATATGGCCTGCATGAAATCTGTTGTACTTGTTCACCTAGACTATTTACAATACCTTTCCAAGAAGCAAATATATTCTCATGTGACCTCTCTCCATGTGTCTGCACAGTATCCCATCCTCTTCTCCTTGCAGGACTGACTCCAGCTTGAGTCTGATATGTTCTAGCTAGTGTACAAAGGGAGGCATCAGCTGATGCTTGGTGTGTCCCCATACTATGCACTAGAATGAGCATAACAGTCTCTAATCTGTGCCATTTCCAAGTAGTGCTGGAAATCCTCATGCATACTCTGTAGGACTCTGACCATTTTCAGCTGACTCTCTGTGGTAGTGCTCTGAGCAGTAATAATGTGATGACACATTTCTTGCTGGGCTGCCAATGCTTGATGTGTTTTGTAGGCTAGCTGTAATAAATTTCTGTTCCTGACTTCCCTTTGTAGGTGTTTGTGTGGAAACTGTTACCTCTGAATGTCTGCCATCATCCTGAAAGTGTTCCGCTGGGTTTGGAGATACTAGTACAGAAGGGCATGGTTGTTCCTCCTGCACAATGGTGAAGGGTGAGTGTGCTGTCATCATGCACATGACTTTATGATGCACTCTAACATCCTGTAAAGTTGCTAATGTGTTGTGTAGTCTGAGAATATGCCATTAAACTTTGAGACTGTCTGACATTTTCCTCAGGCTGCCTCAAACAATTAACTGATATCACCATCATCACCGTCATCACCATCATCATCATCATCATCTTCATCACTAACACCCATTTCACTGCTGATATCCTCAAAATGTATTGGTATAGTGGAACTTTTGTTTCTGATGCAGACCCTGTAAAACATATTTGAAAACATTACTACTAGTGAAATAGGATGTGCTGCTGTATGCTTATAAATGAGTGAGTGGGACAGTTACCAAGCAGACTGCCTACATTGTCATGTCTACAAGGATCACCTACTAGTATTGCATTGTCATGTGTTTGTCATGATCATTCCTCATCAGCATACAATTCTCTACACAAATACATGTTACTGTTTTCAAAAATAATCTTCCTGAGCAGACAAGTGCTGCTGATGCAAATGTTTGGTAATAGCTACACCACCTCTAATTATTCCAGTGCCATCATCTTCTGTAACGTAGTTATCCTCATGGATGGATAGGAGGTACTCCTCATCTGGTGTTAATTGAATAATTGTCAGAGCCCCTTCCTGTTGTGATATGGTAAACTGCCCTCCTACCTGGACTTGAATCTAGAATGTCCTAACTTATCTAATACTTACTTTCTACCCTAGATCTCAAAAGGTACTTGATTCCAGGCATTGGTCCACTCTGGTTATCTGGGCCCCCTTTACCAAATAGTAGTTTCCCATATGTCCTAAGGCTGCCAAGAGAACACGATAGTCCTCATGGCAAAAGTTATCCTTTCTCTGCTTGGATCCCACAGTGAAAATATTTTGGTGTAATCAACTTTGAAACTACAAAACAATGGCCAAGTGTGCCTGCCACCCTCCTAAAACAATGTTAGCTAATACATGTCACATACTTATATATAGACAACTCCGTCTAGCCAAAGTAAAATTGTGATATATTACTTGCAGTGCATTCAGGTCATTAAAGCAATCAGTTTTTGAACATAATTCACCCCTCCTCTGCTCTATACCATTTTCACGTATTCGTAATAATCGCTCTATCTCTCAGAAATTTCCCAGTAAAGACATATGCATGTTGACTCAACAAAATTTCCTTACTACTGCAAAACTTCACATGCAAATGACTGCTTTTCTACCATGTTTGTGCAGTCACTAAATTTTACTAAAGTTATGATTATTCTCAGTAATCACTAGTCATTTCCACTGCTGCTGTACTGAAATCATACCTGTCAACTGTACAGATTTTCGCAGAATGTTCAGATTTTTGCCTCATATTTTTGGTCTGTTTTTAATAAAATTGTGGTTTTCTGGCAATTTAGTGGCAAATCTTTTATTTATTTAATTATTTATTTGATTATTTATTTATTTATTTATTTTACATTTGCTGACCAGGATAGTCCGACTGGATACATGTCCATTTTCAGTGGAGGCATGGGGAGAAAAGTTCCAAGGTAGAACATACAGCAAAAATCACAAAATGATTACAAGTTACACACAGTTTACAGGCTCCAGCTGAGCAAGCAGGTAATATAATCATACATTTTTAAAAGTGTTGACAAATTGACTAAGCAATGTAATGATTACAGACTATAGAGGAGGATCTAGTCAGGTTTTGAACAAGGACATAGCCAGTGAGTTTTAAAGTATAGCTTGAGGCTTCTTTTGAACAGAGTAAGAGAGGGTTCAAGAGTAAGATCAGCAGGAAGAGAGTTCAAAGTTTTGCCAACAGGGTTAGCAAACGGAGAGTCCCCAGCAAAGTTGTTGATTTTGGATGTTTGAACCAGTAGTTTATTAGAAGATTGAAGTGACCTCAGGTTGCTATAAGGGTTGATGATATTTTTCAGTGCAGGCATATTATCAGGGTGGTTGAGAACTTTATGGGCAATTATAAGCTGGTTGTACTGAAGTAGGCTAAGCCCTTCTAGCCACCCCAGAAGATTTAGGTTGTGACATGGTGGGTCCTATAGGCCATGCCTGTTGCAAATATAGCAATATGGTTATAACAGCTGGAGAGTTTGCTAAGAGCAGATTTGTTCAAATTAGTGAGTAGAGGGGAGGCATAGAGAAGAGTGGAGAATAGATGGGAATGAGCAATAGCAGTCCTAGCAAATGGAGTAAGGAAAGGTTTGACCTTATAGAGGGAGCCCAGTTTTTTGTTAATGGTTTTAATAGTTTGATTGACATGGATATCAAATTTGAGGGTGTTGTCTATTGTGACACCTAAGAGTTTGGTTTGTGCATCTGGGGTGATAATGGTACCATTATTAGATTTTATGGTAAAGATTAGTGTGGAAGACTTACAAGTGGGGGAGAAAAGAAGCACCTTTATTTTGTTAGGGTATAATATCTGCTGATGGTTAGAGAGCCAGTTTTCAACTATATTGAAAGTATTCTGGGTTAATGTCATTAGATCTATCGGGGAGGTGGCTGAACAAATCAAGGTGGAGTCATATGCATATTGGATACAGGTAGCATTTGGGATGACAGTGGAAAGGTCATTAATAAAGAGAGAGAAAAGAAGAGGTCCTAGTATGGAGCCCTGGGGGACACCTAGGGTGATGGGTAGATGGGTTGATAGCTTGTCCTGTCATAGGATGGCTTGTTGACTACCACACAGGTAAGAATGGAACCATTGAAATGCATGGCTATTTAGTAAGAATGCCTTAAGGGTGTGCATGAGTATTTGGTGGTTGACTATATCAAAGCCCTTGGAGAGATCTAAAAAGAGGGCTTTGGAAAGCTTGCTATTATTTTGGTTATGGTTTATGGTATTAAAGAAGGATAGGAGGGCTGAGGTAGTACTGTGGTGTGACCTAAATCCGTGCTGAGAGTTAGCTAACAGCTTATTCTGGGTAATATAATGCATAAGTTGTTTATGGACACAGTTCTCCATAATTTTAGCCAATGGTGACATAATAGCTATGGGTCTAAAGTTTGACAGTTCGAATGAGTTGCCTCCATTATGGAGTGGTATTACATGAGATATTTTCCAAATGGAGCGGATGGTGGCTTCAGATAAGGTGATGTTGATTATGATGGAGATTGGGTATGCTATGGCATCTGCTGCTTTTTGCAGATACTCTGATGGGAGGAGATCAGCTGCTAGAGTAGTTGGTTTTAATTTCTTAATTAGAGATCTGATAAGTGATGTGGAAACAGGCTGAAAGCTAAAGGAGAGTGGGGTATTGGCTAAAGGAGAGTGGGGTATTAGCTAAAGGAGAGTGGGTTATTGGCTGTGACAGAATTTGGGTTAGAGCAGCTGAGTGCCGGTTGGCTGGCTAGGGATTGTATAGTCTCTGTGAAGAAACTATTGAAGGTATTTGTAATATCCTCTGGGGATTTATGATTGGAAGTTGATGGGGTAGGAGTAGAGGACTGTCCTGGGTGAAGAAGTTTGTTTATTCCTGCCCAAAACTTTTGAGGTTTGTTGTGATGTTTTTGTTGAAGATGGTAGTAGAAGTTTTTTTGTCTCGTATAATAGATTTTTTTGTGTGATTCCTTAGCAGTCAGTATCTGAGTTGATCTAGTGGGTCTTCTGTGGCACGCCATTTGTCCCATGCCTTATATCTAGTTATGATTTTAGATTTGGTCTCTTTTGAAAGGCATGAGGCAGTTTTTGTTTTGGTTCTAATCGAGTGAGCAGGAGTGTGAGAATCAAGAATAGTAAGGAATATGGAAATAAAGTATTCTACTGCATCGTTCAGTGAAAGGTGCTTTAGGATTGACCAATTGCAAGCTTTAGGTGGATTTTGAAAATTGTTGGAGTTGAAGTTCTTATTATTTGTGATGGTTATAAAGGTGGTCTGGTGGGGGTTGTCCAACATTAAAGATTGAAGTTAGAAAATAATGACATGCATTTCAGTTTCAGACTTCACTCCCTTCAGAAAATTCATGCTAATGCTAAACCTGTTATTCTGTCAACTTTCTAAGTTTGTAAGAGCAATATCTGAAAATTGTCCCTTTTTTGGTCTTAGTCCAACTTTTATTTATGGTTTGGTTAGAGGTTGAGAAGTATGACTGAAATCCAACTTCTGAATGACAGTAATTACAACATTCATCCATTGCTATCATAATATGACCACTATATTTGTTAAAGTAGTGTTTCTTAACTTTAACTAACTCTACATATTTTAAATGGTTCTTATACAATTCAAAATTTTTTATTTAAAAATCCAGAGCTCATTTGCTTACATTCGGAATATACAGTACCCTAATACATTTATTACCTAACTCAAGTATTGACAAATTAAAATGGCAATGTTCAACTTTTCTGCATAAATTTACATTTACACATCCTTTATACAAATAAGGCCTATTTTCATTTATCTCTATGAATCATAGTAATACTCATATGTGCAGTCATGTATGGGCATACATCACTTTTGGGTGATCATGAACGTGGGCCTAGACTGACTAGATTGTGGACAGCTCTGCAGTCTGCAGCCCTCCACAGCAATCCCCAGCTTGCCACAGTAATGTACAAATGGCCCTAGACGATCTTAAATCAGAATGTAGTTAAAAAAGTAAGTTGTTTGAATGGCAGTTTGCTCCAACATAAAGTGCAATCCCTGTCCATCTAATGTCATCTGTCTCACCGTAGCACCTCAAACAAGTCATAATTTTCTAAAACTTGTACTTAACACACATGTGTGATTCCTTAGCAGTCAGTATCTGAGTTGATCTAGTGGGTCTTCTGTGGCACGCCATTTGTCCCATGTCCCATAAAATGTGTTCCCTCACAAAATAAATAAACAGATAAATAACTGCTGCTGCACTGCATGTATAAATGGCATTCAGGTCTTCTTCTTTTGTTTTTTCCCCCAGTTAGGGGTCACCGCAACTGATCACCTGTTTGCTCATGATTGGCAGTGGAGTTTTATGGTGTGGAGTTGTCAGCCTGGCACCCAACCTTCCATGGAAGGCACACACATGCACACACTCATGCTTAGAGCCAATTTAGAGTATCCAATCCACCTACAGCATGCCTTTGGGATGTGGGAGGAAACCGGAGCACCCGGAGGAAACCTACGCAACCACAGGGAGGACATGCAGATGCCGCACAGAAGGCACCCCAGCTGAGGATCAAACCGGAGAACCTCTTGCTGTGAGGTGGCAATGCTAACCGCTGCACAACTGTGACCACCCAAATGGCATTCAGGTCTAATACTCAAAAAAATGCAACTTTTTCAATGACTACCAGCTGCAGCAATTTTAAATCATATACGTAACAATTATTCAATATATTTAATTTTTTGTCCATCATGTTTATGAAATGTGAATGGTTCCCTTTAAGAAAAATAATAAAATGTTTGGTTAAATCAAACTTGCCAATAATATCAATACCCAGTGTAATGCCCCTGCTATTAAATGTGTTTGATTAAGGTGATGTCACACTCCAGTGGCAGTGGTTCTGAACCTCTGAACTATAGCCCTGCTCTTACTTTCATCATTCTGGTTCTGGAACTTCACATCATGACATCACCTGTAACGGCACAAGGCCGCACTGAGCTGGTCCAGCAGAGGAAAAGCTTGCTATGATCTACCTTTTCAAGGATTCATACATGGAAAAGATCAAAGCATACGTAATAACTATTACCTGGAAAAAAATTATATCTGACAGGAGTTGGGCAATCACCTGCCATCCCTGACAAGTATTACCCACTCTAGCCACCAGTGCTGTCACCAGTATTATAACTTGCAAAAGCATAGACCAGACAAGCTGGCCAAATTGGTAGACCAGCTAGCAGAGGGAAGGCCAAAGTTCTATAGTAAGTATAAACATTTTTTTTGTTTGTTTTTGATTTTGCTTTTTTTTTACTGGTCATTATTTTCTGGGATATACTTAACATAACAAAAAGTATAAAAAGTTTGCATAAATAGAATTATTTTGCTGAAAAAGTTAATGTTTTATGATAATGCAAAGGAAGTCATAAACATATGTATACACATGCATGCATCTGTTTAAAAAGATATAGATTCATAGGTTCATAGGTAGGTATTAGGCTATCTGCCTGAAGGCATTTATAAGCTTAGCCAGAATGTGTTGGTTTTCGCCACCCCCTTAGATTAGTTTCCTGTATCTCTGTCCAGCAGAGCCATTGAAGTGATCCCGGGGGTAAACATTCGGTTTCCCATCCACTCGTCAAGTTTTCTCTTGAAGAGGGTTAATGAAGAGCTCTGCCTAATGTAGATTGGATCTTGTTCCAGACCATGGGAAGTCTCTGGGACAGGAATACATCCCTCCAGCATATCCTATTTATTGTTGTGATGAGGTTTAGATCCCTGGAGCGTGTGGCTCGAGGGGATATGGTTTTCTTTAGGTGAAGCATGTCCATCAATTGTCGATTGGAGATGGCCTTGTTTGTCAGGCAAAGATCACCTCTGAGTAGGCGGTATGCAACTGAGTACAGCTGGAGTTTCTTCAGTCGAGCTGCATAGGGCATCTGCTTGAGGCCAGTGATCCTCTTGGTGAGGTACTTCTGTGGTCTTTCCAGTTGTTTCAGGTGTCTTGTAAGGTACATCCCAAATGGGGCATTGTACTCTATGATGGGTCTGATGAGTGATGCATAGAGGGGCCCAATGACCTCTTTCGATCTGGATGCAAACCATTTTGTGATTAGGTGGGCCACATAGAAGGATTTTCTAACCACTTTGGCAATGTTATTATCAAAGGAGAGGTTACTATCTACTTGGGTCCCCAGACCCCTTATTATGTATATCATATTTAGGGGGCTACCTCCTATGTGGTAGTTTTTGGGTACTTTGTTTTTTTCCAAAGGGGATGACTATGTACTTTTTGACATTTAGCTTGAGGACATGGTTTTGACACAAGGTATCTGTCTCAGTGAGACCCTTTTGGAGGACGTCTGCGTCAGCCGGAGAGTCAATTAGAGTCCCTAGTTTGCAGTCATCTATGAACTTGGTCAGCCATAGTCCTCCTGTGCTTGCCTGTATCTCTGAGAAGTATATGCTGAACAGAAGGGGTCCTAGGACTGAGCCCTGGGGAATGCATCTTGTAACCGGTTTAGAGTCAGACCTAGCTCCCGCAACTCTTACCATGTGGGTTCTGTCCGTGAGCCAGTTGGCAACCCATCTTGTGATGTAGGGGTTTATGTTCAGGCTGGTGAGCTTGTCTATAATACCTGAGTGGGGGATGGTGTCGAAGGCCTTTGTGAGGTCTAGGTAGGCTATCTGGACTATCTTTCCCTCGTCTATAGCCTTGGTAACTTTATCAAAGAAGTCCACCAGGTTTAGGAGGCATGATCTGCCCTTAACAAAGCCGAACTGGGTAGGGTCCAGTGTTTGGAGGTTCCCAATGTGTCTGTTAATGAGATCCATGATGATGTGCTCCATAGCTTTGCAGACCAAGCTAGTCAGGCTTATAGGGAAATAGTTCCTGGGGTCCGTTGTGGCTCCACCTTTGTGGACCGGAATAGCCGTTGCTGTGATCCACTCTGTGGGCACATAGCCTGTGGAGAGGCTGAGTTTAAACAGTGTGTTTAGGTGAGGGGTTAGTTCATCATTGAGCTTGTGTTGGACACAGCCTGGGACACCGTCCGGTCCCATTGATGCTCTGTTTTTGGCTTTGGAGAGGGCTGTTTTAACCTGAGTGTCTGTGATTTCAGGGGCACTACATTCTTCTGGTATAGTTATGGACCCTTTTGGGGGTGAGAGGGGGGTGAAGTTTGCACTGAACCTGTCTGCCCGGATGTTGGCTATATCGGTCTGGTTCAGTGTATGTGTGTTATTCTGCACTAACTCCGAGCAGATCTGTGAATTGCCACTTAGATTCTTGACATAGCTAAAGAATGCCTTGTGGTTATCTTTGGAGTCCAAGGCACTTTTTCTTTCAAAGCTAGCCTTGGATGATTTTATGAGGGAATGTAGTTTCTTGCTGATACTGATCAGGGATGTCTTCCCTTCTTGGGATTTTATTCTTTTCTGTACTAGTTTCCTCCTTCTATTGTACAGCTTGCTTATGGCAGGGGTCCACCAGACTGGTTTCCTTTTCTTGGAGGAGTGAGTCTTGGTTTTGTTTGGGATAGCATGATCCATGCATTCTTGTAAGTGCCTGTAGAGTGCATTAGTAAATCATTTTGCAGCTTGGACAGTGTTATCCTTTAGCATGGGGGCTTTGAAACTTCCCACCTCGGTCTTAAGTAACGTGAAGTTTGCTTTTGAAAAGTTTTTCACGGTGGTTTCTTTTACAGGGAGTGGTGGCAGAATGTGGATTTCCAGACTGATTAGTTTATGGTCAGATCTAACCAGCAAGGGGTTGACCTGTGGTGTGGAATACCAGTCGCCCATGTTGGTGATGACCAGATCCAATATGTTGGTACCTCTGCTGGGGGTGATGACCAGTTGATCCAGGGCATTTGAGTTTATAAATTCTAGGAAATGTTGGGCAAGGGAGTTTGTACTTGAGTAGTTCTCCTAGTTAATGTTTGGGTAATTGAAATCACCCAATATCAGGGTGTTTGGTAGGACCTTTATGTTTCCCAGTGTTTCCAGGAATGTGGAGTGGGGGTCCTGGGACATGGTGGGTGATCTGTAGCAAGCTATAATTTGAATAGCGGTTTTGCCCATTGTTAGTTGCATGTGGATGACCTCTGAAGCATTGTGCTGTGTCACTAACCTGGAGGTGTGGGTATCCTTGATGAATATGGATACTCCCCCGCCTTTTGTATTTAGGTCCGGGTTTTGTGGCCGAAATGTATGGTATGAGTTGTACCTGGTAGTGCTGGGGTGCTCTCTGAAGTCTTAAACTAGGTTTCTGTTACTGCACATGTATTGATTTTCTCCATACTGAGGAGTGCCTCAAGTGTGTGCATTTTGAGGTTTAGACTTCTGTCATTGAGTAGCATTACCCCCAGTTTTTTGTTACTTGTGCTATTTACGGCGGTGGGTTTGTCTTTTTAGCCTTGCCTAAAAAAGACACTATGGGGGTGGCAAGAGCCTTGGCCAGTATTCGAAAGCATAAGGGTGACAGGTGCAAGCCATCTCTAGCGAAGCAGAGTGGCTTGTCGAGCATGTCATCCCAGGCTTACAGACACTGGATCCCCTTTGAATGACACCAGAAGCTTAGCCAATTCTTGAAACTGATACATTTTTCTCTATACCGTGGTATCATTCTTGGTGAGGACTTGATGCTACTCAGGGTCAGGGTCATATTGGCCTGGTCTACGTGATCAGAGAGCTCCTCCATGTCTCTTTTCATGTAGTCCCGGGAGGTACTGCTCAGGTCTTTCACACCAACATGGAAAATGGCAGAGTCATATTTGTACTTGTTCTGGAGTGACCTGAGTGCTTGTGTTATGTGGCGGATCCTGACACCCAACAGGCAGCTAACAGTAACCTTCTCCTTGTTCAGCCTAGCGAGTGAGACATCAGTGTGCCTGTCTATAGAGTCACCTATTACTAGTGTGTTGGGTATGTTATTTTGCCTTAAGGGGTGTGATTGTGTGGCACACTGGTTTTGTGAAGTATATGCTTCATGGTTTGTGTTGGGGGGTGGAGGTTGCTTGGATGTCTGCTTTGCAGGTCTCTGTTGCTTTTGCTGACTTTTATTTAGTGCCTCCGAGTATGTTTTCATGGATTTTTGTGTTTTTTTGCCTGTGCTGGTTTTATAGGTCTGTGTGAGACTGGTGGTGTGATGCAAGTAATTCCCTTCTCCTCTTGGCTGCCTGGTCCAGTCTTGGGTTGAGAGAGCTTAGCCTTCACTTTGGCTGTATAAATGCATCTATCACATGTATTAGCATTTGGTGGAAGGAGGAGAGGGTTGTCTGTGTACATGAGCCAATTGTAACATTGTCTCAAAATGCCCAGATTCACCAGTTGGACCAGAGAGTACACCCGAAACTGCCCTTTGGACATGCCTGGATAGGTACAGTGAACTGTTTTACTGATTGTCTGGTAAGGTCGAATGGAGAGCCTTGTCCTTCTCTACAGTATAGGGGAGTCTAGTGCTAAGGTTTATTAGTGCTTGCTATGAGTTTTGAGCAAGTGCCGGGATGAGAAGTGAATGGTTTGAGTGCTTAAGTTGAATGCTTGTCTAGTTTCAAGGGAAAAATTGAAGAGTATACTTTTTGGAGCTGGGAATAGTTATACCCTAGCTAACCGGCGCTAAATGGCCAATAAACTACTAATTTCTGGGCTGAAACCCCTCTTCTAGGGATAGATAGGCTGCTCAAATCTCCCTCTCTCACAGTGAACAGAGAAACTTCCTTCTATCTAAGTAAGGTATGGGCAAACACAGAAACATGCAGCACAGCCCTGAATTCAGCACTAACCTGAAAACTGGACTATACTAGCTTAGAAAAGTGGAAAACAAGTATATTTTTTTTTGTTTTCAGAAAATAAAGCAAATACAATCAAAAAAACACTTTAAATGAACAGAAATGGCTATCACACTTGAGTATGTAGCCTATAATGGTTAAACAGGTAATTTAAACACAAAAACAACTTTGTTAAAGTGCAGGCAGTAAAATAAGTACAATATGTAGCTGAAACAAGCTTTTTAAATCACAGAAACTCTAGAAAATCAACGTTTTAGGCAGAATTAACTAAAGGCAGCAAGAAAATGCAAAAAAATGATACTTAATCACTCCAAAGTCTCTCTTTTGTCTCTCTGCTGCTGTAGAACACTACAGGGCACCAGGCAGGAGCTTGCTGAGCTGTATACTAGCGCAAAAACCTTGCAAATGTGATTTTTATAGTGGGGAAATGAAAGAGATAGAAATTAGCCCAAAATGGTCAATAAACTTCTAATTTCTGGGCTGAAACCACTCCTCCAGGGACAGATAGGCTGCTCAAGGCTTCCTCTCTCACAGGGAACAGAGAAAATTCCTTCTATCCAAGTAAGGTATGGGCAAACACAGAAACTTGTAACACAGCCCTGAATTCAGCACTAACCTGGAAACTGGACTATACTAGCTTAGAAAGGTGGGAAAACAAGTATATTTTATTGTTTTGTTTTTTTTTTTCAGAAAAAAAAGCTGATACAATCAAGAAAACACTTTAAATGCACAGAGATGGCTATCACACGAGTGTGTAGCCTACAACAGTTAAACAGGTAATTTAAACACAAAAACGACTATGTTAAAGTGCAGGCAGTAAAATAAGTACAATATGTAGCTGAAAAAAGCTTTTTAAATCACAGAAACTCTAGAAAATCAGTATTTTAGGTGGCATTAGCTAAAGGCAGCATGAAAATGCAGAAAAATGATACTTATTCACTCCAAAGTCTCTCTTTTGTCTCTCTGCTGCTGTAGAACTTTGCAGGGTACCAGGCAGGAGCTTCCTGAGCTGTATACTAGCGCAAAAACCTCGCAAATGTGGGTTTTATAGCAGGGAAATGAAAGAGAGAGAAATTAGCCCAAAATGGCCAATAAACTACTAATATGATGGTCATTTGTTAACATAATGACATGAATAAATAAAAATATAACATATTTATTCTTAATTTTTAATCAGCATATATAGCTCTTTAAAGCAAAGATGTGCATGATTACAAGATGTACTTGTTCGTGTATTTATACAGAATAAAGAAAAAATGCAGTTAAACATAATTTAATTTATAATTTTATAAACTGAAATATTGCCATAATGATTTCTTAACACAGTTTGTTAAAAAGTAATAAAAGTCCATGTACAACATGGCTGAAGTCTCAGTCAGGCACCAAACCCTAGTCAAAATGGCAGTTGGGGGACAGGGGTTGAGGTTTCTGTGCCAAGTGAATGATCAGGACTCAGAAGTAACTAGTTATTCATTAGCTATCAAATCATATACATTTGCACAGCAAAGGAAATGCAAACTACAATGAAATGCTACATTTGTCTGTCTGAGACTAACTTCTCCCTGAACATAGCTTAACATTCATACTGCGGTGGTGGTGCTGTGGTAGCGTTGTCGCCTCACAGTAAGATGTTTGCCTGTTTGATTCTCAGCTAGAGCGTCTTCTGTGTGGAGACATGCGTGAATGGGCGTACCTTCGTTGAAGATTGTGCGTCAGGGCCAGCAACTCGGCATGTAAAAAAATCTACTGCCTATCATTAGCAGACTGGAGTTCTGCTGTGGTAACCCCTAACAAGACACAGCAAGTGCGGTATAACAACATTCCGCACACATTGCATACATTTCTTTTTTAACTTACATTAAAGGGAAGATTGTCATACTATAAGATGTATACAATCATACATATGTAAACCAAAATGAAAAAAAAAATGATAAAGTATTGCACTGAATGCATTGCCTTGTATATATAGAAATAAAGGTTGACATACATGCAAAAACCAAAAGAAAAATCTAGTAAGGCTAGACTTTCCACTGTGTGATCCCTTAAACCTCTTGCATTAGAGGCAACATGGGATATATATAAATGACCCTTGGATATCAGGTGTTTTAGCTATATGGCACATCTGAATATCCATGACACTTTTGTATTTTTAAGTCTATGTATAGACAAATTTAGGCAAATAAAGCCACACCCCACTAACTGTGCATATGCATGTTTCAGCCTTCTTATAACATCATCAGCACAACATAAGTGGAATGGATGGTTAACCTTTAGAAACACAGGGTTGTCATACCCAGCTGATATCCATAGCCATTAGTGTCTGCAAAATATCCCAACCAACAAACTAAAACAATGAGTAAAAAGGTCATATAGAAAAAACAATCAGTAAAAAACAAAAGAAAAATCCAGCAAGGCTAAACTTTCAACTATGTGATTCCTTAAACCTCTTGTATTAGAGGCAACATGGGATACATGCAAATGACCCTTTAAGGACATCAGGTGTTTCAGCTATATGGGAATTCTGAATGTCCATGACTTTTTCTTCCTTTAGATCCAGGCTTTATTTGCCTGAATTTGTCCATAAATAAAAAAGAAAAAGTCATGGACATTCAGATTACAGCATCTTCTAAGGGGAGGCTTGTTAAGAAGTTCCAGTTAATAGATAATAGTTCAGTAATGAGCATTTCTGGGTTAAACTTGGAAAGTTTACATATTGTTTTATAAGTATGCTGTTTAATTGGATGTGTGAGATGTCTAGTCCTATAGATTGGGAGATGATCACTGAAAGTGCCTGGCATTGCACTTGTGGTGGAGAATTTGCTAGCATCTGATACTCTGATCCAGTCTAATAGAAAATTTGACGTCTTGCTATAATGTGTGGGGCTATTAATTAGTTGTGTGAAATGATATAATTTCATGCTAGATGTAAGGGAGTGAGGTTATTAATTAGTTGTGTGAAATGGTATAATTTCATACTAGATGTAGGGAAGTTTATGTCCAACCAATTGACAATCACATCACCTAGTAATATTTTTTCTTGTGGAAATGTGATGGATATCCAATGTTGGATATCTTCCAGTATAGCTGTATTGTCTCCAGGAGGAATATAAAGGACAGTAATACATATTTGTTTATAATTATTTTTAGAAAGTGGTAGGCAATGGGGAAATATTAAAGCAATACCACCAACTTTTCTCTTTGTATGGTCATTACAGATAATATTATAGCCAGGAGGTATAACTTCGGAGTATGCTTTGTTTAATCCAGGTTTCAGTTACAGAGATAACATCAAGGTTATGTTGTGTAATTCAGGCATGCAGTTCAGCAGTTCTCTTTGTTATACTTCTAGCATTTATTGCAGCAAAATGTAGATCACCAGGTTTGGGAATTGGCTGTTGTGTTACAGAAGTAGTCTTTATTTTCCCAGTGCAATACTGCTTTCAAACTCTCTGTTGCACTTCACAACCATGTATTTCTCATCTAACTTTCTATACCTCTCAGCATAAATTTTGCACTCCTCATATCTGATTTCCCTCATACTCTATCTTAATGATTTTATCTCTGCAGTCCTTACCTATTGTGCTATGTTGATGTTTAGGATATACCTTCTAAAATCAGACATTCCATTCCCACTTTCCTTTTACCAAACTCAGTATTCACGTGCTATCCTACCTCCCTTACTTTCCATATAACTCTACTGTGTATTCAATGCATTATGACTTCAAATTGTTCCTATGGATGCAATGGTATATGCAAATCATATACCTCAAAACAGGGAAAATCACTACTCCATTGACCTCAATCCTTCCTCATGATGGACTCCCTCAGTTTGACCACATATCTAACAATATATTCACTTTTCCATCTGCCCCTATTACTATAACAATGGCAACTTCTTATACTATTAGATATGTTACATTCTAAGTACTTTATGTCCCCGAGTTCTTGGCAGTCCTACCTCCTTTTAATCAGTTGTGTCTATCCTTACAAGCATGACTTCCACAGGGTAGATTTGATTCCTAATATTTTACCCCAAACATCTTGAACAAGATGAAAATCTCTAGTACAATCTAATCAACATTTTGTAATAAAAGTCCACAATCATTAGCAAATAGGTTTGTACTGTTCTTACATTTGTTACTTTCACTTAAACATTGTTTTATCTACTTTCTTGAATTCACCATTTCTAATAACTACCCATCAATTGTTTTCATTTTCAAGGAAGCATACAAAGCTTTTACATCTTTCACCTACCTACCATTCCCTACAATTTATTCTTGCATTTCAAACATCGGCTCCCTTTCAACTATATAAAATACTTTTTGTATGTCCATCAAAACTATCCCTGCATTCCATTCTCTATTTTCTTTCATTTCATTTAATAAAACTTAATAATAACCTATTTTCTATGTTATTTCATATCTTTATCCCTTTTTACAACATGATGCTCTTTTACTCTGTTAACTTCCACCTCTGCTTTTGTATGATTTTTATTTTACCTCTCTGACGGTCTACATCTTCTAAACTTTGAACATTATAATATCCAAAAGGAAAAAAGTGTCAAAGATCATTTTAATATCTGAATATTATTTCCAAAATTATATTTTTAACTTTTTAAATTATATATTTAATACTCACGTAAGTGTCAAAGACATGCATGCAAGCAAAATATTTTAATCAAATAACAAATGCTAAGTTAAAACCATGCATAAGAAAAAAGCAAGGACATATGGACATATATTAAAATGGATTACTGAAGTGTGTGGTGTATACCTTCACAAATCATGTAAGGTACATATCTTCTCACTATATATTTTTTTATTCCTCATTCTTTTCATCCCTTTCTTATGTAGCAAGTCTGAGAAAAACAAATATTTGCATTCAGACAAAAACAAGTCTTACGTTAACTTTAACTCGATACCAATTAATGCTTTATAAGCAAATGTATGAAACAGTCCTGTCCTCAGGCCTTTCGAATCATTTTGCAATTTTCTTACTTTCAACCAGTATCCTTATTATTGTCCTTTCTATGACATGCAATTGTTTATGTTCCTTCCTCGCAATTGACCAAGGCACACGTTTTAACTTAGAAATGGAAAAAGCAGATGATTTGCAGTTTAGAAGAGAACAACACATTTTTACTGTTTTATCCAGATCCTTATCCCCCCTTAGACTAATTCACTAGGCTTATGGCTTCCTTTCATCCCTCTAGACCAGATCAACTCCCTTTCATCTGGTTATTGGATCATCCATCTTGTTTTCACATACTGAGCTTTTATTTCTGGCACTCACCATTTCAATATTGTAGAATTCTTGTAAACTGACAGGATAGAGTATTGACACCAGCTATCTAATACATATTTTTGCCAAACTATCTAAACATTTCCATATTCTGTCCTCTTACTCCTTCACTTTCAATAATTCATGTAAATGTAGTTTTCTGGTGTGTGTTCTTCATTACTGCAGTCACTTCTTTACGTTACTAGCATTCCCTTCTCTTCCCTTCTCTTCCCTTCTCTTCTCTTCTCTTCTCTTCCCTTCCCTTCTCTTCTCTTCTCTTCCCTTCTCTTCCCTTCTCTTCTCTTCCCTTCTCTTCTCTTCTCTTCTCTTCTCTTCTCTTCTCTTCTCTTCTCTTCTCTTCTCTTCTCTTCTCTTCTCTTCTCTTCTCTTCTCTTCTCTTCTCTTCCCTTCTCTTCTCTTCTCTTCTCTTCTCTTCTCTTATCTTCCTTCTCTTCTCTTCTCTTCTCTTCTCTTCTCTTCTCTTCTCTTCTCTTCTCTTCTCTTCTCTTCTCTTCTCTTCCTTCTCTCCTCTCCTCTTCTCTTCCCTTCTCTTCTCTTCTCTTCTCCTTCTCTTCTCTTCTCTTCTCTTCTCTTCTCTTCTCTTCTCTTCCTCTTCTCTTCTCTTCTCTTCTCTTCCCTCTTCTCTTCTCTTCTCTTCTCTCTTCTCTTCTCTTCTCTTCCTTCTTCTCTTCTCTTCTCTTCTCTTCCTCTTCCTTCTCTTCTCTTCTCTTCTCTTCTCTTCTCTTCTCTTCTCTTCCTTCTCTTCTCTTCTCTTCTCTTCCCTTCTCTTCTCTTCTCTTCTCTTCTCTTCTCTTCTCTTCCTTCTCTTCTCTTCTCTTCTCTTCTCTTCTCTTCTCTTCTCTTCTTCTCTTCTCTTCCTTCTCTTCTCTTCTCTTCTCTTCTCCTTCTCTCTTCTCTTCTCTTCTCTTCTCTTCTCTTCTCTTCTTCCTTCTCTTCTCTTCTCTTCCCTTCTCTTCTCTTCTCTTCTCTTCTCTTCTCTTCTCTTCTCTTCTCTTCAATTCTCTTCTCTTCTCTTCTCTTCCCTTCTCTTCTCTTCTGTTCTCTTCTCTTCTTCCATACACATTGATATAGATTTTATTGGCTTCCCCTAACTTACCTGTCCAGAGTACTGACCCTTGCCACAGCACACAAACTTAAGCCTGATAGAATAATTTAACTGGTTCTCACTCCTGTATAAAAATCATCATTGCTGCCCTGGTCTACTGGCATATAGGAACAAATTCTGGACTGCACCCCAGATGATCTGTGTTCGACTAGCAGCAAGGGTGCTGGTGGGTCCACATGGTGAGGATGGGACTGAGCGATGATGCTTCCTGGTGGGAAGAATGCTACCTAGACTTCTTGCAATAGTAGTATTAGGATCCTGGTGAGCTTTTTGCTGCAAGCAGTTTATATCTTGGTCAGGATGTTTCACATGCATGGAACTGATCATGTACCTGATGAAATCAGCTATTGCAGAGCTTGTGAGGCTGCCAAATGGTAAAGATTAGGACAAACCATCCAACCACAGTACGGTACTGTACCGGTATCTATGATCTTTCCACTGGTCCTAGAACTGGATTGATCTGAGCATGGGAAAGGCTAAGGCAGATCTGGTAGACCTGGTGAATGGGGAGAGGGGCTAATTACAGCTGTGGGTTAGCTGTGGGGAGGTAGGGGAGAAAAAAATATAATTTCTGACAGGAAATTCACCCTCTGCTGGTGAATATTTCTGGAAAATCTTTAGCTACAGTTAGTCATTGACTTACTGACATTAATCCTTTTTACTGAGCTATTTGCTTAACAGTCCAGTCATGTATTTTGCAGATGTGACAGTTTGATAATCTATCTAATCTGTTAACCATGCTTTATGAGCCAAGCTATTAAACTATCTTTCTTTGAACTGCATGGCATATTGTGCCATTTATTTCCTCCCTCAGTAGTCGCAACATAGTGATGTTTTACCTTCTGACTTGTGTTTCTAGATCATCTTGCTTTTTTTCTTCATGTCTGCACAAATTCAAGATCTAGTCAATCTACTGAATATCCCCTACCTGAAAGCTGACTGAACTTTCATCCTGTTTATAATTTCTTGCACCATCTTCCATGAGCTCAGTCTTCATTGTAATCAGAACCAGCTAATGTTTTATGGGCCATCCAATGGTAGTCAAGCTGTCCATATTAAATATGATTTGATCATGCTTTCCTTTAAATTTCAGTTGTTAAACATTCCCTAGATAAAATAAACAATTCCCAAGATATATCTCCATGCTTGTGTTTTCTTTAAAATTAAATATACTAGTCTTACGCGTGTCAGCAGTCTGTGTCAAAGTATGGAGACTATGCTGCTATGTTTATAGATCTTTCCATGTTTATTCCATGGTATTATTGACAGTGTTTCTGGAGAGATTAGGCAGAAATTGCTATCAAATAAGAAATGGAGCAATAACAACTACCTTGATTATCATTTGAAAATAAACATAAGGGGTGGGATTAAAGCATCAGTTTGTGAACTAATAGCTAGACTTAAGATGACAGCATGACAAGGGAAGAAGTAAAAAAGATTGTGTCAATAATACAATTAGAACATAAGAATATGTTGTTCAAGCTAAAATATTTGAATTTAACAGGACCAAGTCAAAGAAAAGGTCAACAAAAACATCAGCAGTATTACTTTAAGAATGAATGCACACTAATCATAATCACATAGAGCCTGTCACAATCACTGTTACAGAAGTTAATGATGCAGTCCTCTTGGCCGATGCTCAAACTATTTGCTTTGCTAGTCAGAATCAGAAACCTCCTCCCTGACTGTAGTATTTATATTCTGGTGTTGTATGAGGCTGCACTCTTGGTCCACTGTGGTTCTCATTTTATTGTCTCTGTTATGTTTACGGTGATCATCATGATTGTCTTTGCCTAGAACTAAATTTGTAAGTAAATGACATGGTGGTTACTAAGAGGCATTCTCCCATTCCCCTCATAAAATCCGAAAAAAAAAAAATTGAATGAGCTTGTTAACCTGAATACATTTTAACATCCTAGATACCATTCTCAGTGTTGGCAAAGCAAAAACCTTGTGCTGTTTGTTATTCTGGGAGACTCATTTCAGTAATGCATATCTGATACATTATTGGCAAATTTGACATCTTTGCTAAGATTGTGGACCAGTTTGGATATCTTGGCATCTGGCTGCCTACTATTTCCCTTTTTGCAATTGTATTCATTGCCAAAAAGAGTACAACAATCATCATTTCTCCTTTCTTAATAATATCAATTTCATATCTGTCTGAAATGTAAGACTAAGATGTGTGAAGTCGTTGCCAATCTCACACCACAAACTGAATGTGGCATTCTTCTTGTTTATATTTCATCTGATTTTAATAGTTTGCATTGATAAGTTCAATGTAATATGCTGTACAGGATCATATTACAGTCATTTCATTCTAAAGAGATTTTTATTTCTTTACAAGCAATGCGATGGTTTCCAGTTAAACTTAGGATCAGCAGTATCTTCGTCTTGTTTGCATTCAAGATCTAGACACTGCATAGGTTCATAAGTAGGTATTATGCTAGCTGACCTTGTGAGTCATTTTAAGCCTTATACATTTCTCTCTAAGGTAAGAATCAAACCCTGCACTCCCCATCTGTGAGGTAAATACCTTAAGCATTGTGCCAACCCCAACTGAATAGGACTTTCTTACTTCACTAGGGAAATACTGCAGGAGGTTCTATTTGAAAATGTATGGACTGCATAGTTTTCTAAGCTCAGGAGGAAGAACTTGAGATTAGATGGATTGGTCCCTAATTTGAAACATTGTTGTAAGGTTGTTGATGGATTACTGATTAGATTATAACCTTATATTGTGAGTTGCATAATAAACGTAAGTAAGATGAGTAGGAGTTACGTAAGGTGAGGCCTTCTGAATCATGGAGACTCACTGTGGTTTTTTTTACTTTTTCTTCTCTTTCGGCTGTTCTGGTTAGGGGTCGCCACAGTGGATCATCTGTTTCCATTTCTTCCTGTCCCCTGCATATTGCTCTGTTACACCAACCACCTGCATGTCCTCTCTCACCACATCCATAAACCTTATCTTAGGCCTTCCTCTTTTCCTCTTACCTGGCAGCTCCATGCTTAGCATCCTTTTTCCAATAAACACATCATCCCTCCTCAGCACATGTCCAAACCAATGTAATCTTGCCTCTCTGACTTTGTCTCCAAACCGTCCAGCCTAAGCTGACCCTCTAATATACTGATTCCTAATCCTGTCCATCCTTGTCACACCCAGTGCAAATTTTAACATCTTTAACTCTGCCACTTCCAGCTCTGACTCCTGCCATTTTGTCAATGCCACCGTCTCCAACCCATGCAACATGGCTGGTCTCACTACCCTCTTGTAGACCTTCCCTTTCACTTTTACTGGTACCCGTCTGTCACAAATCACTCTTGACACTCTTCTCCACCCATTCCACCCTGCCTGTACTCTCTTATTCACCTCTCTTCCACACTCACCATTAGTCTAAACTGATGATCAAAAGTACTTAAACAAATCCATCTTTGCCAACTCTACTCCCTGCATCCTCACCATTCCTCTATCCTCCCTCTCATTCACATACACATATTCTGTCTTAGTCCTGCTGACCTTCATTCCTCTCCTCTCTAGAGCAGGTCTCCACCTCTCCAGGGTCTCCTCAACCTGGTTCCTACTCTCACTACAGATCACAATGTCATCTGCAAATATCATAGTCCATGGGGCCTCCTATATGATCTCATCTGTCAACCTATCCATCACCATTGCAAATAAGAAATGGCTCGGAGCTGATCCTTGATGTAATCCTACCTCCACCTTAAATGAATCTGTCACTCACACTGCAGACTTCACATATATTACAAATATTATCACATTTTATTTATTCTGTTCTAATCCCTCCATGAAATCAAATATATAATTTTTGAAAACTGTTTTACCTCTCAAGCAGCATTCTGTAACCTCTGCATATAGCTGAAATTAGTATAGTTCCAAATATTAAAAACTATCAAAAATATTTAAGGAACAGACTAATGAAATCCTTCATTCATTCAATGTACAGACTCTGCAGCCAAGCTTGTTGTGCTGCTGTTTTGGATTCTAAGCAACATCTTTAACTCAATCATATGATCTGTGAGCCTACAGCATTTTCTGAATGCTCCATTACTAACCTGGGTAAACCTCAATACTTTTTCCTAAAAACATTACCAAGAGCCCTTTATCAGTAACTAGAGTTTGTTTTGAGAAATCTGAAGTCAAATGCTTTCAAGCAGGTATTATTTGAAAAATGTTGTAACAGCCAAAGTACCTTAGGAAATAAGCATGAATTCTAACTTCTTAAAGCTGGTTATTGCATCCCAAAACAAGATTAAGACAGCAATCAAAACCATACTCCATTAACACATTTATCTGTAGTTTAACACTACTAAACCAAGGGAATTTTTGACTTATAATACATAGATTTCCTGCTTTATTTAGCTGGAGCACTAATAATTAAATCCCTGTGTCTTCATTTGGCAGTTGGTAATCTTTGCTTGTCTGCTGTCTTTGTATAGCCAGCAGACATAACCTCTATCTGTCCTTTCAGCACTGCAGCTGCTGCACATTTAGAAAGCTAGAGCTATTTGGCTTCTTGTAGTCAAACCACAGTTTAATCCATATAGACACATATATTTTCTGCAGCAGTTATACTGTTACATGCATCTTAATTGTTGCAGGTTGCATGTTATGGTATGCTGTTCAAATCATGCACGTGCTTGCATACTGTCCATCATTAATAAAGACACGTGTATGCACATCTTATTTACCCATGTGTATGCTGCTTAAAGCTGAAAACAGCAATTTTCCTTTGAAGCAGAAAAAAAAAATTGTGTCCTAATGAATAATGATACAGTATTAAGAAGAGTACACATGAGATAACTAAAAGCACTGAAACAGCAATAAATGAGCAAGCTATTAGCTCTAACAATTAATTTTTATGGCATGACTAATGCAAAGTGATTGCCCTTGTACTTCCTCTCTTTGTTGCTGCAGTATGTCACCACAATGGTCAGCATTTAGCACTGACTCATTATTATTTTTCTTTTTTACTACTGATATCATGTATTTACGTCTTCTCTTTGTCTCGTCTTATTTCCACTACCGTCTGCCAGCCTAATGAATGAAGTAAACCAGTTCTTTATTGTGCCTTCATCTACAGCTGACTTGCCATAACTGACTTGAGTCCTGTATATTTTATGTAAATGTGGTTATATTGTACTCCTTTCATGAATCTAATACATTTCCGTCATTATTAATGGTATGATGTAATGAGAATAAAACTCTGTATACTGTATATTGCAATGTGAATAGGTCATTGTCCACATAAGTTCACAAGTCCTGAAAACTTAGTTAACTTTTAGGCGTAAGTGTCAATATGGTAGTTCCCTGGGGTAGATGACATCCCAAAGGATACAGAAATGCATCTTTTGGCATTTAGATTCAGTTAATGGTTTTTGGCACCAGTTATTTATTTGAGACAAACCATCATGAAGTGAGGCTAAGACATTTAGTGATTCAATGACTGCTCCTTGACAGATTTGGATTACCTATTTGGTATACATTTTGGGAAGGTCCAGTCCCTGGCAAAGTTTGATTGTCTGTTTGGCATAACTCTCCATTGAAAGTAATAACAACCCACAAGTGACAGACAATTAATGGTCGAACAAGACAAACATCAATCCAAAATGATCCAAAAAAAAATGTAAAAAACTTTTTTCCAGGAAGCCAATCTTTTTTTCCAGGAAGCCAATCTGCACTCCGCACACCCCTACTAATTATACATACCAACTCCAAGATGACACTGCAGTAGGGAAACAGCATTTTCCTTGATCCCCACTATATTGCAGTCTCATAATGAAAAAGTCAATAATTTTTGATCGGCTGATTTTCAATCAGCTATACCCACTCTTTCACTCATGAATGAAAAAAAGGGGACAGGATTTGAATAATTTATGTAATTTTGCTTATGTTATATGATATATGGCAATATATAAGAAGCATAATGCCTGTTAGAAAATGGGAAAACTGTACATCAGCACTCTTATTGGAGAAGAAACACTGTCTAGCAGGGTATTAATGTACAAGTAATGCCTGCTGAAAAACGAGTCCGCTACTTCAAGGCAGCATATCAAGCTGCCTTGGAGCTCAGACTGAAAAAAAAAAAGAACAGTCGCTGCTATTTTACGGTCACTAAGCAGCACTTCTGCTGTTTAGCCAATGTAAAATATAATAAAAAAATGGAAAACAAAACTGTATCTCTGTTTATGTCTGTGTGTGTGAGTGTATGCGTACATGTGAGTGAAACTGAGAATGATTGAGCCTTTATTTTACACTCACTAAGCAGCGTTTTTGCTGTTTAATGAGTGTAAAATCTAAATATAACAGAAAGATGTGTGTGTTTGTGTTTCTCTGTGTGTGTGAATGCATGCACGAAAGCGAAGTGTATGTGAGTGAGCATGTGAAGAGTGAAAGCAATCCAAGACTGGCAGCAGCAACAGTCAAGAGGTTTACGTACCTCTCACCTCTTAAATAAGTTAACTGAAGAGAACATAAAATAAAGGGGGAACAAAGGTTGAAAACAGGAACATATTCCTGTTTAAAAACTTACAAAGCTGATGTAATAATAAGACTTGTGTTAGCATACATTTTCTGATGTACATGTGTGTGTGTGTGGGGGGGAGTCGGTGTGACAGAGGGAGAGACAGTGAGATTGATGAAACACTGGCAGGAGCAGATAAGAGGTTTGCATACCTCTTGAACTTTTAGCTCAAGAAATGTGGATAAAGCTTGACACAAAGGAAGAACAAAGCTCCAAACTAGGAATACATTTTAAATATGTGTGCCTAGTTGATTGCCCCACTCCAGTTCCCCGCCTAGTATGGGTAAGCTAAAAGAAGACACTCACTCCATCACAAACCACAGCTGCAGCACCTGAAACCTAATTGAACTCAGGTCATCTCGGTCACACTCAGAGCTCAATCACTCTACACTACAGAACCAGGTGGTATCAGTATTTAAAGGGAAATGTATGAGAATGCTCTAGGCTCTATTAATTTTGTTGTCTTTTTGGAAAGCAATATTATCTTGCCTTGCTTCTGTGATCCCGGTAGTGACCTTGTCTTCTGACTACTGCTGAAAAGTTTTGACAACTCTCTTTGCAACCCTACTTTCACTGTTTTATGGAAATCAAATGGAGGGCATTCCTGCCCTGCTGCATTATTCCCCTTTATTCTTTTCCTGACCTCCTAGAACTTCCATATCTCTCATATTTTCATTCACCTTTCCCATTTTTATTACTACAATCTTTTTCTGCTTCCTGTATCCCCACCCTGCCTCAACCACCCCCCTTACCTGTGTCACAAAGCTGTCCATACCTTGCTATTTCATCTTTTATTTTTCACTTTTATTCATAACTTCCTTATCAATATTCCACAGTTTCTATTTTACTTATTATACTACCAGTAAAGCCATTTTCATGCAACATACGTGGCTGTTTTATATTCCTATCCCAAACATAATGTCTTTCTTCTTAGTTTTTCTGTCTTGATGTTTTTGAGTTCTCTCAAACACATTGTCACCTTTCTCTCATCTAACTTCTGTGACTTCCTGTAGCCTCCTTAGCTTCTCCTACAGAACCCATTTTCCTTTCCCACTGTTGCTTAGCAACTCCAGTGGAATTTATGATTCCTTTAAAAAAATAGGCAGTGCATGCAGACAACCCATACATTTTCTGCATTAAAAAAGCAAATAATTTTACTAAAGAAAAAAATAAAGTTGTGTATTCAGTTTTGAAATTACTGCGTATTCTATCTTGGTGTTGCTTTTATTTAATATTTGTTGACTGGGAAAATCTGACTAGGACAGAGTCTACTTTCAGCAGAGGCCTGGGGAGAAACGTTCCAAATGCATGTCTCTGGAATGTGGGAGGAAACCCATGCAAATGCAGTGAGGATATGAAAACACCACACAGAAGGCACTCCCACCAAGAATTAAACCAGACAACTTCTTGTTGTAAGGTGACAGCATTATCCACTATACCACTGCACCACCCGTATTGGAGAAATAAAGCAGATCAACACTTCCTTTTTGATTTTAAAGCATAGTCGTACACAGTACTTGTTTTCTATTACTGACAAGCTTTCAGTTGTTGCTGTTTTGCAGGAATGCTCCACATTTCAAGCCTGATTTAGGATGTCATTATTTTTCATGGTATGTCCCTATTTTCAGGCTGTATTTACCCCTTCACACTATTTTCGGAATTCCCCCCTAATGGCAAGTGATATTTGAACCTGTCTAGTAAACAAAAAACACTATACATAAACTTACTAGTGCAACAATAATTTTAAGAAAGAGGAAACACATCTTGCAACTCCAGTTTTCTGAAGCAAAAATAAAAGGACTAATGTGTTAGAATTTTGTAATATATTATATTAAAGTCCAAAAATCTTAAACTGTCTCTTTGAGAATGTTCTTACATTTTCCATCAGTTTTATCACTCTGTATTTAAATATGTTTTCAGGTAATACCTCACATTCCTACGGCAAGAGGGAAGAATTATGTGCCATTCTGCCATCAAATGTTATGCTCATTAGATGTTGGGTGTTCATTTTTTCAAAGGCCTTTGTTCCTGTTTTAATGTTCTGCAGGTTGAAAGTCATCACCTTTATTTTCCTTCTGAGAAACACATTCCGCACACACATTGCCACTTTGTAAAGGTTTTAAACAGATTATTTTTTTGTTCTTTCTTCCACAGGATGAAAATTCAGGTCTGCTACAAGAGCTAGTATCTCAGTATTTGTGTCCACTGTTTTTTTCTCATAAAGCCAAGTGCTCTAACACCTACTACTTCAATCATCTGTTTCTACACAGCCCTCCCAGCACTTCTTCCAATATATTCTATAGCCTTACCAGAAACTAAGCCTTAAACCAAAAACTCCCAACCAGATCCCAGCATGACTCCTTTGTCCCTTACCCTAAACCACCACTCCCCCATAACCCTAAACTGCTTTGCAATCACTCCCTAAACCAAAACTCCAAACCCAATCCATAAACCCAAAGGCCCCAATCACTCCTAAAATTAAAAGTCTCTTACTACTCCATAAACCTAAAATTCCAACCCCAGAAACCTAAATTGCCAATTATTCCCTAATCCTAAAGCTTTCCTCCCACTCCCTAAAGCTAAAGCTCCCTTCCCACTATCTAACACTAATAGTCTCTTCCCACTGTGTATCCATAAAATCCCAGTCTTCTCTTAATCCTAAACTCCCTCCTGCTCCCTAATCATAGCACCCAGTCATTCACTTTGTTACAGGTAGCTACCTGTTTACTTTTTTCCCCCAGCTGTTAGACAGTTCTGAAACTCTGAGTTTAGCTCTTTGTTGAACGATGGATTGTCTTATCTATCTGCTTTGGTTCTAAGCAGGTAATTCCATAACTGGCTCTGGCTAAATGATCACCATCTCTGGGACTGGCACTACACACCCATGGCGTAGGTACCTTCTCTCCACTGCCTATTTCTGTTATACAGTGCTCGGTCCAGTTCTTGGTCAAAATAGTTCTAGACCTGCAGTGGAGATCTGAACATGTGCTTCCGCACTCTCCTGCTCAAGCCAAGCTTATCAGTAAGTTACATTAAGTAATTTTGCTTGCATCTTCCTAGGTGATTCCTTACTCCTTGTCATGTCTTCCTTCTATACATGCTGACTGAGACATCTTCCATCAGTGCTCTATTTCTGTTTTCTCGGCTGTGGTAATTCTTTTGCCAGCCTCCACAGTTAGAAGAAATTGTTGGTATGTGCCTTGCATAGGACATGTTTTGGCATTCATCCTTCAGCCTTCTTCCTTCCAGCTTGGTATATCCTACATTACCCATGCTGCTTTTTTTTTTGCATAACTGCTAATCTTATGCTGTACTTTACATCTTCTGTTTTACATATGATTCAATTCCTGATTAAAAGGGATATGATTAATTTCTTTAACTACATCAAAAAAAGCTGAGTATTCCACAGATGACATAATGGTTCCTATAAACCTTTTGAATACTGGAGTGAAAATGAACCCCCACAACTGATCTCATAAATGTAAGAAACAAGATCAATGAAAGTTGACTAATATTCTTTTTGCTGTAGCTTTAAAACTTGACTGAATTACTTCATTGATATGCTGATTTATTTCAGTGTTTTAGGTTTAGTGTATCAGTCATTTTGAGGAGTTGTAGTTGTAGACTTCAATTTCAGACTCAACCTTCTCTCTACTTCTGACCACCCATACTATAGCTGAAAGCATTACATAGTGTAGCAGGCAAATGAATTGGTCAGACATTTTTCAGACTATCTTTTAAAATGTATAAGAAATATCTCTTCAGTGAGCTGTTGATATTGGTCCTCATGCATGTCTTTCTAATCCATCTTGTCACTTTTGAAATTCTTATTACATTCTTTCCTTCTTCGGCTCTTCCATGGAAAGGCACTCTACTCCATATTGTCATGACTTATTCCCTGTTCACCTAATGTGTGTCCATTCTTGACATTTTGCATGACATTTCTAGTGTATATTTCATTTTGCATGTTCATTCCTTTGACAGCACTTTGTCAACTTTCCAGTTTGGGAGCACCTTATTCACCCTAATCTAGTTATTTTGCTCTAAATTCAAATGTCTGGCAACATGCTCACAATCAACCTTTCCTACACCCCATTTTCTGACTCTCACCCCACTACTTTCTCCACCATTTATTAGATGAGGAGGACAGTTCCATTAAAAAAAGCTATCAAAAGAACTCTCTATTGCTCTTTTTCTCTTGTTCCATTTTTTTTTCTCTCTGTCTCTGATTTCTTTCTTGCTGTTTTATCATGGGTGACCTTTCCATGCCTCCTTTTTTTTCTTTTACTTCCCCTTTAGTCATGTTTCCATCCCTCACACATGCCACATTCTTTTCATGTGTCAACTTTTTATTTACTCCTTTAGGTTACCTTTACCTTTCATGCACTGATCATAACTCTTTCAGTTTCAGCAAAGTGGCAGATTTTATTTTACTGAAAATATTAATCATTTATTTAATATGAAAAAATAAAGGTTAAATAAATCTTTGTATACTCTCCTGCACTTATTTATAAAGTGAAACAACAAGCCTCCAGCCTTAATGCATCAACAAAATAAAATAGTTAGAAGATCTTATGATCTCCAAAGCCACCATCATCACCCAAAACATGACAAGAGTACCAAAACCAAGGAGCTTCAGTTTCAACTGTTTCCCCTAAAACAGATTGGCTGACATTTCCCTGGTGATTTTGCAGTGAGGCAAGTTAATTTCCTCCTTAATGAAGTAATCTTATTCAGACATCTCAAAAAATCTAAGAAAACAAGAATACACAGTATGGGAAACAAACCTAATTTCCTTTTTTTTTTCTGGTGCTCCTGGCTACACATAAGAATTTATAATCACTATAAATGCTGATTGCTTATCTAAACTTTCAGAACTGCATTACCTGAGTGCAAATATGGCTGCAAAGCTTCAATCAACCAAACACAGTCACAGTAATAATGCTCTAAATAGTTGCCAGACTGGGGAATTACTAAAGCCAGCAGGGTTAAGAGAACATCTGTTTCACATTCTTCAAATTCTTTAGCCATGCTACTCCCTGTGCATCGCAAATCATTCATCACCATGAGGCAGTATTTACCCTAGAGCTATCATAGCATACTTGTTTAAGTGCCTATTTACCTGGCCTGATAATTAATTAATGTTGCATTGCTTGCATTGGAAGTATAATTTACTCATTCTGATTCATTATTTTTGCAGTTTCTATATGCAACGTAATTGCTTTCCATATGTTGCAGTCTGCGTCAAAACAAGCTTTCCCCAGATTCACAAATCCTCCGTGTAAGCTAAATAAGTCTTACTCGGAGGCTACAGTTGAACGGTATGACATCAGCATGCCATGAATATTCATGAGGGCACTCTGACTCTACCCCAAGTCTAACACGGACCGTGCAGGAAAGCAAGGGGCGTGTCCGACTGCCGAGCAGTCTAAAGGTCCACACCTCTGCAAGTGTGTGAAATGCAAAATGTCAACACACAAGAGCGAGTCCGCTTAAATGTCCATGTACCCAACACCACACTCCTTGACATTGTAAACCCCCAACACAGTTATAAAAAGTAAAACATTAATATTTTTTTTTCTAAGTCCCGATATAGCTGCCCGTATTTGCGCGTGTGTGCGCGGGTGTGCCCATTGCTTAGCTGCAGTTAGCAATCTCGACATGGAAGAGCATAATAAGGAATGTTTATGCAAATTATGCCAAATAGTAATAGCGTAGTGGTAGAGCTTTCTCACAAAGAGGAGGCATTCACGGTTTGAGTCCCACCACTAACCTTCCTAGTCTATGTTCAAAATTAGTATATGAAATAATTCCTGACATATATGATTAAACTTTTACTAAAAAGCATTGAAATGGCCTATGTATCAGTGAACAAAATGTATATTTATAAAGGAACCTGACATATAATTGCCCGCAGTTAAGCAACGCTTTACCCAGCACAATATAGTTGCCCGTAGTTAATCAGCGCTTTACCCAGTGCAATATAGATGCCTGTAGTTAAGCAGTGCTTTACTCAGCACAATGTAGTTGCCCATAGCTAAATAGCACTTTACCCAGCTCAATCGGTTTGCACGGAGGTACGCGCCGTGCCAACCAGCGCACTGTCGAGCAACGTGGAGCAACATAGAGCAAAGTTACTTAAACACAGCCACACCCCCTAACCTGTCTGGACAGTAGTAAAATAAAAAGCAATGACAAGGTTCGAACCCAGGACACTGTGCACCATAATCAAAGTACTGAACCACTAAGCCATGACAGCTTAGGAAAAACATCCACTGTTAACATATATATACTTATAAATGGTAGATTAACCATTGCTAAGCAGGTCTGCAGGCAGCCGAGAATTTTCCAAAACGGCCAATCACAAAAAAGTGCGGGAAATGCGGCATATTTAAGCTCCATAGGCGGGAATACTCGCCATAACTGATTGTAGCTCCCATCTGCAGTTAGAATGTCTGGTGCTGGAGAGGGTACTCGCTTTAGAGTGCAACGCTGGGGCATCAAGGAGTCAAAATACATGGTTTGGCTCCTAGTCCATTGTCATGAGTCTTGACTCCTGCAGGGCCATTTCCAAGGGACGGAGTATAAAGCAGAGGCTTGGAACCAGTTGGCTCATGAACTCACCAGTGCGATAGGCGTCCCTCGGACTGGTGAGCAGGTCCGTCACCACCATGCAAACCTGAAGAGATGGAAGCAGGACATACTGAACCAATGGATCCAGGAGGCCCGTCATATGCAAGATGCCCTACTACTAAGTAGGTAGCCATGGAATGCAGTATGTAACACATGCTAATATAGTCTAAATAATGGATAGGTATGCTCAATATCCCTTCATTTACTTCACAGCTGCAAGTGTCCGTGCTGTGAATCAGCAAGACTATGTAGATAGGCTGCTAAGGCTGTGCCACCAGGCAGGTTAGTAATTATTCTGCATGTATGGTTATATAATATATGTGAGAGAGCATGAAAAAAGTGTTGTAGCCCAATAATACAGCTATAAAATGCCCTGAATAAATTCTCTGCATGTACTGTTATATAATATAAGTCAGAAAGCCAGGAATAGAGTGTACTAACCCATTAATAAAGGTAAAATAAGTCTGGAATACTATCTCTGCATGTACTGTCATATAAAATAAGTGAGCGAGCCTGAAAAAGACTGTTGTAACCTATCAATAAAGGTATAATATGTCCTGAATAGGTCTTCCGTATGCACTGTAATATCAAATAAAGGAGAGAGCCTGTAGAAAAGAGTGTTTAATGTGAATAATAAAGGTATAATACTTAGAGCGTGTCTGTGTCACTTACTTAGAAATGTTGTTGAACCCTTGCATTAAATAAATAGTACTGTTGTATTAAGTGCTGTCAACCCACAGTTGTGCAGTCTCATATAAAGTGGATGAAGGAAGTGCCAGTAGCTGTGAAGCATATAACAGTCCTCAACAGTTGTTAAATGGCTGTCATGCATAGGTAAATCTGGCACACAAGTAGCTTGTCAAGGTGTTCTCCAGAAATGTTAGTGTGCTACATGAAATGTAGAGTTCTGCAGAAAATTAAGTGAAAATGTCACGTGAACACATCCAGATATGTAGATACATAAATATAAAAATAAAATACAACTATGTAGCAGTAACATCTGCATCTTGGACAGTTACTATGTCAGATATAGGTCAGGTATATAATGAACTAGCCAAACCCATTACACAATCTAATGCATGTTGCCTAGTGTAATAATACATGCAAGGGATATACACCTGCAGTCAATAGGAATGTAGTGCAGAGTAAAAGTACTAATAAGATGTTAATGGAGGTTTCTTTTTACACCCAACTCCATGTGCATACACAATGCAATTCCACAACTCAATGGGTATGTCTAATCTCAAAACATTTGTTGGGACATATGTTCTACTGTTCTATAAAAATCTGCATTTACTTTGATGAATGCCCCCTGTTAAAACACCACAATCTTGGTGGCCTGTTGCCACCAATCATCCCTGCATGCTGTTGGAATGTCCACTGTCATTCAATATATGCATGTGTTATGCTTGCTGTTCAACTGTTGTAACCCTGGTGTGATGGGTTAATGAGAATATTACTGCATGCTGTTACAACTAATTTTGAATGCTGTTGTCTATGTTGTAATTAAACACACCTAATTACAGAATGTATGGGAAGGCCAGTCCCAGCAGACCCACCTGTCCCTCCCCAGCTGGCGATTGCACCTGGCACCAGCAGGTCTGTTGCCCAGCCCGGGCTACCCTCCTCCATTGGTCCTGTGCCACCTTCAGGTGGAAGCACTGCAGGGAATGGGGCTCATCCCCCCCTGCAAGCGTGGGCAGAGAAGGGCCACCTGTCACCCTCTGAAGGGTCCAGGCTGTGGTGCATAGGGAGATCCAGCATTTAGTCGCTGATCCCCTACGCCAGCTCAAGGCAAGAGTGGCGTGACTCACGGGTGAGCCTGGCCCTCCTACGCAGCCCCCAGCACAGCGACCCTCGAGTTTGTGAAAGTCCAGTGGTGACTGCCCATGGGTGGGGATCTTAGTAGTCCCACTGTTACCATCTGTGGGCTCATGGGCTTGCAATTTCCAAACATCCATCCCCATCAATTGTGTTCACCCACCCCATGTGTCATACTCCACCCCTGTATGCATCTTGTTTGTCTTGTCTGTTTACCTCCCCAACCTACCTCCCCAAATATACCTACTTCCTCTACCTCACTTTCCACTCTCACCTGAAAAAAAAAAAAAGGGCAATCTGTACCCACAAAAAAATTATGCCCCATACATAGCTGCCCATTTCGCACACATGTCCACTGGACATGTAAACTGATAATTATAATTGGCAGTACAACATACTTTGTTGTCCTCACCCCTCTCCCAGGGGTGGAAGGTTTCAAATTTCACTCCAAATTTATTGCATATGCACAGCTGTTGCTGGTAAAGAAATGGGCAGCTATGGGCCTTCCCTACACCCATCCTGCACATCCCAAGCTTGTTTTCCTACTGTCTTTCCCTCTTTGTGCCCCCTTTTTCACCACTTTCCTATCTCCCCATTTTCTTTTTTTTCAAAGAAATTAGCACGGGGGTTAGCGGGAGTAAGCACTTTTAAGCAGTAGTAAGTGGGTTTAAGCGAGTGTGCACATGTGTGCGCTTAGCTAAGCATCTCTAAGTGCCGCGCAAACCCACGCAAACCTACTTACAACTGCGTAAAAGTGCCTTAGTCACTATATGTCAGGGCCCTTGTTCTGCTCAGCAGCAAAATAAAACACCTCTGTCAGTCTCAAACCCCAGACCTTGGACACAATAGACTGCATGAAGTACCACTAAGCCACAACAGATATACAATAACTTGGTGCTGAAATAAATATATCATGCATTACAATGAGTGAATGTAAAGGAAAAATAGGAAGGCCATAGCACAAAGCTTGTTCTGTGGATCTTTACCAGCAATTGTTGTGGAATTGCATTACATGAGTGTGATGTGAGAAGCAGCCATTCAAGCAGCAAATAATGTTACAGAGGCACTTTACAACCCCCACACAGTATCATAGCAGGACAAACACTGGCATATCTGAGTAGGACAGAAGCCATACCTCCTAACTGTGACTACTTTTCAGGGATGTCCCTGATTGTGAAACATATTTTAGCTGTGTCCCTCTGAATCCCTCAGAAAAGTACTGACGTCAGTCAGAAAGGTGTGGTATTACACAATGAATACTGACAATAATAACAGTAGACACCGCTTCTACTTCATAAAGGAGTACTAATCCATATGCACTGCTTCACTGAAGTCTACACTTACTGTCCCTATTATGTGTAAGGTGTACCTCACTTTTAACTACCTATCCCTGACTCCATGCAAAGATGTATCTGAGTGTTCCATAGGCCTGCCAGAGACACAAACACACAGGCATATAAGCTATTCTGCTGTTATACACTCTGCAAATAGCTTTGGTAGGGCCTCCACAAGCATACCCTTATGTAAGAGTACAACACAATAATACCAAAGGATGTAGCCATGTACTGGTAGCAACTGACTGTAACAATGCCATTGTACCAGTCCTGAAAACACCTGTGAGTTGCACAGACAAAGAATAACAGTGTAACGTCTGGCTCCCATCTGGATAGGTTCACAGTTGGGAACTCTTCAGACAGACCACCCGCCTTGATAAACTAATAGGTACACACCAATCCTTTAAGTCCAGTAAGATAATATTCACACATTAATACATAATGTTGTCTGTATGTAAGCACCCCCCCTCCCCCACAATTAAAAGATACTTGTGTGTTTAGGGTCTACCAAGGGTGTAGGTAGGCATACTCAGTACTGGAATTGTCCAGTTGTCCTGCGAACCCTGTGCTAATGTCAACAATAAAAAACACAAACCCTGCAGAAGTGAGTACATTAATATTCACAGTATAACAGTTCACAAACAGTTCATGTGCCAAAAGAATACTTCTCAATAACTACATTTGTATGGCAGTTAATTATATGATTCGAAAAGAAACTACATAATCACATAAATGTTGTGTAAGCATTTGTAGGGGTGAGTAAAACTCTACACTGATAGCTCTGTACTTGCAGTGGCAACAGTCAGGTCTGAGTACAACATGTACATCACTGTCTACACCTCTAGCTTCATTTATAAGACATATACCAACCTTCTGACTTACACAACAGTGTCCACAGCAAACAAGCATGGGCCCCACTCTGGAAATCTGAAAGGGCTATGCCTACATACCTTAGCAATTTATAGCATTGGGTTGCTATGACAGTGAGTACTGCAATTAACACACAGCAGGCTGTATGCATTTACCAAATGCTGGGCACCAATTGGTGCAGAGGGCATCACATGCACATGCGCAGATACCTATAAAAGCAGATTGTACTTGCTATCCCCACATGCAATCATTACATTGCACGTGTCAGCAACTGTAGAACTCCTGGAGAGAAGTGACAAACTGTAGTACTTAAGAAATAAATATATAATTAAGTAACAAATATATATACTTAATTAAAAACTAAAGTTATTAATTAAGGAAAAAAAAATAAACTTAAGTAAAAATCTTTACTTAATGTAAAAAAAAAAAAAAAAAAAACATTGTCAAAGCATACACAGACGGACCTGAAAGGGACAAACAGGTATGTAACAGTTTGTAGTTACCGGAAATTAGTAGATGTTTATGAATAGTACTGTACATACTCTGAAACATGCGTATGTGGCAGCAGTAGGTATGTATGCACTGATGCCATGCATAACTACTGCCATGGAAAAATGAGTGTGTAGCTGTGTGCAGTGGGACATAACTGTGACATATGTAGCTCAGCATTATATGTCAAACATCTGAACATGTTATCTATGGTCTGTACAGTACTGCGTTTAATGGCAGTTTGGGGGAGTAGTGCAAACACCTATATAAACTTGGATGTCACAGAGTAAGACATGCATGATAGTCACATAATGTGTAGCTTAGCATTGGCAACTGCTGTACCAGGCTAGTATAGTAATGCAGCATTTGCAGCTATATATACTCTTGTACTATTACTGTATGCACACATGTGACAACTGTCCATGTTGTAGCAAGGCCCAACAGGTCATCCGTGAGGTGTACAGACTTACAACAGTGCGGACTCTGTGTGTGTGTATGGCACACAGATATGGCGAGATATATATGTGTCTGATATATTAGCATCTGAACATGTGCATAGAGCAAGGGACATACTGCAACTGTTTTTGAAGGGTGGACATTTATATGTTGGTGCAGGTTGTTATGTGCATATTTATATGTAGGTTGTAGCGTGTGTCAAACAAGATAGCATACAGTGCTGGCATATGACATGTGATGTTTAAATGCCGCGGGTATGATTTGTTAGGTTTTTAGTCTTCCAGATAGGGGGTCCTGTTAAAGATACATGGGCTGAGAATACCTTTCATGCATTCTGCACAAGACTGTGCAATATCATTACATAACTGTATCCCTCTCAACCTTTGCATAATTGATATTCCCACCATGAAAGGTGGACTGTATATGTGCCGATATGTATATCTATATGTACATCAATAGATGTTCATATGTACGCTCAAGCTCAATGTTTTACACGTATTGCCATCCCTGTTGTTAAAAACCCTGTACCCATGAACTACCAAATAGGTGGTAGTCTACTCAACACAGAGAGAGTGATAAGAGACTACGGGACACAGGTGGACAGTAGTGTCCCTTTTGATAATCACAGTGCCACACTAGTCATGTAAACTGAGTACGGTCCACATGTCATCAGAAAAGGTGTGTCATCCATGGAAATAGAGGTCAGTGTTCCACTCTACTCACCAGTCATAATATCCATCATAGAGTACAATGGCCCTGTTGGTATGTACCTCAGAAGACATCCACAGCAACTGTAGACTCCAGACACATACCTCACAAAGAGTATTACCAGACTCAAACAGATGCCCTATGCAGACTGTCTTACAAAACCACAGCTACACTGTGTCGCATGCCGCCTACCCAGAGGCTACCTCTGCCTAACATACAAAGCTATGCCAAACCCACAGGTGTTGGACATGCTCCATGTAAACAGATGAAACTCCATACAAGCTACACACTGTACTGATCTAAACCTTGTAACGTCAAAAAGCAGAACGTGCTTGAGTGGTACATTATCATCTCAGACACATACTATACTCTGGAACTAACTACCTATCAATAGCAAATGAAGGTCCTCATTAGCAGTTGCCATGAATAATCATGATGATTGGATGTGAGATATGAAACACAACCTGGGAATCACCTCTGTGGCTCTGCATGACAGGGACACATGAACCTACATTACATGGGTGTTGAAGGGCAGGGTACCATATGGCTAGACTTCCATAGGCCCTACAGATAATAGCCTATTAGCTACACCCGCATGTACCTGTTGCATCACTTGCTATGTGAGGTTGACTGGGTGTGATGGAGAATGTGTAGGCGAATGTGTCAATGATGTGTATATGTGTGATAGCCTAGTGGGAAACTGTGCATATCATGGTATGTAGTGTTATAACTCTAATCCCAGCATATGCTATTTCTAGGCAGGAAAAGCAGTATGGCATATGGTGTGACATAGTCCCATGGTGTTGACTGGAGTGTGCCATTGTAGGCTAAAGCAGTACATGTATGCTTATTGATTGTTAACACTAGTGAATACAAATCCCGTATGAACTGTAGTACTACCTGAAGCTGTAGAACTAAACAGCACAGTATGGTTTATATCCACATTGCTTGGAAACACTGTTTTGTTTGTTACCTGTAGTCCTCACACATTACATTCCTCAGGCATGAGGTTTTGTAGGTGCTGACACACAGTACTGTATGGTACACAGGTAAAACTAATCTGGGTTGCCATACCTTTGTATCTTGTAGGTATGTTTGATGTGTGTGTGGGTATGCCTGTAACATGGCCTCGGTGGTATGTGTGTCACAGGATATAAGTGCATATCTAGCAACATGTATAGTGTACTACAGCAGTATGCCACCTATAGTGATGAATGTGCACATATGTTACTGAGGGGTCTGCTATCAACACGTAGCGTGGTGTACTGGTAGTACTGTAACTGTACTTTACATTCATTTCAATGGATGACAAATGTCTGCATGCATTAGCTTCTTATACACCTCCTGTGGCTAGGTAGTGCATTGTGTCTCATACAGTGTTCCATGTACTGTTGTATAGTCTTACATCCTGGTTTCACTTTGTTGCTGTGCAGAACATGGTTTGGTATATAGTATGTGCCAGGCACTGTCAGGCAATTGTGGGCTGAGCAGTCATATGTGGTATTAAAGTGTGCATCTACTGACAATAGGTTGCTATATATGGCATTTCATTGATGTCTGTACTTTAGAATGTTAAGTGTGCCACATGACTTGCTCACAATTACTGTTTTATTGCCTTCCAGGGACATGTCTCATAACAGGAAACCCACTTATTTCCCTGAGGAGGAGGAAGTCATCATAGACACCCTGATACATCATCACAACCTGCTGTTCTCCAGAACCAGTCAGGACCACCATGGGCGCACTGCACTGTGGCAGGATGTTGTCCATCGGGTGAATGATGTAGGCATGCATAACCAGACTTATGAGCAGGTACACCATCACTGCAGTGATTTAATCAGACATGTCCAGCAGCATGCCTCCGATGTCCACAGACAACAGCTTGCCACAGGTGGTGGTGCAGCAACACACACCCCCCCCCTCACCAGAGTGGAAGAGCTGCTCCTCAGCGTGGTGGCTCCAGGCCGACCAGTACAACAGACCTGTGTCATCATGGAGGCCGGAGTCACCCAGCAAGTCGATACAGAGCGTGCAGGCAACATGGCATATCTGTAGACCACTGTCAGCTCAATTGTTAGAACATGCATTTATCAGATGTGTACTGTGTATTCAGAAAATGTGGAGCCTGGTGTCATGCAATACTGATAATTTGGGGCATAATCTGTATGCCTGTGACTGTCACCTCTTCTACTACTGTAAAATTGCAAACTCACAGCAGCAATGACGTAGTTGTTGACACTGACAAACTGTCTCATATCCTTGCAGGGCCCTCTGGTGTGATAACAAGACAGCAGACCCATGCTGGTGAGTGTTCTACATTTCATATAGCATATAACATGTGCATGTCATAGGAGAGTTGTAGGCCACATACACATGTTAAACACCTACACATAGTGCATGCTCTGCATGTTATCTGCGGGACTATGCACATCCCAGTAACATGAGTAGCTGCCTCAAACACATGCAATACACAGAGCATCCCAACCAATTGTGGTACACTGTAGTGGGCATTGTATAGGCAGAGTCAATACACATGCACACAACATACACCACTTTGTCATATGCAGTAAGTGTTAATATGATACACATGGAGTATGTAGACACCTGCTGTAAGGTCATACTCCAGTATCCCAAATGTCATAAACACAGCACACATACTATACCTGAGGGGTAGAGGCCTATCATGGGGCAGTGTGGCATGCTTCAACACACATCACAGTCATGTTAGGCAATGCTCCCTATTGAACACCTGACATACCCATGTAACAACTGGCTGTGAAATGGTTAATGTAGCCAAAGTGGTGCAGGTCAGGTACAGCAAGATATTTGCCAGTGTGACATGCATTAGTGCCCTTGAGTGACCACATGATGCTGCCTGATGATGGCTCATGGTACTACACTACATCCAGTTGCAGTAACTACAGTACTACACATAACATTCATTGTTATACACCTGGCAGTTGTGTGCATCTGGCCATGGCATGTATACCTATGAGTGATGGTGCACAGGACATTGGAAAGCATTTCAGACTTGCACTGCAATGTTGTGTCCATGTACACATTGTGTTCCAGGGTGAGGCCAATCATTGAACAACACACATGCATCAATGACATGTATACTGCTATCAACAAGGACTCTCTACACTCACACTCCATGCTGTTGAGCAACACACATCCTGCATGCTGACATGTGTGATTGGACTCTTTGGCTTGTGATACTGTACTCCACCATCAACCACTAATGAATATGTGTGTCAACTTGACTGAGTAGTGTATCTGTGTGCATGTGTGCCTGTGTGCATGTGATCATGTGTTCATGTGCTCATGTGTTAATGTGTTCATGTGTTCATGTGTTCATGTGTGCATGTGTGCATGTGTTCATGTGTGCATGTGTTCATGTGTTCATGTGTTCATGTGTGCATGTGTTTATGTGCTCATGTGCTCATGTGCTCATGTGTGCATGTGTGCATATGTTCATGTGTGCATGTGTACATGTGTGCATGTGTGCTCATGTGCTCATGTGCTCATGTGTGCATGTGTGCATGTGTTCATGTGTGCATGTGTGCATGTGTGCATGTGTTCATGTGTTCATGATGTGTGCATGTGTGCATGTGAGCATGTATGCATGTGTGCTACCATCCTGTACAGATGGTAAAGTGTGTTTCCTGTCTCCCTCTCACAGGTGCTGAGGTATTGTTGGATGAGTGCATCAGGGAACCTGAAGTCACTGCCACAAATAGTGGACATGATGATACATGTGTTGTGGCACAGGCAAGTTTGACAGGGTCTGTCATTGGTCCGCCAATCAACAGTACACAGCTTTCCACTCCATCTATGCGCACATACATACTGCCAATACATCCCTCAACACCAATGGCCTTAGCTGAGGAAAAGCATACAGCAGGCATTGACCAGGACAGTGTGGTATCTATGGAACATGCAACCCCACACAGCAGCCATGCCCAGACACCTGGAATTGTACCACATAGGCATATGTCCAGGGGTTCTCGTGGGAGCACTGCTGGTCATAATGCCCCTGGCAGACGTGCCCCCACAGGTCTCACAACCTCAGGTATGTTCCAGGCTGTAATGCAGGCACAGGCACATATGGAACAGTACACCAGGCAGGGACTAAAGGTGCAGAGGGCTCATAACACTGCTATCAATGACAGTATCTGTGACCTTGCCGGTGCCATCTGTAATTACACCGAGGTCATTGTTAGACGTTGGGGGGAGACACTAGATGTCCTCCGCAATGTAATGTCCATGTGCCAGGACAGTGCAGGATGGCTGAGACATCAACGTGGATGTATGCCAGCAACATCATCAGCTGGCAGTCATCACGGATGACACAGAAGTCCCAGCCACTCCCGTAGTGGCAGTACCAGCCCCAGCAATGTTGAGGCTGGGCTGTAGGTAGACCATCCAAGATGACCATGTGCACGTGGCTTTGGCCAGTCCCAGCAGGGACATGGGTCCAATCAACATCCCTTTGCCTCTGACAATAGTACCCAATCTGGCTTAGTACCCGATACTGTCCATGTCACCCCTGCCAGGCACAGGTACTGTGTTTGTGGCCTGAGACAGTGATCTGTACAGCCTGGCAGGTACAGTCTGTGGCTGTCACACAACCTCCTGTATTTGGCAGCCACAAGGGATAACTGTGTGCATGCAGACACACACACATAAACCCAACACCTAGGGCTAACACATACACACACACATTACATCAACACTGACCCATACTGTACTGTTGTCCCTCACACACACACACACACACACACACACACACACACACACACACACACACACATACATGTTGATCAGATGGGTCATTGTCGGGCTCTGGCAAACCAATAACGCACCCTGTGCATATGATGAAACTGTGCCACCTCCTGTCATCTGTGACATTGATGCAGAAACAGGCTAACATGGTGCTGATGCACAGGGTGACCTAATAGCAGTGTATCAATGTTAGCATGTTGTCAACAGCAAAGTATAATGATATCCTTGTAGGTATATCTGAGCAGGCATGATGCATCAAAGCTATGATTATCAATGTAGTATTGTTTACACCAGTGTTAATTCCAAACATGGATTGTCCGCCCATGTGCCTCTTGGCTGATGTGTGGTACTGGCAGCATGTGTTGATGAGTGGACGGTACGTGTGTGATGTGTGCAGTACAAATTTGCAGGTGTACATTTGTGAACATGGTGGAGGTGCACTGTCTGCATGTACATGCATGGTGGACACATGGGAAGGGTGACATGCCCTGTATTACACAGTGTTAACACTTCACATTTCCTATTGGTGGCCAGTATGCATTTTACTGCACATATGTTACAACTTTTGTACACATGTGTGCATGACATGGTATGACACTATGATGTGGGTGATACTGTTAATATCGGTCATTGGTTTGCATTCTGGTAGTGTACATAACCTCAACAGCCTGATTTTAACCAATCGTTAGATGATGTCTTGACAACTGACACACAGCTGTAGGATAAACAGTAGCATTTGCATCCTTCCGGTACTGTACTATACCAGTTACCAGTGGTATTGACCACCACACATTCCTGTGACCACTCCTGTTTGGCATGTGGCCATCCTAGGTACAAGCAGACACATTGGGGATATGTCCATCCACATCTGGTAATGCATACAGTGGCCTACAATGCATTCTCTGGATTAGACACTTATCCTCCACAAGGGTATCATACAGACAGATACCTGTTGACCAACCCATGCTGTGAATCTATAAGCCAACTATAGCATAGTCATCCACATTTACTATACATAGTATCCTGACAGTACCACATTGGTAGTAGCCCATAACATGTAGCAGGGGTACCGATGTGTACATACAGCCACATGTGATGTCATCTGTCCTTTGATATTCACATTCCCAAAGGTATGCTGATGTCCCTCAGTGTATCACATAAGCAATAAGGGGTCTGTATGCATATCCACGGAGTTGTTGTACACCTATAATGAATGCCCATTATTGACAGACTGTGTTGTGTTTGAACATGTCTGAAATATGCCGCAGACATGAACCCTTACTCACACTATTCTATAGAAACTGTCATGTGTGTGTGTGTGACACAGATGACCTAGGGCACAGATCACTACAGTGGCTGGACTTGTCACATACATACATATGTGACCTACGGTCTGAGAAGCAGCAGCACCAGCTGTCAATGGTAACAGATGTATTCGTGATGAAAGCAGGCTTCACACCTATGAAGTGATTGAGGTCACATGTACATATATGTCTTTGTCACACAGTTACCAATTCAGGTCACATGTACATATGTGGATTTGCCACACAGATACCTGAAGTGTGCAATGCACATACTGTTGTTTTACTGATATGTCATATTAAAAGCAAAACCCACAACACATTGCTCAATAGTGTGGCACACACACTCTGAGCAATTGTAGGATTCAAACCCCTACCTAACAATGTTTTGATACTAGACAGATACACATTAACATGACGTACTATATGCTTTACGGGGAGTTCTTATTTCCACTGCTGTATTTGTGGGATACTGACATCATCAGACTTGCCAAAGAGGAATTTACCTCTTTTAATGTGTTTTGCCAGTCTCAAAAAAGGCCACTCCTTTTAAAGGATATCGCACACACACCCCCACACACACACACTTGCAGCAACTGCAGGATTCAAACCCCAACCTAGAGTTTTCATTTCCACTGCTGTATTTGTGAGATACTGACATCATCAGACTTGCCAGGATTCAAACCCCAACCTAGAGTTTTCATTTCTACTGCTGTATTTGTGAGATACTGACATCATCAGACTTGCCAAGGAGGAATTTACCTCTTTTAATGTGTTTTGCCAGTCTCCAAAAAGGCCACTCCTTTTAAAGGATATCACACACACTTGCAGGATTCATACCCCCACCTAACTATATTATGATACTTGAGAGATATGCATTTACACGACACACTATACACTTTATAGGAGTTTTCGTTTCCACTGCTGTATTTGTGGGATACTGACATCATCAGACTTGCATAAGAGGACTTTACCTCTTTTAATGTGTTTTGCCAGTCTCCAAAACTGCCACTCCTCTCAAAGGAAATCACACACACACACACACATTCTCAGCAATTGCAGGATTCAAACCCCTACCTAACTATGTTATGATACTAAAGAAATACACATTAACACGACGCACTATATGCTTTACTGAGAGTTTTTATTTCCACTGCTGTATTTGTGGGATACTGACATCATCAGACTTGCCAAAGAGGAATTTACCTCTTTTAATGTGTTTTGCCAGTCTCCAAAAAGGCCACTCCTCTCAAATGAAATCATACACACACTCTCAGCAATTGCAGGATTCAAACCCCTACCTAACTATATTATGGTGCTCAAGAGATACACATTAACACAACGAGCTATATGATTTACTGGGTGGCTTCTTTTCTCCTGCTATATTTGTAGGATGCTGACATCATCAGACAGGACATGGTAATGTGTGTGCACTTCGTTTTTTGCAATCCCAGGAATGAAACATGTGGGTTAGCAGGTGTTAACAGCTTGAACAGGACTCCACAATTCTTAGCTTGTGTGATCTCTCTGTGCACAAATTGCCATTCCTTTATATGACAATACATGTTTATGCACAGAGTGTTGATTTTGTGGATATGACATGTGTCTGGGATGTTGATAAAGGGCTATTCAAAGTCTATGTGGGATGTGTGTAGCTCCTTTCAGTGATGTATGTCCTGGGTGGCTGCCTTGCAAACAGTCTAGCAGGTTTGGGAACCATGATCTACCCATGAACATACCACATTTGGTAGGGTTGTGTGTTTGTCGGCTTCCAATAGCTCTGTTTATGACTTCAATCATGATGGACTCCATGGCCTTGCAGATCAGACTTCATATGCTTATAGGACTATAGTTCCCATGGTCTGTTGTGCACCAACACTTGTGGGGTGTGCCATATGTTGCTGTAACACATTCAACAGTTTCAGATCCTGTAGAGAGGGTGAGGCTCAACAGACTATTCAGGTGCAGGGTCTGTTTGTTCTGTAGTTCACTTATGATACATATAAGGAAACAATGTTATCCAATTGATGCCATGTTTTCGGCTTTGGGAGGAGATGTTTACCCATTCTACATGTGATATTTCCTGGTATGATGATAGGGCTTTTTTTCAGTGGGAGGTGGGTATGTATATATGGGCCTGTCTGACAGGATGTCAGCATTGTCAGTCAGGTACAGCTGGCCCTGACTCAGGACATATATGAGTGTACATTGCTATTTATGACATAGCTGAAGGAGGTGTCATGGTTCTGTCTGGACTCCTTCGCAGATAATCTTTCCAAAACACCGACAAACCTGACCACTAAACCTCTGTTATACTCTTTTACACACTTAACACCCTACTGATCCTTTGTGATCAGTCAACAGAGTATGTCATCATAATATCCTGGCATGGTCAAAGGTCGATTTTGTGTGTACTCTCCAGTTCAGCTGGTGAATGTTGGATTTTTGATGCAATGTTACAACTACACAGACAACCCTCTCCTCCTCCCAACAAACTCAGATATATGTGAGAGATGCAACTATATGGACAAACAGGAGGCTGAGCTCTCTCGACCTGTGACTGGCACAGTCTATCAAGTGGTGAAGGTAACCACACACACCACAAATCCAGTCTCACATAGACCTATAGCAACAGCAAACAAAATACATTACCACACAAAAACATACTTGGAGGCTCTAAATAAATGCTGCCTAAGCAGTACAGACCTCCAAAGCAGACACCCAAACAACTGCTACCCCACAACAATACCCACATATCACATAGTTCACAAAGTCAGTGTGCCACACAGTCACTGCCCTTAGGGCTAAACAACACACCTAATACACTTGTAATAGGTGACTCATTGTCAGACACATTGACGTCCCACTCACCAGGCTGAACAAGGCTGTCTGTCAGGTGCCAGGATCCGCCACATAACACATGGACTCAGGTCACTCCAAAGCAAGTACAAATATGGCTCCATCATTGTCCATGCTGGTGTGAATAACCTCAGATGTTCCTCTCTGGACTACATGACAAGAGACATAGAGGAGCTCTCTGATCATGTAGACCAGACCAGTATGACCCTGACCTTGTGTAGCATCCTGCCCTCACCAAGAATGTTGTCACAGTATACAGACAAACTGATCACTTTTAATGCTTGGCTAACATATTGGTGTCATTCAAAGTGGATCCAGTGTCTGTCAGCCTGGGATGACATGCTCGACATGCCACATAGCTTTGCTATGGACGGCTTGCACCTGTCACCCCTAGACTTTCAAATACTGACTAAGGCTCTTGCCACCCCCATAGTGGCTTTTTTAAGCCAGGCTCGAAATACAATCCCACCTCCATAGACGTTTCAAGGTAAAATAAACTAAGGGTAATGCTGATCAACACCAGATATCTAACCCTCAAAATGCATGCACTCAGGACTCTCCTCACTATGGAGAATGTCGATATCTGTGCAGTAACAGACACCTGGTTCAGTCTCCTGAAAGCACACCAGCACTACCAGGTTATACTTCATACCATGCTTTTCAGCCACAAGACTCGGACCGGCCAACAAAAATAGGGGGAGTGTTCATATACATCACAGATACAAACACCTCCAGGTTAGTAGCACTGCACAAAGCATCGGAGACCATACATGTGCAACTAAGAGTGGGCAAAATTGCCTTTCAGTTTGTAGCCTGCTACAGACCACCCTCCTGAACTCAGGAACACCACTCGGTATTCCTGGGAACACTTGGGAATTTGAAGGTCTCTCCAAACACCATTATATTGGGTGACTTCAACTACCCAAACATTGACTGGCAATACTACTCAAGCACCAACACCCTCGCCCAACAGTTGCTAGCATTTATAAACTCAAATGCTATGGCACAACTGGTCACCACACCCACAAGAGGGGAAAACATATTGGACCTGATCATCACCAACATGGGGACTCTATGTTCCACACCAGAGGTATACCCCTCATTGTTAAGGTCAGACCATACATTTATCTCATTGGACATACATATCCCGTCCCCACCCCCATCCTAGGTAACCTTGGTGAAGATCTTCTCAAAAGCAAATGTCACACTTCTCCAAACTAAGGTGGTATCTGTCAAAGACCCAGGGACAGTGGTAAATATGGCTCAGACCACTGAATCCTTTACAAATGCATTCTATGGACACCTACTGGAATGCATGGATCGTGCTATCCCAAATAACAACATGACTCACTCCTCCAAAGGCAGGGGACCTGTCTGGTGGACCCCGACCATAATAAGCTATACAACAAAAGGAGGAGGCGACTACATGATAGAGCACAATCCCAAAAAGGGAAGGCATCTCTGATCAGTACTTGCAAAAAGCTACGATCACTCATTAATTCATCTAAGGCCTGCTTCTAATGTAAACTTGCACCAGACACTAAGGACAATCACAAGACCTTCTTTAGTTATGTCAGGTACCTGGGTGGAAACTCCCAGATATGCTGTGAGTTACTGCATAATGAGAAAACATACACTGAACCCACAGACATTGCCAACATCCTGGAAAACAGGTTCAGTGCAAATGTATCCCCTCCCCATCCCCCCCTAAAGAGCAAATGTTCATCCCAAGAGAGTGTAGTCTCCCTGACATCACAGATGAACAGGTGAGTGCTGCCCTCTCCAAAGCAGACAACACAGCATCAATGGGACCGGACAGTGTCCCAGCCTGTGCCTTACACGAGTTTCATGACGAACGTAACCCTCACATTAAGTCACTGTTCAATATCAGAGTTACTACAGGATATGTACCCAAGGAATGGCATACAGCAACAGTAGTCCCGCTCCACAGAGGTGGTGCCACAATGGACCCCAGACAATATTGCCCTATAAGCCTAACTAGCCTGGTCTGCAAAGCTATGGAGCGTATCCTCATGGAACTCATACATATAGACATCGGGAACTTACAGACACTAGATCCTACACAATTCGGCTTTGTTGTGGGCAGATCTTGCCTCTTGAACCTGTTTGACTTCTTTAAACAGTTACCAGGTCCATAGACGTAGAGAAATTTGTCCACACAGCCTACCTGGACCTCGCAAAACACTTCAACACAATACCCCACTCGGGCATTATACATAAGCTCACCAGCTTCGATATCGACATATATGTCACAAGATGGATTGCTAACTGGATCACGGCTAGCACCCACATGGTCAGTATTGCAGGTGCCATGTCTGACTATACATCAGTTACACGTGGCATCCCACAAGACTCAGTCCTGGGACCTCTCTTGTTCAGTATATATTTCTCTGACATACAGGCTAACACAGGAGGAATATGGCTGACCATGTTCGCAGATGACTGCAAACTGGGTGCCATAATCAACTCTCCAGCTGGCACAAGCATCCTCAAAAAGTGTCTCACAGAGATGGATAACTGGTGCCAGAGCCATGGCCTACAGCTAATTGCCATTAGATGCATAGTCATCACCTTTGGGAATAACAACGTGCCCACACATTACCACATAGGTGGTAATCCATCACGTACAGTAGGTGTTATTAGGGATTTGGGGACTCTCGCCTTTGACAATCATGTTGCCAATGTGGTTAGACAGACCTTCTATATAGCCCACCTTATCCCATAAGGTTTCACATCTGAATCAAGTGAGGTCATTGTGCCCCTATACTCACCAGGCCCATGCTTGGAAACAATGCCCCATTTCGGATGTACCTTACCCAACACCTGCAGCAACTGTAATGGCCACAAAAGTACCTCACCAAGTGGATCTAGGGACTCACACAGATGCCTTGCGCAGTTCGGCTAAAGTAACCCCAGCTATACTCAGTCACTTACCGCCTACTCAGATGCGATCTGTGCCTGTTGTTTAAAGCCATGTCCAACCCAGAATAAATGGACATGCTCCACCTCAGGGTATCCAAATCCCTTAGAGCTACATGCTCCAGGGACGTAAACCTCAGCACAGATATTAATAGGACATGCTGGAGGGACAGATTCCTATCCCAGAGGTTCCACTCACTCTGGAATGAGATCCCAGTCCTGCATACACAGAGCCCCCCACTAACCACCTACAGGAGACATCTTGACAAGTGGATGGGTGATCATATGTTTACCCTTGGGGTATCTTCTGGGTCCCTGCTAGACAGAGGTACAATAAACTAAACGTAAATTGGCTATCTTGTGGGACCTACTATTCACAGGCACAGTCTACTAATCTAATAGGGTTGCAAAAGCCAAACACACTCTGGCTAGGCTTATACATGCCCTAGGGCAAATAGCCTAGTATCAACCTCTGAACCTATGATAATGTTTGGGATGCACATTGTTTTCTGATGATACTGATTGCAGGTTTTGTTTCTTCTTTGCTTTCCCACTTTCTATGAACAACCTAAGTATCTGCAGAACATATTTGATTATGACAGGGTTCCACTATATTATATATGTGTCTGTTGTCATATAACTGTGTGCACAAGGTGGATTGGTGAATAGTGAGAGGTTCCTGGGTTAACACTTGCAACTGCCAGATATGTGTGGCCCACTGCTGTACTCAGACATGGCCTAAGTGTGTGAGCATGCCAAATTCGGCCTTTCAGTGTTTTGTTGCCTGACATTTGTCTCATTTATTCAAGTCTGTGAGCATGCCCAGTGTAACCTTTCAGTATGTTGCTGTCTGAGGTCCACTACATTTGTTGATGTGTGTGAACATGACCAATATTAACATTTATGTCACAAAAGAAAAAATGAAAACGGACTGTCTCAGCCAAGGCACGGACTGTTTATTAATTATAAGCGCTTTCGGCCGAGAAGTTACCCAGCCTTCTTCAGACAAAAACTACACAGCACACAACAGCCTATTTATATAGGCTACACCACAAGGCAATTATAATGCAATTAGTTAATTACAAGTTTAAAGGAAAAGTAAAATGGTATAAAAATGCAATTTAAAAATAACAATATCAATGTAATACGAATTAAAAACAAAATCTACCCAATGAACTCCTAAGTTCTCATAGAAATACTAATATTTTTAAGGAATTTACAACAAGTCTAAACCTTATGAATTTTAAATATTCACAAAAAATAAATAAATAAATAAATAGCAAATATATAAATCATGTAAAACTTGTTGAAAAAGCATACATATAACATCCTAAAAACTATTGCTGTATAAAATGTTCTTAAAACCTTCATCTTTCAACTATTAATGGCTTTGGTGATATAAAAATGTCCGAATAAAATAGAAAACCTACCCATTCAAATAGTTACCTTCATTTTACTAGCAGCCATCCCTTTCATCAAAAAAGAGGTTTTGTAAAGGGGCAGTTTGTCAGAGCGGCTCGGATGATCTCAGACAAACAGGATTTTATTGGTGAATGTGAGAATATCAGCAAAATGTTTGCTTGTAGAGGGTATCCTGACACCTTGATTAATGAAATCATGTATGTGTAGTTTTTGTCTGAAGAAGGCTGGGTAACTTCTCGGCCGAAAGCGCTTATAATTAATAAACAGTCCATGCCTTGGCTGAGACAGTCCGTTTTCATTTTTTCGTTTGTGACATAGTTTTTTGGTTTCATGTTTATTTATTCAGTTTGTGATGTCTGGTGGAAACGGAGGTACTGGTCAGCAGAGTGGGCATAATGGGACTGGTTTACAGCCACTGTTCTCGCAAGATAACGAGTGAGAACTTAATTCTACCCAGAACTCTGAAGAAGCGAATGCTTTAGGTAACCTTACAATCCTAGTTAACCTTTTGTTAACTAGAGTAGAAGATATATCGCAAAAAGTGGAATGTAGTACAGAGAGGAACCTTCCTGCGCAACAATCTGCTACAGGTGCGAACATTAATGCTGCGACAACTTCCATTGGTCGTTTGGTGAATTTGCAGGAAGTAAATGGCTTTGGCGGTGCATCTAGGCAGTCTGAAGGTAGTAGAAACCAACGGAGCGGTGCAAATGATTTGCATGAACAGGCTAATGGCGAAATCAATACAATGTCCATACCAACAATGTCCATACCATCCATGGCCAATTTTTTTGTGTAAAAAGGACTTTTTTAGTACAAATAATAATTCGAACGAGGTTTCAATGAACCAAGAAGGTCCGGTGAGTACTTTTGTTGACAATTTAAACATTTTCGATCAAAAACTGTTTCGGTGCAGGAAACTGTAATTGGAGGTTGCATACCTCCAAGAATGTATTACTAAGAAAGTAATTCCTAAGGGACTGCGCCAGTGGCGTTACACTGCTGGATTAGTTAATAATTCATTATTTCATCAGGAATTATTGGCCCTGTTTGATAGACAGGGTTTTGAGTTTTTACTTTCATTGATTAATTTTTATAGTACTGAGATTACAAGCTTAAAAGAGGATTTAGAAGAATTGGAAACTCGTTTACAACATGATGCTGATTTTTCAAGATATAAATGTGATTATTTAAGAATATTTTCTAGTACTGAAGCTTCCGTTTCCAAGTTGGTATTAAACAAGAAATGTTAAGATGGATAGAGATGTTAAAGACTATGCCAACAAAAAGGCTTACCCCCCCTCCCCCCTTGTTTGGTCAAACTTTACCTAGGGGGAATGATGACTCTAATCCAATTACTACTTCCGTTTTCAGTGATGATAGTATCAATCAAGAACAGTTGCCTGTTCGTAGGAGTGTACCCATTAGGAGTCAAGTGAATAACAGTAGTAATAATAATGCACAAGGTAATAATCAAAATCAAGGGGTACAAGTTTATACTGGTGAAAATGATCAGGGTTTTTCCAGGGTCAGGAACGGGCCGAATCACAACAATACCCGAACAAACAACAGGGGTTATGCACAGAGGAAGAAAAGAGGGAATCAACGGAGGAGATGACATCCCCTATAACGAAGGGACCTAATGTTCTTATGAGTCAACAAGGGGACTTTAAGATCTACAATTATACTGTTTTAACTGTTGAACAACCTTTGATTGACTTTTTTTCTAAAGGACTTTCATTTGTCCCAGATAAAAAGGGTAAACTTGTTAAAACAATTGTTGACCTGAAGCTATTTGTGCGCAAGCTGAATTTGGCATTTAATTTAGGAAACACCCCTGCACTTCTTAACACCTATAAAGTGTTGAGTGTTTTTAATCCTCCATTGTATGGTGTGTTAAATATTTTTGAAAAGGTATGTGAAATGGATCTAAGGGCTACTTTGGATTCTCATACATCTACCAGAATGACGAAATGTAATATTTCTAAAAATAAGTTAGACTTCATTTCTCTACTTAATGAATGTAAAATTAGGGTCATGAAGCCAGACAAGGGTGGGGGCTTGTTTTCATGGATGAATAACATTATGAAAACAAGATGTTGGACCACCTACAGTCAGGAACCTATTTGAATTCTAGTTTAAATGAGGTCCATGCAGCCTATAAGAAAATTAGGGGAGTGTTGGATGACCTCTTTTTGGAAGGTAGTATTGAGTGTGACATCTTTCACTTTTTATCAATGCCAGCCCCAAGGATTCCTACCATATTTGGCACTCCGAAAATCCATAAAGATTTGTTGGATCCTCCATTTAGGCCAATAGTGGATGGGAGAGGATCCATCACTTATACTTGTGCCAAATATGTGGATGGCATCCTTAAGCCTTTAATGCAGGAGGAACCACAAATTTGTAAAGACTCCTGGAATTTTTTGGAGAATATAAATCAAATTGAGTACAACTCAGGTTACATCTTTTTAGTTGTTGATGTGAAAGACTTATACACCGTTATTACTCATCAATTGGGAATAGAGTGGACTAAAAACTTTATGTTGCTTAAGAAGGCTGGCAACGTACAGATGTACCTTGTTGAAACCTTATTAGACTTGGTGTTATCTAACAACTTTTTAGTTTTCAAGGATCAATTTTTTTCTCCAAAAAACTGGTATAGCCATGGGGTCCCCTTGTGGGTGTAGTTTTGCAAATAGCGTTATGGCATACTGGGAACATCAATGGTTGTTCAATAATGAAATGTACTGACAATGTGTCACTTGGTACACCAGATACCAAGATGACATGTGTTTTATATGGAAAGGACTTAAAATTCAGATACCAGATTTCATAGATAGTATTTCACATATGACCAACTTTCTTGAGTTTACTTATACTATAGGAATAGACGAAATTAACTTTTTAGATGTGAAAATTAGTAAGGATAAAGTTAACAATAAATTTAAATCTACGATTTATAGAAAACCCACCCATTCAAATAGTTACCTTCATTTTACTAGCAGCCATCCCTTTCATCAAAAAAGAGGTGTTGTAAAGGGGCAGTTTGTCAGAGTGGCTAGGATGATCTCAGACAAACAGGATTTTATTGGTGAATGTGAGAATATCAGCAAAATGCTTGCTTGTAGAGGGTATCCTGACACCTTCATTAATGAAATCATGTATGAAGTGCAGGTGAAAAGAGAAACAGGATACTTTAGGCCCCTTTTGGGTGGTGGAACGTTGCAAAGGTCAAAGAATGATACTACAAATATGACTATTATTGAGCCACCTAGTATTAATTTTCTTTTTACATATTGTATTGATCACCAAGTCATTAGGGAAATCATCGTAAAGAATTGGAGTATTATATTAGAAGATAATGCATTAGTTAAATTAGTAGGACAACAACCAAAATTTACATATAGAAGAGGTGTTAACCTCAAGAATTTGGTAGAGATGACCATGATTAAAACTAAAGACAAGGTTGTTGGGATGGGGAAATGTGGCATGTGCCATCAATAAAAATACATTTCTCCTGGGAATAAAGTGAATATTAATAGGAAAACGTATTTTATTAATGGGAAATATAATTGTGAAACCAGGGGGTTGTATGTATTGCTTTTATGTGAGAAATGTCCTTCCTTCTATATAGGTAAAACTGAGGGGAAATTAAGGAAAAAAATTTATGAACATTTGTATGCCATAGGTAGGAAGGACTTAACTAATGCACTTGCTAGGCACGTTGTAGAATATCCAGAACACTCTTTTTTATTCATGGTTGTCCACCAAGTCAAAAATGATATTAGGGGTGGACCATGGCAGTTATATTTGGAAGAATAAGAGGTGTTTTGGCAAATTAGAACATCTGCACATTTGCCCCCAGGTTTGAATGATTATACCTCTATCAAATGCATTCTTAAGTTAAAAGCACTGCTTAGATAAAAATGATAAAAATGATAAATTGTATGTTATTCGGACATTTTTATATCACCAAAGCCATTAATAATTGAAAGATGAAGGTTTTAAGAACGTTTTGTACAGCAATAGTTTTTAGGATGTTATATGTATGCTTTTTCAACAAGTTTTACATGATTTATATATTTGTTATTTATTTATTTATTTATTTATTTATTTATTTATTGTGAATATTAAAAATTCATAAGGTTTAGACTTGTTGTAAATTCCTTAAAAATATTAGTATTTCTATGAGAACTTATGAGTTCATTGGGTAGGTTTTGTTTTTAATTCGTATTACACTGATATTGTTATTTTTAAAATGCATTTTTATACCATTTTACTTTTCCTTTAAACTTGTAATTAACTAATTACATTATAATTGCCTTGTGGTGTAGCCTATATAAATAGCCTGTTGTGTGCTGTGTAGTTTTTGTCTGAAGAAGGCTGGGTAACTTCTCGGCTGAAAAAGCTTATAATTAATAAACAGTCCGTGCCTTGGCTGAGACAGTCCGTTTTCATTTTTTTCATTTGTGACATAGTTTTTTGGTTTTGTGTTTATTTATTCAATATTAACATTTATACTATATGTGTGTTGAAAATCAGGTTCTATTCTTACTGCAGGGCTCACCTTTGTGTCATAACTCAACAGGAATTATGGTGTGTCTGCAGGGTTTCCTTGAGATACTTGCATAGACTTATCAACATTTCTTCATACAAGCTGACCACTGACATACTGTCATGGTTTAGTGGTTCAGTACTATGACTATAGTGCACAGTATCCTGGGTTGGAGGACTGTCACTGCTTCATATTTTCATACTGGGCAGACCAGACTGCTTAAGGAACAGTGAAGCAAATATGACCATATTTACCTGCTTTTGCTGAACTATGCCCAACTTTGACCAAACTTGCACAACATTGCTCAATGTTAACCAACATTGCTGAACACTGCCCAGTATTGCTCAACATTGCTCAAAGTTGTGCTACTTAGTGTGTGTAATTTTGTTTACATATACTAAATAGTGGTAAAAGCTGTTTAGTACTGTTTTATATTGCTTAACACATGGCAATCATGCCTCAGGTGGTGCTGCAGGGCTGCCTATGTCGGATGCACATATTACACTCCCTATACATGTTTGTTAACAGGTAGTGTCAAGTTAGGCATCCCTTTTACTATATGTGAGAGTCAGAGGGAGGTATCATTTCCAGGGTTCCTACTGAGCCAGAGTATATGCTATGTGTTGCTTCTTTGCCAAGGCCAAAGCATACTGGGCATGCCTCCTTCTGCCTACTGGGGCAAGCTCAGGTTGTTCCTCCTCCGAGTCACGCTCTGCCTGCGATTGGCTTGGCAATGGTGGGGGGCTGTTTGGCCCAGGCCTATGCTGGTCCTGCTGCAGCTGTTTTCACAGAATCATATTATGTAGCATAACACATACCATGACTATTTGGGTACATGTTGTTGGTGAGTACTGCTAGGCTCCACCAGATGTGTCCAGGCACCGGAACCGTGAATTGAGCAGCCCAAACACACGCTTGATTACATTTCATGTTTGTGCATGTGCCTCATTATGGCGTTCCTGTTCAGATGTTTGTGCATTTCTGATGGGTGTCATCAGCCACGGCTCAAGTGCATATCCAGCATCCCCCACTAGGTTACCATGAGGGATGTCCCCATTGGCAAATGTCTGGTACAGCTGTGTCAGATGCCAGATATGGGAATCATGGTAGCTTCCAGGGCAGAAAGCACACACATTCATTATTATGCCCTGGGCATCACACACGACCTGGCAGTTGATGGAGGGGAAACCCTTGTGGTTATAGTAGACCCTACCCCGCTCACCAGCTGGTGCTTTGATGTGTATGTGCATGCAGTCTATTGCACCCACTACCTCAGGGTATTCCGCTATTTGCTGGAAAAGATGCATATTGCTGGCCAATATCTCACGGGAATTGAGGAAATATACATGATCACCGACATGTGCTGACATGGCATTCAGGAACTGGTGCAGTACCCTGGATGCTGATGCCTGTGAAATCCCCATCATATCACCAGTTGGTGTCTGGAAGGTACCTGTTGCTAGTATTCTTAGGCCAACACATACCTTGGTTTCCACTGGGATGGGTTCCCCTCTGTTGGTTCTGTGTGTGAGGCGTGGCCTGCACAGCTCATCAATTTGCTGCATGAGGTCTCTGTCCACTCTATAGCGCTCCACTATCTCCAGCTCATGTAGCCCATGGTAGGTTACCCTGGGCCTGTACACTCTTCTTCGTCTCCTCACTGTGGTTTGCTCAGCAGCATTCGCATTGTCACCACCCTCAGCATGTTGCATATGTCGCCTTATAACAGCAATGACAGCCCGTAACATTTATTTGTCTCAGTAAAGCTTTTTCAGTTTTCACTTCTATTAGCTTACTGCAGTGTTACAGTGTCTCTGAGAAAAACATAGTGGAAAGTTGTTTGCTGAGTTTTAAGTGCTGGGCTGGGCTAGTGTACTGCCTGTGTAATTGCCTGATTCTGATTGTTTTCACCTGCTAGCTCTGCTAGTACTCCTGGTTAACTTCCTACTATTTGTTGTGCTTCCTTTTCCCTTTCTGTTTCCTCAGGGGAGCAGCGCCACGCAAACAAGTGCAAACATGTGCACACCAGCTCACACGCACACACGCATGCTTACACGGACTAAAACGTGCTTATTCTTGCTAAAACGTGCGCACACAGGCGCAAATGCGCTTACACAACTTTAACCGACCTTAGACATATTTACTCCGGCTTACATGCGTGCACACAGGCACACACGCACACAGTCTTACTCGGATGTATGGGCATGCACCCGTGCGCAAAGACGTTGCAAGCACATCTACAAAAAACATTAGTGTTATCCACGGCATATACCTTCAATTTCTTGCCTTTACCTAGGGTACCTGTTGACATACCTCTTCCAGTGATGAGTAACTGACAGCAAACACATGCCACTCTGTTCCAATGAGCTTCACTTCTTTCATACATACCGCCCTCATGATGTCACCTATCTTCTACTCTGATACTCCCCTTACTACTCCTACACTCCACTGACTGTGCTCTTTTGCTATGTAAACTTGGGATTCACTATCCTTACCCTCATTTGCATAGGATTGCCTACTAATGCTTGGCTATATCTCTTAGACTGAGCTTCCCCCCTTAGCAACCTCCACTCAGTAGCCATATTGTCTTCGGCCTGCCATTCCCTTGCATTGTATATTAGGAATTACAATAAAACCCACATTTGTGGATTTTAATTGTTGGATTTCTGGTTTTTAGAGCGCAGGCGTTTGCGCAGCACTGGGCTATCCTTAAAATCGGCGATCGGGATAAAAAAAATTTTCTTTTATTTTTATTTTTATTTTGCATCAGTGAACAATGCCAATGGCAGTATTTTATGCCATTGGCATGCTTCATCAACTGGATGCATCCTTTTTTTGGAGCTGTCACGGCTCCATTTTGCAATTTGCAGAACCGTACTTAGTTGTCAATGGAGTACATTTCTGCAAATAACACTACTCTTACTCGGACAGGTTCGGGTTTCCTGGATCACAAATTTACCTCATTTGCATACCTTTCACCTGCAATTGAGGTAATTTGCATATCCTAGCCCAGTCCGTGTAAGAGTCGTTTTAGGAGCTCTGTAGCACGTCCCTACCGGCTGTTCCTGGATCGCTCAGCGGACATGTTGGCTGCATGGAGTCTTACTCTACTCTTAGTCTCCGTGCAAGCCTTCGTGAATCCAGCCCAAGGTGCACTGTTTAACTTCAGACTTATAAATTCTACTTGTTTTATCTATTGTGGATTGATTATTTAACCAAAGGACCATCATTTCTGGATGTAGCACTTCCGTTTATTTTTGTTTCAGTTTGTATGATAACTTCTTTTCTTTCTTTTTTTCTTTCTTTCTTTCTTTATTTATTTCTTTATTTACTTATTCAGCTCTCCATTCAGTAGTTAATTGATTTAACCCATAGTATTAGGACTTCTCAGCCACAAACTAGATGACACAAAGCCTATACAATGAGAGACAATAACAGATATATTATACTGCAGCAATTGAGCTGTGGTTGCTGCCATCTGTCTAGATCTGAAGAGGGTACCAATCAGTGTAGAGAACATATCCTGTACAAATAGCAGCATTATGCATGCGTTAGAAACATTATATTGACAGGCACCAAAATGGCAACAGTCAGCAAATTCAGTACTGCAGATTTTCATTTATTATGTTATCAGCTTCTAATATACCCACATGAGTCTATTTACAGAGATATCTTCAAATAAGCTCTTAAACTTGACTGAGTCTCTGAATACAAGCAGGGATGGGTAATGTGGAAAACGACAGAAGTGTACAACAATTTTATGACCAATTGCAAGCAGCCATTTGATTAATTTCATGCATAATGCGTGATACTTGTATTTTTGTGCTTTGTGTCCTGATGCAATGGCCATCCATGACTCATAATCAGGAAAAATCATATAGCATGAGCACCTTACAAATAAAAAAAAATTACATTCCGGAGCTATGGTGAGCTTTTATTCATTCCAAAACCTAGGTTAGAACTTGGTAATTGAACATTATCTCAAGAATGTCCTAATCACGATGACATGCTGGCAAACACCGTTGTGATTACTACCAGGGTGTCAGATTCCTTTTAAGAAAATTATGGGCCAGCCAAAAAGCACAAAAGAAGTGCAAATGGCAATTCTACACCACACTGAATTTCTCCACTTTTATTTGGTCTAAACTTTGATTCCATCATGAGATGTATGGAATTATTTCACTTGTGTATTAAAATTGCTGTATCATTTACAGCATTACTTAGGCTCACCACCTAATGGAAATTTTTAAAAGGTTCAGTTAATAAGAGCTGGTTTATATAAGAATTTTTATATTAACTCTGACAATATTCCTAGCAATGCTTTACATAACATTTTCTCTAAATAATGTCACATATATCTATATATATATATATATATATATATATATATATATATATATATATATATATATATACATACATACATACTACTATTTTTTGGTAACAAACATGTTTGCAATCTCTTGTGGCTTAAAAAAATCATAAGATAAATATTTTAAATAGACCCTTAAAATGAAAATAATTTTAGCATTCTGTATATGAGGAAAAATGAACAAATGCAGTCATTTAAATAAAAAGGACTGTTTACAACTCAATGGAAATTTTCAGCATTACAGGTCTGACTGGCAGGTATTGTATCATAATTGTCACTTGATGGCTTAGTTTCAGATCTAGATCCACAGAAACACTACATCTCTTAAAGACATAAGTGTCATGCAATTAGAGTTTCTGAAAAGATTGATGCCAAGCTGCATTATCCAGCTGTGACATTATTCATTGGCCCTTTTACTTCACCTCTCTGAGTTAAATTAGGAGTCATTCTCATATGATTTCTCACTCACTGTCTTTCAATAAAAGTCTCAGTAAAAATGTCCCCCTGATATATGTATCTTATTTAATCATTTTTATGATTTTCTCTTCCTGCCCCTTCAACCACTTAGGAAAACTTCCAATATCTGATTCATTTGTTCTCCCTTTCTTCAAATCATCTAAGCAGATACTAGAAATAGGCAGCAGAGTCGATGACTGTGGTTATTAGGCAGCAGGTATAGAAATTTCTATATTTAAGTGCCTAACACCTCCTTTAACAACTGATTACTTTAACAATTAATCAAGCGCGTACTACACCTTCCAAAATATCAATCATTTTCCACACATATGAAATTAAGACTACTGCTTTGAAAGTTTAAAACTGCCAAGCAGATAACACAAGACCACATACTTCACAATATATTCATATTATCTTGTTCCTATAAGCACTATCAGAAATTCAGCCCCTCCCCAAACCTTCTCCACTGCTTGCATCTTTAATAGGGCACAAAGCATTGCAATTTCTTTTAAGACTTTATATATATTTGCATTTGTTTTTTTGTGAAATTTCATTTGTTCATGCAAGACCCCATTTCAGTGGAGGCACAGTGAGGAAAGCTCCACAAAACATATTTAGTGATAGAAAACCTTGTCATATACCCAAATGCTCACATCAGCATAGATCACAATAACTGGCCCAAAAGTTCAGGAACACAATGGGAGTGGTATTGTGTGGGATCACACCACAATGAGGCCAGGATATTGCTTCTTTTTCAACTGCGGTGTGATCCTGGTGTTGGCCTGTATAATTATAAAGGAATGAGGAGGTGCAGGGTAGCGTGCCCCCCCTGCAAAAACTAGTACCTTCTGTGTTTTCCTGTTTCGATATTGTAACACTGTTATGTTTGATGGAACATTCTTTAACCTGTTTGGTTCAATATTGTGAATTATGCTCATGTGAGCATTTCAGTATATCACAGAGAAATATATATATTGTATCATCTATAAATAGGTTGGCATAAGTGGTCACATAATGTGGAGTTAGATAATGCAATATTAGCTTACATATTTATTGGGATGGAATAAAATGGTACATCAACTGTTATAGGATATCTACTATAAAATGGAGCACGCAATAAGCAAAAGGAAAAACTGTGTTAAGCTGAAATTAGAAACAAGATTAAGTTAGAAATTATACAGTTTAGGATGTGGCAGGTAGCAGTTGTCAATGAGGGAAAAGGCAAAAAGATGAATGCAGTGAAGGAGAAAGTAGTTAAGGTAAGTCCCATTGTCTTAGAATGGGGCAGAAGTGCAAGAAGAGACAGAGATCACAAGCTAAATATTGACAGAGATCAAACGTTACTGAAATGTGTAAACAATGTAGAGGACTGAGTGTAAAAGTGGAGGAGTGGGGATTACACTGTCTTACAGAAAACAAGAGGTTTGAGGTGTCCATTTATTGTTCAGGTTTTGCCCTTGAGCCATTTTATGTTGCATATCTTGTTTTTTATGTGGTATTTAAGCAACGTAAAGGCTGATGTATCTCTAAGAGTAGGGTTAATAGATTTCCTAAGATACTGACATGGTGTTTAATAATTGTTTCCAATGAATTCATCCAGACTTAAAAAATTATATATTTTGTGTAAACTTTCCATGATGTGTTCCACTGTTTAGTGGGCTGTAGTATTTTTTTTTCTGTGCTGAAATTATAGTTTTTAATGAATTTTCAAAATTGAACACTGCTAAAAGTTGAAACTTTGATGCTCACTGTAATCTCAAGTATCTCAAAAGCTGCAGGTATTTTGTCATGACCTGAGACAATTACCTATCAGATGTGGACTGTACCTTTTTTATTATTATAAAATTTAAGTATGTCAATAGCACAATGACTCTTACAAATCAATGTAAAAAATCAGCCTCTCTACTGTATTTTGGCTCATACTGCAGATTAACTGTAGCAACTATGGTCAAATATGTGCTTTCATTAAAATGAGACATTATGATACAGTTAACTATTAAAAATGAGGTCAGCAGTTTATTAGTGAATTCAAAGTGTTAGTTCATTTATTCATTTTTTTTTTCATTTTATGCTCTATTAGTTCAAGATAAAACTGGATACAGATCCTGTCCTAATTTTCATAGCTTGCAGGATGCTCTCTCTCTCTCACACACACACACACACACACACACACACACACACACACACACACACACACACACACACACACACACACACACACACACACACACACACACACACACACACACACACGCGCGCACCTTCTACTATACTTTGTATTGAATCAATACAATCTGTATTTAATTAATCTTTGCTTGAAGCTATGCAAGATTATGCTTACTAACTAGCCCTTAACAATATTTTTCTGTGTAAAAGTGTGCCCACTATTAAAGTCGACATAACATATGTATTTTCCTATAAATAACAAACTAATATTGTTGAGGCACAATGATCTTAAAATAATGACATCTAAAAAAATTGATTTTATATAATCATTTCAAAAAGTGAACATTAAAAAAAAATCAGCTGTGTATTGCAAGTAAACAAAAACTTGTTCAAGTGTGTTGAAATCATCAGAACAAATGAAGAAAATATCATTTGAAAACAAAGGTATAACTTAAAACTTGATTTGAATTGCATAAACAAAGTTCCTAATGACATAATACAAGATTGTTAAATGTAAGGATGCAAGCTGGGCACATAGCCACACTTGTTATTTGTTTGAAATATTCACTCTAAAAAGTAAAATGTTGTTCATATTATTAAGTACATGACCTGTGGGGTGTGTTGGAGGCAGGGGTTGGTATAATGGTTAAAGTCTTTAACTCACTGATGCAAAGTACAGGGTTAGATTCTGAGCCCTGGTTATTGACTAGGTTTGTACTAGTCTAAAGACTGATAGCCTAACATTTAATTATTAACTTATAAACCTGTAAAAGAATAAAATAAAATAAATCTATATTATGCCCGACAAAATCAGTTCTTTGAAGTAACACATCCGGGAACCATTGAATACCTAGGTCTGGGGATAAGCAAGGAACAGATCTTTAACATCATCCATGGCCAAAGTGTCACTTTCATAGAAATGACCTTCCTGCTTTTATCCTGAAATTACCCTATGAAATGAAAATTTTGACAGTGTTGGTTTAGTGAATAGAGAAAAATTTGAGATGTGCCCTAGTCATTATATAGGTAAAGCTTTAAGAGTTAGAATTTACAAATCAGGTTGTGACATAATTAAGAGTAACACAGACAATGCCCTGCACAATCATTCACACATTTGTATTAGTTTTAAAAGATTTAAATTTCCTACTGTAGCACAAGTTTTATGTGACCCTAGAGGGAGTTCTTGAGAAACTAGGTTAAAATAGATATAAAGTTATTTTGTCAGTTTAAACTCAATGCAACCACACCCCCTCCTGAGAATTAATGATAGCATTTCTATTATCCTACTACTTAAGATATGGTCAGCTAAACTGCAGTTCATATTCAAAGCATTTTATATTTTAAATGTTTTTCTATGACACCAATGAGTTGGGTTATTTTTTTAGAGATCATTGGAGGTTTACCCATTTTGTGAATGCTATATTACAACAATAAAAATGCGTTTGTTTACACACATTCTCGATTTTTACATGAATCTGAAAAACTTCATGAGATATGATTTTAATTATTTATGAGACTATAATATATATATTTTAAGCACATTACATGGGAGTATGATTTTTAAAGTAAATTGCACTGAAGTAAGTTTTTTTTTTTGGTACAGCTCATGTATGAAATGACTCCATCTTTAAGATAACTCAAGTATTTACCACAATTGCTCATATTCAGTGTTTGTACTGATGAAGTCCAACTTGTGACATGGACAAAAGCACTTAATTTGTTTTGCTGAGTGGATTAAATAGTTATCTGTTCTCATTTTTGGTGGAGATCTTTGGCTTCCACAAGTAGTGCACAGATGATTTTTGGCTTACTTTCTTAATCCAGAAATTCATTGCAATTTGTTTAAAGTACTGTGAAATTTATCTACAGCAGTCTTAAGCTTATGGTCAACAAATTCTGCAAGGGGGTTGTTTTAGCCCTTCCAGCTGAAATTATGGGTCTCATAAGTGGGTAAATAGCACCTCTATAGATTTTTAGCATGCTAAAAGTAATGGAGATTTTTTTATTATTATTAGGTATTTATATGTGTGCATCATCACCAATTCATCTAATACATTATCATATATCTACACAGACCTGCCAGTAGTTTCCTAATTTTATTCTTTAGAAACTCCCTTGTAGTTTGACCTCACTCTTTCTGCACGCTGCTTACTCATATTCAAGACTTTACTTTCAGCTTTATAGATTCACAGATTTATTGGTACTTACTAGGCTTTTGATAGTGAGGATCTTAGGAAGCCTAGCCATACATTCCCGTGGCAGTATCAGCACTTATAGACCAGAATCCATAAAGTTCATGGAATCTGGCTCATTGGACTGATATCAGCACAAAGTTGCAGATAAGTCTGTCATATGTAAATATGCCTCAGTGAACATAAAATATCTTGGAGCATAACAGAGTTTCTCAGTAGCAACAATGCACTATATATCAGTCACAGCTGCTCTGTAAGTCATGAAAACTGTCTCATAAAGCATGATGTACATTAACAAAGTTATAGAAATACTATACCAATCTAAGCTGTATAACATTCAAAAATACCTGCCTACAACAATTACTCCAGTAAGCTTAGAGACAACTACAGGATAATTCAGTAAACCATTTATTAGTAAAATATACTTGCTTTCACTTACTGAGTGTGACAGAATCTGTAAAATTTCTAATAAAAAGTCAATAAAGGTGAAGTGCAATGATGGCCACATCACCACAGCTAACAGTAGTTAACAATGGGTATGGGACATGTGTGGGGACTGCAGGTAATGCACAGGTCAAAGGAAACAGGGAGATAGAAAAGCAGATGTGTGGTATGGGTAAAGAAGAGGGACACAAAAAAGGTGTATTGGAACAGTACCTGAGGGTCAATCAGAGAGGCACGGGAATCTTTTTTTTTTTGTGGGGGGGAGGGTAAACCTCTCCCATTTTTTTTTTTTTTTTTGAGAAAAGAAGGAAAGGTAAAGACAGGGAAAGAGGAGGAGAAGGCCAAAACTGCGGGTATAACCATAAAACAAAGATCATCTCCTATGAGGTGCAGTAGGGATGATGGTACATGCGGGTCCAGCTTCCTATTCATCATCCTTGTTTCCATCATGGTCATCATCATCATCATCGGAGTACTCTGGCAGTGGTCTGGCATGTGCTCATCACTGACATATGATGGGTGAGCATTCACAGGTCCCATGCTCTGTCAGGGTGGATCAGAAAACAAGTAGAAAGTACATATGCATACCTACTACTATATGGCTACAAAGCATCCAAACTGTGACACAATGAACAGGCATAAAACAGCCAGTATAAAACCTTAGAATACGTTATGGCTATAGTCAACTGTACTACCATATGTGATATATGTCAGTAATCAAAACCATAAAGATGAAAACCAAATGTCTATTAGGTCACACATTTCTGTGAAAAGCAGAACTAAAATTAAACTGAAACTGATGTGCACATCTGCAATATAACAGGCATTAAGTAAGATCATGTTGACATATGATGCCAGCATAAGCGATAAAATGTATAGCAGCATACATTGCAGGTGTCATTAAAAGCACATTCACAGATCTAGTGGCCTAAAATGATTATGTAGGAAAAGTATAATAAGCATGTTTGCTGTTACTGGATGACTCAGCATGCATACAACACATTCCTTATATCATATTATCTACATTTATGTATGTTTTCAATACCAGACAATGTCAGGGCCACTGTATCTATAACAGAATGTGAACAGCTTGCTCAAGGCCATATCAAGGAGTGCATAAAACAGCTTACCAGTGGAAATCCCGACATTACCTGAACATTTGTTTACCAGCCATCATTATGCATGACAAGCTTATGAAAAGCTAGCACACTTGCATATCCTGACATTTGAAGAGAAGCATCCCATCGCACTGTGTCATGCAGCACTCACAAGAGTACCATGCAAAACAACACTGTGAAAATTAGAACATAATACTAGTATTGTGACCTGTACTGTTCAATATTTATGATGTATGACTCCATAAATTGGCCAGTGGACTGTCAGGCAGAATATCCCTATTTTCATGTTTTCTGTCTTGTTCATAGGTTCATAGGATGATACCAGGCTGTTGGCCCAGAGTCCCTTATAAGCCTAACCAGGAATTTCACCCATGTTCCCTCAAAGTCAGCACCAGTTTCCCTGTTCAGCAGGGACACAGTTAGGATCTCAGGGGTGTCTTTTCTGTTTCCCATCCAGTCGTCCAGGTTCCTCTTAAAGAGGGCTAGAGACGTACTCTGCTTGACATGTAGAGGGAGTCTATTCCACAGATGGGGAAGTCTTTGGGACACAAATCTATCCTGCCAACAAGTTCTATTAATGTCACAGACCAGGTTAAGGACTTGCACGTGAGTTGAGTGAGCGGAGTTTGACTTATGGATATGCAGCAACTCCATCAAGGCTGGGTCTGAGATGGCCTTGTATGCCAGACACAGGTCATATCTGAGCAGTCTGTATGAGACTGAGTAGAGGGACAGGACTTTTAGCCTATCTGTAAGGATAGGTGTTTGAGACCCTGGATTTTCCTGGTCAGGAAACCCTGTGGTCTCTCCAGCTGCTGCATGTGCTTAGCAAGGTACATGCCGAAGGGGCACTGTACTTGATAATGGATCTGATAAGGGAGGCGTACAGGGATGTTATAACCTCCTTGTTCCTGGATGAAATACCTTATTTATGAGGTGGGCCATGTAGAAAGCTTTCCATACAACAGAAGCAATGTGGTGTTCAAATGTCAGGGTGCTATCAACCTGGGTGCTCAAGTCCCTCACAACTAATTTCATGCTTAGTATGTTGTTATTAATGTGATAATTAGCGGGAATGCCCAAAGGGGATAATGATACATTTATTTGCATTCAATTTGAGACCATGCTTCTGGAACCAGTCATTAGTTTGGGCAAGGCCCTCTTGGAGGATGTTAACATCACTAGGAGAATGTAAGACAGTGCCCAGCTTGCAGTCATCTGCAAACTTGGTCAGACACAGGCTACTGGTTTTGACTTGCACCTCAGAAAAGTATATCCCAAACAGCCGAGGCCCCAAGATTTATCCTTGGTGTATACCACTCATTGCAGGTCTACTACTAGAGGTGGCTTCCCCTATTTTGACTGAGTGAGTTCTATCAGTGGACCAGTTAGATACCCATCTGGTATCATATGGTTTGATGCCTAGCTGGGAGAGTTTATCTAGTATGCCTGAGTGGAGAATAGTGTCAAAGGCTTTGGCTAGGTCAAGGTAGGTGGTGTGCACTGTCTTCCCCTTGTCCATGGCTTTGGTGACTGTTTCGAAGAAGTTAACCAAGTTTAACAGGCATGATCTCCTTTTGACAAAACCAAATTGTGTGGGGTCAAGTGTTTGGAGGTTGCCAATGCCCTTTTTGATAACGTGTTCCATGGCCTTGCAGATCAGGCTAATTAGGCTGATGGGCCTATAATTGCATGGGTCAGATTACACTCCACCTTTGTGTAGAGGGGATGGCAGTGGTTGTCCTCCATTCAGCTAGGATGAAGCAGGTGCTCAGGCTTTGGTTGAAAAGGGTGCCTAATGGAACTGAGAGCTCATGCCTGAGTTTATGTACGATACAGCCAGGGATGCTATCGGGTCCCATGGAGACTGTATTTTTTGCCTTTGAAAGGGCATTAAAGACCTCCCCCCAGGTGATGAGGGAAGGGGGGACAGGTGCTGGGGATGTCCTTTTTTACTGATGGGGGGAATATGGGGGTGAAGTTTTCACTGAACCTATCTGCCAGCAGGTTGGCTATACCTATGGTCTTTGTGTATGTGGTGTTATTGATCACTAGTTCAGAGCAGATTTGGGTGTTACCTTTGAGACTGCAGACATATATGAAGAAGGCCTTGTGATTGCCCTTAGCGGATGTGGCTAATTTGGACGATTTCATCAGTGACCTTACTTGGTTGCTCAGACAAAGGAGAGATTGCTTTCAACTTGGCACTTGCTCCTTCTTGGTCCTGGACAGCAATTTTTTTCTCTTTTATTACAGAGGTTGTTTATTGCTGCTGTCCACCAGACAGGTTTACTCTCCCTTAAGGAAAATGATTTGGTCCTGTCAGGTATTGCTGGGTCCATTCAGCTACGTAGGTGCTCATATAGTTTTTTGTGTAGGCTTGGATATTAGTTCTAGTTCCAACTGAAGGGAAGGTAGCTGTGAAGCTGCTTATATGTACTGTGAGGAGATTGTAGTCAGCTTTGGAAAGATTTTTTTTTGTTTGACACTAACAAGGGGGGAGGGGAGGGCAGATGGTGACTTCAAAAGCGATTGCTTTATGGTCACATCTTACCAAGGAGGATGACATTGTAGGGATGCTACAGTGGCTACTCTTGTTGGTTAGGACCAGGTCTAGAATATTTTCCCTTCTCATAGGGGTGTCGACCAGCTGATCCAATGCATTGGCACTGACAAAGTCGAGGAATCTCTGGGCATTCATGTTTGGGCTAGAACAGGTCTTCCACTCTATGGTTGGGTAATTAAATTCACCCAGGATCAGGGTATATGGTTGAATCTTGATAGATTCAAGTCCAGATAGGTGGAGTGGGTATCCTGAGTCATGTTTGGGGGTCTGTAGCTAGCTATGATTTGAATAGGTGTTTTGTCAACAGTTAACTGCACTTGGAGTGTTTCCTGTGTGTCATACCATTTGACCAGGCTGGAGGTGTGCATGTCTTTGATAAATATTGAAACTCCACCTCCTTTGGTTTTGTAGCCCTCTATTTGGGATCTGAAAGTATGTGCCCCACAAATTTATGTTGGTGTGTCAAGACAACTGTAATCCATGTGTCTGTGCATGTAATAAGACATATGAACAACCACTTATCAAAATGAGATGACAATGCAGTGGGAAATATAAAAGCTATATGCAAAAGATCTGAGCAAGGTAATGTGGTCATTGGCTGACCCACAGTCAAATCTTTTAATACAACACAATACACTTGTAATAATGTATAGTCATAAACACAGCTATAGCCTATGACTCATGAAAATACAGTATATGTCATACAAACAGTCTTGTCTGTCTACAAATGTATCAGTGCCGTACATACATTTATTAGTAGTCACTACACTGCAAAATGCAAACAGCATGATGCTGCTTGCTGATTATGTAACAAAACAGTTTGAAATGTTGAACAGGAATACCTATGTGCACACATATCCCTAAACAAAGGATGCAGCTGTGTTTTTAACAAACCAGCAAAGATGTTTTAGGCCCATGTTGAATGGAAGGCCATTTCAGACAGTCAACAACAGTGTGAACATTGACACAGCAAATAACCATGCTGCATGTGAATAAGCTGGTCTATGGTCGATCACAGAGAACCATATCCACACATACAAGTGTGCAAACACATACATTACAAAGATCAGGCAAAGCATTATTAACTAGTATGTGAAAAACACAATCAAAGCACTGTGACAGTTACACATAAATAACTGTCATCTAGGGAGAGGCCTACAATTCAGAACATCATCTTCAGCAAACATGGCTTGCTGATAACTGATATATAAAAATAGTTTTAGGTACTTCATGCTTTTAAACAATGGTATTACCCGACTATTGTATTTACCTTAATGATGCATGATGGGTATTCCAGCATTGTAAGGAGTATATATGATATTGACAGAAAAAGAACCTGTAACAATGATATCATCTCTTTTATTACAAAATCAGACAAAGTAATCAGTATACCTCTCTCCTTGCAATGTTCCACTTGATGCCCAGGGCCAGATTATGAGCATGATCCTCATAATCTGCAATAAGTAAAAAGCATGTATGAATGATGTAGATATAAAATAACAGAGATACATTGTTCAGCTCTCATTCTTTAACTTTTAAATTAAAGAACATTACAGAATCTCCATACACAGTTGTAATGTTTCATTGCAACTCTCAGTACATCCACACTACAGCACTGACAATTCCTACCTAGCTAATCCATCTTGTCTGAGAGTATATGGATAAAATGCAGTTAAAGGAATGTGAGATATGAATGTGTTTAGATGGAGTACTAATAGGGATGAAGTACAATGTGTTGTGCATTTGTGAAAATAAAATCGCAAGAATGAATGCATGTCACCACAAAAACACAACTGTAAATGTTCATACCTTAGACAGTGGAGCGCTGTCATGTAACGCATAGCCGCTTTTAACAGACAACTACAAACTGCTGTACATCATGCACACATTAATGAATTTTGGGTGGGAGGACATAAATATGTACAGATATTTATTGTCAAAGTATAAGTTATAACATCAACTGGAACTGTGTGGCACAATGCTCTTGTGTTTTGACCTCCACTGCTGTGATATCCACTGTAAAGAGTTAAAATCCCACAGCAAGCATCTACCACCTACAGATATCACAACATTTGTTGTTAATCCAAGTGTTGTGTATTCAGGCATTGTTTTTATATTACATATGGTTTTACATGTCAGAGTACAATATGGCACAGGAACTATTTCCTAAATTTTGGCATTGCACAAGACTGCAGTGAAGTTAAATTGTCATAAGCTGTCTGAATAGCCATCGCCATATGGGGGCCCACACATCAATCTAACCATGTGCGTGTAACTGTCTTCCAGATGGCAAACAGATCTAGGAGTGACAATATTTCCACACAGGAAGTGAAATTATAATATATGCTTTACACTAACATGGACAAAGATTCCTTGGAATGGCAGGATATGCAGTATGAAGAAATGAAGTCTGGACTGAACTCTTAAACATGATTTAGGCTGTGGGAGGTCACAATACATCCCATGAGGCCTGTCACTGATGGTGCTTTGTCATGATCCTTCATGCAGTCAACAGGGTTCACTGGTATGAGAAGATGAGGTATGCCACTGGTGGTGTTCTACTATTGACACCCTCAATGAGATCACATAGTATCTTGCATCACTGCATATGTAGAGTGGGGAGTGCCATATACCCAGGTTTCGGATAGAAGCAGGTGTTCCAGGCCACACAGGCATGTTCTACTTTGCATAACAATGATGCATATAGACTAGCTAAGTACATATTGCTGTTGCAAGCATATTCTTTTATTGCGATTTTTGTGTTAATGCAGCAGAATTGCATCATCCACATGGGCCCACACATGCTGATGATAACCAAGGTAAGTGTGATGTCATGTAACCATACAACTTTAGCACATACATAGCAGTGCAACCATCATGTGTAATGCTGTCTGCATTCATTTGCACAGGTCCATCCACTTCTACACAACAGCAGGTCATGACAGGTGAATGTCTCCATATACTGAAACTGTGACCATGCCATGTTATTACCTCAGACTCCTGTCATGCCAGTGCTGTTTACTGTCATATGATAGTATCCTCACATTGTAAAATACAGCTACAACTTCTGGAGGCAGGAGGTATGCAGGTGCAATTACAGACTGACCAGGCATGGTTCCCCAACATGTTCATAGGCTACAGCACTGTGTCGCAGACCTGTGTTGTATGAAATCAATGTTGCTGTTTTTCTACACAGGGATATCAGGTCAACAGGTTCACAAATGTCACTTGAGTATCACCATATTCTGTTACAGTGTTATATCATCATGTGACTATGCTAGTGGCTGCATACATGACTGTTTGCTTTGTCTGTACTTTCCCACTGCAGGATCTGCATTAAAACAGACAAACTTATCACATCAAGAGGGATTAAATGGTATGCTGCTACCGCTCTTAAATTCTCATCATTGCTGTTACTCCTGTTGTTATCCTCCATTAATACAGTGTCCTTCTAGCCCTGCAAAGGACAGCCACAATCAGCATCTCGGCCACAGATAACTGGTATGTGCATGTATTATCGGCTGTGTGTTTTACCTCTGTTGAAATGGTACTTTCCGGCAAGTATGTGATTAAGAATATTGTGTTTATGACTTTGTTTCCCTACAACAGTTACTTTTCATCCCTCACCTCTATGCCAACTTCCCATAACAACATGTCAGGTGTGTGTTATGCTTGTATATCTCGCATATGTCATGTATGTTGCATATGTAACATAATTGTCAGCTCACTGTTATATAATTTCTGGGGCCATACATGTACAGACCTCATGGTAAGTCATTATTATCTGCAGCATTGTAGTGAGATATGTTTGGCATATGCTATTAATGATATCCAGCATGTGATGTAAGAACAATTTCCTGACCTGCCTTTATTCTCCATTAGCCCATCCACTAATTCCAATGTGGGATCTGATGTGCCTCAGTATGATAGCATGGCCCCTGGCACACAGAACACAAATTTGGTGGTACAGTCTGTCCTAGATGGTGACAGTCATGAACGTGAGGCTGTAGCCTCAGATGTGGAGGAAAACTTGTTCAACCATTTTGATAATGAATAGACATAAGACAGTGGACAGGATGAGGCCTATGGACCACAGCCCCATAATGAGTCAACTGGTGGTGCTGATACTTTCCCACAACATGTGGATACTGCTTGGCGCGGAAGCAGAACTATTCGACCCCAGACAGTTCGACCCCAGACTGTGAGTCTCCGAATGGTTCGACACCAATGCATTTCTATACAATTTTATGTATAAATTTATATGTATTGTATATGTGATTTTTTTTGGTGGACACCCCACACTATTTGACCCCAGACTGTTTGACCCCAAATATATTCTAATAAGTGTTGGTATTTTTCCATTAACAGGGCAACATCTTTTTTGGCCTCGTTTTAATGTTTTTCTAGTCGTGCAACTGATCAAGCTAGTTGTGTTTGCATATGTTTCTTTACTGCATTGTTTTGAATAATAGTAAATGTGAGTACTCTGTTTCTAATTAGACAAATGAAAAGAAGTTGCATTGAATAGTTATGCAACCACAAAAGTCCCTGGTGTGTTTTAAAATCATTATTTGGACTCATACGTGAAGCAATACAAATGGAATTTGTTATTTTAAGTACTTCTCCTTGAAGTCATCGGGCAAATGTCTGCTTGGCTGGTTATAAATTCCTACAGAGGGAAAATCGATGCAGACTCCTGATCATCATATGGCACTTAAAAAAAAGCTTCAAATGCAAATGATGATATTTGCCAACTTCACTCCAGCCATATTCATCACTTTCAGTGAATTCTATTGCTTGCCTTGTCTGTTCAGTACACAATGCAGTAACTATTTAGCCTTGCATAATTTATCCCATCTCCCTGTGATCTAAACAAAAAAGTTTTAATAGAGTTTGACATAACCTTTATTACTTATTACATCTGTTTTGTAATACATAATTGTATACTTTTATATGTAGGGTATATCTGAATGTTATTACTATGGCATATTTTAAAATGAGAAATTTGAAGATGTTAGGCAGCACGGGAAGAAGCGCCATCATGTGTTGGGGGTGCAGAAAGGAAATGTCAAGCACCTCGCTGGCCTTGTTCAAGAGAAATCTTGACCAATGGATGGGAGATCGCAGATATACCCCAGGTGAGCCCAGGGTACTGCTCACTGCTCCCAGAACAGAGGCAAAAAAATGGGTATAGTTCCCATATAACTAAAAGGTGGCCAAAGCTTACAAAGAAAAGGCTAGGGCTTGTAAATGCCCTCGGGCAGATAGCCTAGTATGAACCTATGAACCTATGAAATGCCTCCTTGTAGCCTCGTCATTTTTGAATTAGTGCAGATCACAGTGATCTAAAATCAGACTGATCTAAAGAAATACAGTTACACACTACTCAGAGCTTTTAAGTAGCAATTCAGTTACTTGACGGTGGAGTCCTCTTCTTACAACCCTGTCATTCATACATATTAAATAGAAAATAGAGGCATGCTGAATTTCATCACATGTATTCGTAATTTCCTTTCAGAACATGGACATTTCACTTCTGTTGATTTTTTGGATAACATATATGTATGCAAATACTGAGAATGAACAACAAAAAGCTGTTGCCCCAATTTTTTTGTAATGTTTTGTTTGGGTCCAACTGTCTGGGGTCGAATAGGTTGGGAGCGAATTGTCCCAGGGTGAATTGGTGGGGTCAAAATGTCATGTACCCCCTGGCGCAGTAGATGTAGATGTGTAGCTGGTGTGAATGGAAATGTGTCAGCTGGTGTCTGCCTATTCCTACAGGCAAATGAACATTCCCAGTGGCATCACGGATCTGACATCCATGAGCTTGTCCATGCCAAGGATCGTGTTGCACACCAGCTAGGTGTGCTGCACCAATGGCAACACTGACTAAACAAAATTAAAGTATGTCATCTATGACATGGTCAATTGAATCCTTGCTATGGCAGTACTAGAACAGTGCTGTAGTATGAGCAGGGTTCTGCATGCCCTGATTGTGCTTAGAGAACTGCTACATAGCAGAGGCAAGCCAAAACCCTTGTCCATTGGGCATTGATGTCTATGCTGCAATGTGCACCACTTCTGCTGCTGGTCCAGCATTCACAACCAGACAGTCAACTCACAGTCAAGCTCCTTCTCACAGTGTGTCTACACATACTGGCATCATCTCATCAGTCTCCTCTCTGGAGCAACCTGGGTTGAATGTTGCCACATGTGGTAGGAGTAGACAGGACCATGCTGTGAGCATTCAGCATGGATAGCCTAGACTGCATTAGAATAACACTGACAGTTGACCCATGCTATCCTTAACTGTCAGTCTCACCCCGTGATGTCACTTGCCCTACTTGACAGGGGTCCAGGGAAGTAAATAGTGTGGGAAGAAATAGCCAGGGAATTGTTATAGCTAAGCTTGTATAGGCCCTAGGGCTGATAGCCTAGTACCAACCTATGAACCTATAAACCTATGATTGCTGTGCAAACCACTGACAATGTTATCTGTCTGTGGTGATTGTGAAGTCTGGTGCCACAGTACTCTAACATTTTTATTAACCATAGGTGACTCCATTTAGTATATTACACTTTATCCATAGTTTACATTGATATATGTTGTTGTGATATTGACAACAGTTCTGCATTATGTCCTGAATTGGTTTCCTGTTTGCATCTTTTGATAATGAACATATAAGGATGGGTTTCATGGAGGTATGTCCATTTTTGTCTGCCATACATATATACACCACTATGAGTCTGTATGTATACCTGTGTCACTTGTGGCCTGAGTTGATGCCCCCTGTCATGACAGAGTTGTATATGTTCATACTGTTACATGTTAGAATTGTGTTGTTATGTCTGAAGCTCAATGTGTACATCTACTGGGTAATTGCCATTAGATGCAATCTGTGCTGCTGTGATAGGGCAGTATCTGAACATTAGTGTTTAGTGTATGCACTTCTGTATGTGCATCTTGTCTTGACTCAAAGGTGTGTGTCAGATGCTGCTGTGTTGTCTGGGCATGGACTTGTGGTCATCACCCTCCATCACCCATGCTTGTTTCTTCTGTTTCCTGTGTCGTTCTGCTCCTTCTCTGATAGCTGCAGAATGCCATCTTCAGACATTTGGGGAATCTTCACCCACACTGCAGCTGGAAGTCTGTCATATGCTGTTATTAGCATATTGAGTAGCAAGGTGCACACAGTAATCATCTGTGCTGCCTTTTCATGTGTGTATTGCAGTTCACTCAAAGATATGCCCAGACATCTGAAACTAGCTTTCAGTACACCAAAGATGTACTTTATGGTAGCCTCAGACATTGTTTTTGTTTGAGGGGGCAGGGTTGCCTCATAATGTCCACAGAAGCATGTGTGAGGCACACATTGCACACAACCTGCAACAACTGTCTGTCGAGGTGGCACCTGTTAATGATTTCTTGATCTGAGAGTTAGCTAAGTTATAGCCTGGCCCTCTGTCTAACTGGCTGCTTTCTAGGGTGCACAGCCAGAACCTACTCCATAGCTTGCAATACCACAGCCTACTGCAGTTCATTCACTGCAAGTAGCATATTTTTGGCATAGTTATTGATTCCATAGCATTCCATAGGAATAGATTCATCTCCTTGCATTGCAATATGACATTCACTGAGGATTTTGGAAACAGGGATGGCATTGCAGTTTGTAGCATTTAAGTTGTGTTGGACCGCATTATGTGTTTTGGACTCCAACAAGTGTGCACAGAATCCATATTTATCCTATGCTGAATTGTTAAGTACTCAGATAGATTGTGGAATATATTCTGAAATTGCACTAGCAACTGGTGCTCTGAAGTCTTCCTTCAGTGTGCTAAGATATCTGCAACCAGCTACTGGCTCCTGCTCTATATTTTGCAAATAAATAACCCAGAAATGGGCCAGACAAGGATATTCTGGGACAATTATATGTTTCCCCTATTCTTGAGGAGCAGGAGTGATAAAAATGGGTGTGAATTTGTGGTTATCCATCCATTAATCCATACTAAATTTGAATAGAGTAAGAGCAATTCTTTGCTTTAGGTGAAGTGTGTTTTTCTTTGTGGTACAAGCCTATTGATCCAGCATATTCTATTTGTTTTGCAAAAAAGACAGAGATCCTTGAATGGGTGCTTAAGATACCATTGGACTTTCAAATGTGTAATAGGTTTGAAAGAATAGGATCTGTTAAAGTTCTGTATGCAAGACAGAGGCCATTTCCCAATAGCCTGTATGATACTAGGAAGAGAGACAATGCTTTGAGATGATGTACATAGGTTATACTTTCTGATTGGCCTAATGAGTGCTGAGTATAGTGGAGCAATTACATTACTGGATCTGGTTGCAATACCTTTAAATATAAGCTGTGCACTGAAAAAAATGACTTCCTTACAACATTGGATATGAGGTGATCAAAGGATAGTTCATTGTTGACCATAGTTTCCAAGATCGACTGAATCCTGGGGTATAGAAGTGGTGAGTGGTCTTTTGGAGGAGGTATAGCCACCTGCTCTAACTACCTTGGTTTATCTCCACTACACAGTTTTTTTGAATGCTGTTGTCTTCCTGCACCAGGATTACCATGGCTTTTCTCAACACTGCACTCAAACTATCTTCTATAGCTATTATTTGAAGATGTGCAATCTTGTCTGACTGAACACTGTAGGTAGTATGTCTCTCACAAGGACTTCATTAGTACTTGTACCTCACTTTACTCAAAAGAAATGTGTCTGGATTGACTTCACTGCTGGACAGTAATGATCTGCCATTTTCTAGAATCTGAAGTTATAAATATAAAAGCTTACAATCAAAATGTCGAGGTGGCTTTCCTCGACAGTTGGAAGGATGAACACAGAGCAGCAGAGAGGCAAAACTACAAACACAATTCCTGTTGAGCTTGAAACGCTGATAAGGAGATTGTGTTCGTAGTTTGGAGGATCAGTATTTTGAAGGGCATTGCACTACAGTGGAAATCAGGAAATTTACCCTTTTCCTTACTGTAGTGCGATCTTGGAGTTAGAATATATAAGTAGTAAGGGGTGTGAGGGTGCAGGGGGGCTTGCTCCCCTGCAAGATGGTAAGACGTTTTCCACCTCGTAGTGAATTTTTTTTCAGGATGGTGAGTGGTCGAATGTTGATTCTTTTCTTTGAAGGAATTGACATTCTAAACAAGCTTTGCAATTTTATTTCCGTTGTTCTGGGTCAGGGTTGTGAATGGTCTAGGAAAGCCATCTGGATATTTTGATATTAAACCATATATATATATATATATATATATATATATATATATATATATATATATATATATACATATATATATATATATATATATATATATATATATATATATAAACACACACACACACACATATATAAATATATATATATATATATATATATATATATATATATATATATATATATATATGTGTGTGTGTGTGTGTAATTTCTTAATGGGATCCTTATTGGCTATTCCCTAAAATGACTTTATCACTAAAGTATAAGGATAGTTCATAATTAAAATGACACAACAATACATGTTGTGTTGTATTTTGCACAGAAGCCTCCATATAATGAGGCTTACATGGCATTTTCACACTGAATACTTATCTCACAGTATTCTGTGCATGTGTGGGGGTGTGTATATCTGGAATATTTTTAATCATGTTGCATACTACCCAGCCTATGTTTTTGTAGAAAATGTCCACCTGCTGAATAGTAGTAATCTATAGTACCACTATGGTGCAGACTGCAGAAGTACATTGAAGAGAATACATGCAATGACAGTATAACAACATCCACATTAAGAGAAGGAAGAACAATTGCAATGTTATGCAAATATATTCAGGATGAACATAGGTTCATAGGATAATATGCAAATACTAGGCCGGCTGCCCTTGTAGGCCAATTAAGCCTACCCAATTTCCCTTGTAACGGTTATAGTTATAACTGGGGGAATCTGCAGCAATGTGCTCCAGACTACAAAAGAGCAAAGCACTCCACAAATTAAAGCATGAGAGAGAGAGAGAGAGAGAGAGAGAGAGAGAGAGGGGGACAGCAAAAGTTCAAAATTAACAGCAGCAGTAACATCTCAGCACTGAGTGGTTTCTAATATCACCACTATCTGGCAATGAAAACAGGACAGATAATACAGTGCATTACATAATTTCTATGGCATAGAGATGATGGATTACTTTTGTACGTGTTCATATAGCTCAACTGTACAGATTTGTGTAGAATGTCCAGATTTTTGCCTCATATTCTTGGTCCATTTTTTCATAAAATTGTGGTTTTCTGGCAAATCATTAAAGATTAAAATTAAAAAATGATGACAGACATTTGAGTTTAAGACTTTATACCCTCTAGAAAAATCATGCCAATGCAAAACCTGTTATTTTATCAACTTTCTAAGTTTGTAAGAGCCCCATTTTTGGGCCTTTGTAACACTTTTATTTATGGCTTTGTCCAGATTTCTTGCTCTAAGAGGTTGAGAGGTATGGTATGTATTCAAATATTGTACATAACTTTGTTAACATATATCACACACATTCAGAATATTCTAATCCCTGTGGAGACCAAGGATAGCATAGCTTTTACCAACTATAGGGGCATTTCAGAGACCACCAGGGAACTCTTTAGCGATTTATGCCTTTTAAATACTGAAAGGCATTTTCAGTGCCATACTCTGACATTCAGATGGAAAATGGGATAAGAGGTATTGTCTTTAAACAGAGAATGGAAAGGTTCCAACAGTTTGGGACCAAGGACAGAAAAAGCATGGTGTATGCAGTGAACCCTTGCTTGGGATATTTGGAGGAGTGGACAAGAGTAGTTGAGATTTCAAAGATTGAATGTTGGTGTATCTCTGAATAGTCCCGAGGCAGTGGAGGGGATGTACCTCCCCTCCCTCTGAGTTTGGTAGCTGCCAACCAATGTATTTACAGTTTCACAGGCAAGTAGAAAGTCAGCATGTTATTTCACAGGTAAATAGTTTTCTTTTTCAATGGTATATGGGTAGCAACTATTAGAGTAAATAGTCTCACCTAAAGCTCTGATCATGGTATAATATGCAAATAAAAATGTTATCATGCTCTCTTCATCTGATATAATGCAATGCAAAATAGCTTCCTACATGTACCTCTACATATTAAATATTACAAATCATTATCCTATTATATGAACAGTTTTAATGGTTAAAATAAGTTGTTTGTGTAACACTCTATAATATAAATCTATAGGAAACACAGATGGGGGAATTCATAAAGGTTACCACAATGTGAACTACTCATGTACATAACCTAATTTTTTTTCATGTACATAACCTTTTTGAAATTGGCCACAGACTTAAGACTGTATAGCATGGTGGTCTACCAAGAAGACATGTATAATCATGCAGGGTTGCTTCCGCAAGTGCGATGTATGTTAATTTAGCAGTCCAGAGGTAAATATATGCTAATTAGCCATGTGTTTTCTCTCCTTGACCCACCTCATTTGTATGCCAAGTGATTTAAAAATTTGCTTGTTCATGTAAATCAGCATGGCTGGCTGCACCATGTTGTGGTAGTGAACTTGGCAAAAAGGCCATGTTCTTCTATTGACATTTAAATTAGTACAATGATAGGATTTGGGGGGAACCACTACTCTACAGGCATAATACACTGTGTCATAATAGCAACAACTGCAATATAGAGATCAGGATTGAGAGAAACACTTGCAACCAGGTATAATACAACTGTTCCCTAATGGGAACAACAGCAGTAGTGGGACCAGGGTTTGGGGGAACCACTAGCCATGAGGGATAATACACTTGTGCCATAATAGCAAGAACAACAGTAGGGGGTTGGGGGTGAGGGGAACTACTAGCTACCAGAGATGATACACTTATAGCTAAACAGCAACATTAGCAGTATGGGTATTGAGATGTGGGGGAAACACTAGGATTCAAGGTGCAGGGTAAACTCTTGTACCTTAATGGCAGTTAAACTCAGGGACAAATACAGCAACTGCGGTGTTTTTGTGTGTGTGTGTGTGTGTGTGTGTGTGTGTGTGTGTGTGTGTGTGTGTGTGTGTGTGTGTGTGTGTCTGTTAGTGTTTGCTTTAGAATTTATACTTGTGTGTGTGGGAGAGAGATTGGGGGATGCCAATAGTATACAGTGCAGTCGCGCAGCAGTAAACAACTGTGACATGCATCACCAATGATCTGCACTTCAACTAATGTGTCGGAAATGTAAAATGCCTTTTCATGTCAGAGAAGCAGGACTTTTTTTGGGTGAGCCATATGACTCATATTAGGCTCTTTCCTGAAGACTGAGAAAGTTTTATAATCAACTTTTTATATAGTTTTTAAGTGAATGATATGAATGTTGCTAGATGGACTCTCAAGTAGCTGGTAGCTTATTTTTTTTTTTAGTTGTTTGGTATTTAGTAGAAGTCAGAGTATTAGTTAACTGTGCTGTTTTCCTAAGTTAAGAGGTAGTCGGTTCATTGATTTCATTCATCTCTGTGACTCATGGCAAACATTTCTTTTATATTGCAGAATTTACTATTTTGATTGTTTTTTTACTCTTGAGGTTACTGAAGAAATATGAATGATTTTTGCTGGCATTCTTTATTTGGATTGTTAACAGAATTTTTTGGGAAGTTTGAAGAATTACTACATTGCTGGTCTTTCTAATTTATTTATTTATTTTTTTAATGTACTGTAGCTTGATATTGATTTTTTTTTGTGCATGATTTCATTAACTTAGTTTTTGATGGTTGGTCTTTTCAATGTTTTATTTTATTTATTTTTTTTATTTCCTATGAATTGTGTTTTGAAGTATGTCTGCTTCAATGTTTTGCAATCTCCCTCTCCCTCTCTCTTTCTCTCTCAATATATATATATATATATATATATATATATATATATATATATATTCAACAAAAGTGCACTTTTACAAAAGTCACTAGAATGAGCGAAGGGTTAGGGCTTGGGTAATGGATAGCGGATAGCTAGTAGGGCTATCCACTATCCTTAACCCACGCCCTAACCATAAGGTCCATGACTACCGCACCACAGTGCAGGAAATTGTATTTCCTTCACTGAGCAGTAGTTACAGACCTATTTCCTGTACTGTGGTGTGGTAGTCACGTACCTTAGGGTTAGGGATTGGCTTGGGCTAAGGTTAGCCCTACTAGCTATCCACTATCCTTAACCCAAGCCCTAACCCTAAGGTCCGTCACTACTGCACCACAGTGCAGGAAATGTCCCATCGACTTAGTGACTTTCATGAAGTGCACTTTCGCATTACTGGGACACTACTATCGTATTTCAAAATAGTGTAATTTCGATCTATGGTAGTAGACCCATATATATATATATATATATATATATATATATATATATATATATATATAAATATATATATATATATATATATATATATATATATATATATATATATATATATATATATATATATATATACACACACACACACACACACACACACACACACACGCACATACACACGTCTTATCAAACATCAAATGCTCACAATACAGAACAATATAAGAACAATCATTTTAGATAGAACCTAAAATTATCAAATACAACAAAATATAAAAATATTTTTTTCCTTTTTTGCAGGAAGGCAAGTTCCCCTGCACCCCCACACTACCTACTAATTACACATATCAACTCCTAGATTGCACACCAGTGGGGTAAGGGCAAATTTCCTTGCCCTGATATGACACAGTGTCATTACAAAAAGCTGCCAGCAAAAACGCTATTGAAAACAATGTTCGCTCATTTGACTGCTCGTCAAAAACTTTGCTGCTTCAGACTTCAACTATATATAGATAGAAACACACACACATGCACACACACACACACACACACACACACACACACACACACACACACACACACACACACACACACACACACACACACGCACACGCACACACGCACACATGCACACACACACACACACACACACACACACACACACACACACACCCACTAACAGGTAGATAGATAGATAGATGCATACATAGATAGATAGATAGATAGATAGATAGATAGATAGATAGATAGATAGATAGATAGAAGAAACTCAGTCAAGAACAATTGTAAAATTACAAATACTAAACTAAAGGGTACAGTTCTTCAGCCCAAACACAGGAAACTCAGGGAATCAAAAACACCACATTAAAAAAAAATTACCTGTTATACCAAATTAAGACCTCAAAGTACATTTGCAAGTGTTATCATTTAAACCAGATTACCAAACACCCTGTAGTTAGAGCCTCCAGTCTTCATATTGCAATACTTGTTTTTGTAACACAGATATTCCCTTGGATTCATTAACAATTGCATGCACTTCTCACTTAAATCTACACGATTTAAGTTAGTGTTATGAGCCGCAGTGGTCATTGAATGTGTATGCTGCTCATAAAGTGTGCATGGTTATTAGCATCATTTTGTGTCTAGCAGAGGTGTTTGTAGCCATGAAAAGGTGCAGGGAAGCTTCAGAACGAAATATAAACAAAGGACAAATGTAAGCGAGCATGTGTAGACACCTTATATAAAGTAAGAACAAGCTGATTGCAAAAATTAAGATGCAGGTGAAGTTAAATGTGGAGAATGTACACAGAATGCAATTAGATTAATGCAGAAATAAAGACGAGGGAAGGGTATATAAGGAAAACGTATTCAGAAAATGCAGTCAAATATACTTATGTCAGAAAGAACATTTTTAACATAAATACTACCACAGTGATGTGATAATAGTTAATCCAAATCACAATTCTTGACCTATGTACATAAATGAAAATATACATACTAAAAAATTATGTGAGAGGGACACAAAGCAACAATGTGACAATGGAGACTAGATATGTCATAAATGTTAATAAAATGCTGAGTTGAGATAACTTCTAGGACAGTAGCTACATTAGGGGATATTTGCATATATTACAAAAACTACAGTCTGTTTGTGTAGACTGCAGTTACTGCATATGATCTGTATACACAGTGAATTTATTTGTTATAACTGGCATTACTGATGTATTCTCCAATTTATCATGTATAAACAAGAAGAAAGAACCCTGCAGCTGTTGTACTACGCACATCAGAAAGGGATGTATTATTGCTATAGAAAGGAGGAATATTACCTTTAAGCATGCATTAGACAAATGTGTTGCATATTCATGTAAAAGCTAAACAGTAATATAATAAAAGTCAAAATACACAGTGACAAGTGACAACACTGATCAGATAACATTTCATAAGTTTAAGGTCTCCAATTGTAAATAGTGAACATCTCTTACATTATTATACAGGGCATGCTCACAAGGAAGAACAATGAACTCTGCCATAACAGTAAGTAAACAACAAAAACACAGAATAAAATGTCATAAAACAGCCCCGATTACAGTTTTTGATGATATTGCAGCATGTCATATATAAGAAATATTATGCAAGCTCTCATGTCCTATAAAGCTCTACAGTGTGAAGAAAATAATTACAGAATACATAAAATTCTGGCTGAAGACATGCACTACAGAACATTATTATTTGGAAAATAAATAATGCTTGTGAACAGTCAATGACATACTCAATATCTGTGTCTTTCCAGACCAAACACATGTCAGGATAGATATCAGAAAACTGCAGATTAACCACTGACATTATAGAAATAGCCATACTGTTGGAGTCATGAAGAACACACTTGAATGGCTTACAACACTTTTTGATTACAATAGGTATTGTTCCCCTAGCTTGGAGTGTGATGCCTTGAAAATGTCACCGTCTGATTGTGCCATAAATACTTTCTGTGCCTAAGTCACTCCTGTCTGACACATTTATCTGACAGACCGATGTTACCATATTTAAACCCCTGACTATCATACAACAAGCTTTACAGAGCTGTGTATTGACTGTGTCTGCCACAGGAGATAGCAATGAAGGTTATCACAAATAACTGAAATTAATGTTTGAAGTAAGAAAGGAGCTTTGATGATAATTTCTGCATCATTAGTTTGTTATAATGATGAAAAGGACGTACCTATGTTAATATTCACACAACTGTGCGCAGTCTAATATCAATGTTTCTTGACCAAGAAAGCTTTTTCCCTTGTTTTGTACATACACTATCCCAGAACTGAACCACACTCTGTCTGTGTAGATATGCTTTACAAGTCAGTACTGACTGCATGAACAACAGGAGCACTCACATCATGACATTCCCATAACAACTATTTCACTGCCATGACATTAAAAAATATGTTTATATTTGTTTGTCCAATGTAAAAATGAATAGTAATAACTTGATGCAGTGGTGTCTGTGTGTAATGTCAGTACAATCATATAATGTTGCTCTTTACTGGAATTGAACAGTAAGCTATATAAGTCTACAGATTAGCGAAATGAGCATGGATCACATGCGTCACAGTAGAAGTCTTAACACAACTTTGAAACTCCATCTGTGTGAAGTCATGGCATCATATTATAGTGTTCCAAACAATTTGTATGAGATAAAAGGGATAAGGGAGGCCTCTTCCACTGTACATGTACACATTATACGTATGGTGGATGTCATTCATGCATAACAGTATAAGGACACAGTGCTTACCATCATTCGGTGCAGGTTTTGAACACTCAACTATGTGACAACAGATGCCACATGATATCAAAAGAAATGAATGATCCGTGGTAAAATTATTGTCACAGTTTTGAGATACTTGGGTATTTGAAGGTATTACATCAAGTTAATTCTGCAAGGGATATGTGTGCCTGTAATCTTGCAGTTTTGAAATCATGATGCAATAACTGTGTTTCCAAAACAGGGTTTTGCATGGAGACACTAGAAATTTATAGGCTCTCCCTATGCCAGTGAAAATATGATTCCTATTGAAAGTGTACATAAGAGGTGTTGTCATGCCAATTGTACATGACAGTATGCACAATCACACTATTTAACCAATGTTGTATTTGAACTTCCAAACTATCTAGTTACATAACCTAGAGCACACAATATTAACATCAAATGCTACAGGAGAAGTCTGACTTGTACAGCAAACTAGTACACTTATGAAAGGATGACCTCATCACTGAACATCAGAGAGGCTGTTTGTGGTAAAAGTGGGATAAAGGATTGGAGAAGTCTTCTCGCAATTTAAATACTTCTCCTGAGTAGAAGTGCATTTTGCACATTTGTTGAGAAAGCTATACGTAACTGACATTTAAACTACACACACAAGTTCATCACTGAGAGATTTGAACATCCTACCTATCTATATACACAGTCTAGAGAACCATTGCAAACACCACAGGAGAATTCTGATGTTTAAGGGCAGAGAGTGCACTTTTGATAGGATGACCTCATCAGTATTTTGTAAAGAAGATGCTGCTGATAAAAGTGGGATAAAGTACAGAGGGAGATCTGCTCAAAGTTATTTTTTTCTCCAGAGTGGAAATGGACAAGGTGCATCTGTTGTTGGAGCTTTGTTTTTGGAGCCTTAGTGACCTTACACTAGAACCACATACACGTGCACACACACACACACACACACACACACACACACACACACACACACACACACACACACACACACACACACACACATACATGTGCTTGCCACTGTCAGATATAAACCACCTGCATAACCAGTTACACAATCTACTGAACACAGTATGAATTGCAAGTGGCACAGGAGAAGTCTGATTTTAGAAATGAAAAAATACACATTTATAAGTATCAAACCATCAAAGTTTTAGAGATCAGCTAGTGTGCATCATAGGTTTAATGGCAAACGCATGTGCCTATACAGGCCAGCATAACATAACTCTGCTTGCCTCTTGTAATTAAATGCCGCTCTTATAACATCTACATACTGTCATTCATGTGCACTGCATTACTTTGCCATGTACAACCTGTTTTGCAGTATGGTTTTTCAGTGACAGTCACAATTATAAAAAAATGGATTGTCAAGCAAACATTCATGATAATTTATCCCAGAAAGACTGTATGCAAGAAATAACATTTATTGTGTCACTGTCAGTGGTATTGGCTCATACTGGACAATGTGCATTGACCCTGCAGATACTTTCAAAATATGACAGTGCAATGGTGAATAACACTGATGCATTATGTGTGAAAAGATTACGCACCATTTTAACAAAGTTGCAGGTGTATCTTTTAGAGTGCAGACATACATTAAGAGACTGACTAAAATAAGTCAGCATTAAAGTCAAATTCAGATACCTTGGTTTCTAAATGTTTTATCTTTCTCACTGAAGCATACCACTGGAAAGCTCATTTGTACTGCTGATGGCAAAGTATTAGTATATCCGTAAAAATATCTTTAGGTATTAAACGTAGAATGGCAATTAGCAGTAGCCTATGATGCTCCATGCCGACCTTCATGAAAATAAGCAATATACACATACAACCATGTCTGAATCGTATGGAAAACAAAACAGATATATGTTATAGTAATATTTCATCTGTCATGATTTACACATTTGCCACGACAATTACAGCTCTTCAGTCCTTATAAGTACATTATAGGGGTATTATGCAACATGTAAGGGACAAAGCATGTTATTGCTTTACAACCATGGCTTATGGAAGCAGAATTGAATGAAAGATGTTTGGTGACACAGAAGACATGGGAAGTGAGGGGCATTTGGAAACAGGGATACACATACAGACTTACTAAGAAAATATAATATGGTTGATTTATGAAAATGTTTGTGTTGTGTTATGTTATCCTGCATTTTCTGACATACATAAGTTTAGAAGATGAAATCTATGGCTTTTCCTAATGCCTCCAATTGCAATAATGCTAAAGATTTTCTTAAAGGTACGGGTGACAACAATATAGAACTGTGTATCTCCATTAAACTCTGCAAACTTCAGATGTATTACCGTGTACACTACAGTGTTTCCTATATGGATGAAGATCATGTAAGAGAGAGAGGAAATATGATGAGGACATAAGGATGATACTGTTTGACAATGTATGCTGCACACACCTACATGCATACTTTTATTACGAAAGAATATTAAATAAATATATTACTCACATATGGATTCGATCCCTTGACAGCATAAAATAAAAATTTGCAAACAGGAGAATTATCTCAAAAATTATCTCAGCTCAATGTATTATAAATCAAGAATTCTTAAGTTTAACTGACACATTTAAAGGAACGCTGACAACACACTGAAGCAATGGGAAATGTAGGCATCTGCTTTCATCACAGTAAAGAGAGATGTAACATCCCATTAGTGTGTGGAATGAAATTGCACTGGAGACAGACTTATCTAATCTATTCCAAGCCTCAACCTTATACTGAGACCCAATATACATCCCCCTGCATTAGCTTCTGATTGTAATGCATGGCAAGAACTGACCAAAAATACCTGGACTCCTGGACATTCCACTTTGTATTTTAAATGGAACACCATCCCTACCTTTGCCAGATATTTCTGCTAGAAATATGTGTCTGAATTTGTGTTCAATTCAGATCTTGTGTGAGCTTGTTTGCAAAGACAAACAGCCTTTCCAACTGCATTAGTGCAATTGCAAGTATAAAAATGGCTTGGCAGACACATTGACACTGATTACATCAGAAAGCATGAAAGGTATGTACTATGACAGTGAGATCTGATAATGTAAACCTGGGCTCTGAATGATTGTCACTGTTGAAGTGACACCCCCACCCATTTGTGCAAAAATGGGACAAAAGGGTTGTGTATTGATGGATGGATTTGTCCATGTGTAAAGCTCAGCCTATTGGCACATGTTCCAATGTTAAACACTGAAATGCTTTATGGTGTTTGTTATAATCATTATTGATTTGGAGGGAATATTGTATTGCTTGTGACATATATGGTTGTTGGAACTTACAAATCAGTACGATTGACTAGTGACACTGGAAAACTGAACCTATGAGAATAAGGAAAGATAAAATGTTAACCTTTGCTTATTAACTGTCTGTGCCAAGGAACGCTTACATTTTTGCATGTACATTAAAGTTATTCTAGTTTACAAATAAAGGTAGAGATGCCTGTATGTGTGTGACTTTAAGTCTTCATGTGACTACCCCCGGGATTCATGAAGCTTGCGCCAGGCGCAGGCATAAGCGTAGGCGGAATAATGCCAAATATGGCCGTCGAGTGATTCAGGTACGATCCAATACCACGTGCACTAGCGGCATACACCAGAACTGTGCAGCCCTCGGCATAGGTATGCTAATCACCCCATGCACAGTGTTGCACCATGCAAATGAAGGCAGATAGTGATTCATGAAGTGGTGCAGGTGTAGCGTAAGCCCACGGAAATGTAAACCAAAAAACACAGTTTACATTTTCCCAAACAGAACATCGGAGCTATGGAAGTGGACCAGACTCATGTATTACAAAGTTAACATATGCCAATGGCAAAATACACAGCCAATGGCATAAGAAAAGATGCACAACACCTAAAAAACTACATTTAATGTCATGTCCACAGTAACGCACAGTACAACCGCAGGGCATGTGTGCGCAAACTGGAACATAAATAAATTATATAAAAATGTCATAAAATCGCAATGTAATACAAATCAGGTTTACACCATAATACACAATCGTAGGCATGGAACACCACAACCAAGGTGCAAGGGTTGCTAAAGACCTGCAACAGTGTTCGGCACGGTAACTATGAATTAGTAGTCAATGCCATGCAAATGAGGCAGATAATACTGAATCGCAAATGTCCCGCCGGATGAAGGTTGTACCATACGGTGCGCTATAACACCGAGGAGTGGCTCAGAGGAGATACATGACATCAGCAGAGGGGTGTGCCACCGTAGCAGTAAGCACATTGGAGCAATGCAAATCTGGCCTGGCCGTTGCTAAGCAAAGCTGCAGGACAGGGATGGGGAGGAAGGTATAGAATTGTTTAGCTGAGAACACACATGGTGCCCAAAAGCGCATGTGTACGGGGATGAAAACGTGCCCGAAACCCAGTAAGTGGATGCACGCGCCGCGAACAATAGCACAAACAGGAAGGTCAGGGGAAGAAAAGAAGGAAATGCCGAAGTAGGGTAATTGGATTACTAATGAGCAATCAACACCAATCAAATCACGGTGGCCAATCAACGGCAGCTGACAAGTCTGCTCACAGAAACCTGCAAAACAGGATAGGGGAGGCATTGGAATGCAAAGAAAGGAGGGGAGGCATTGGATTGCAAAGAGAGGAGATCTGTCATAGCAGAGCAAAGCAAACCGACAGTAGACCGGCAATAGCACACATTACACAAGAAAAGCCAGGTCTAGGAAAGTACAAATGAAAGCAGGCTGCTGGATGCATGCCAGAAAATGGTAGGCAGAACATGCAGAAATGTAAAGGGAAGGTCAAGAGGTAATCCACAGCAGCCATATGCAATTCAACACCAAAGGCACCACAATAGTAGTTCCGGTAGTAAAACACATAAGATACCCTGTAGCTACGATCGTACATACACACCCTATGACATCATCGGTGTTCACAGCACAATAGTATAAAGTGTGAAAGCACCCTACACATACCTGTGTATTCCCAAAAACTGCACCATAGGTGTAAACACATGGGGAACTTTTAAAATGTACATGTTGGAAGCTGCCATAGCTGTGATTCATCAGCATGTGTTAGAGACTGACGGTGTTGTGGAGGATGATGCCGACAACCACCGCAGGCCCCGGAGGAGGAGAAAAGTGTTCAGACCAAGGGTAACCTATCAGGGGCTACATGATCTGGAGATGGTAGAGCGTTACAGGGTGGACAGGGACATCTTACAGCAAATAGTGGAGCTGTGCCAGCCACGCCTGAGAACCAGAAACAACAGAGGGGAACCCATCCCAGTGGACACGAAGGTATGTGTAAGCTTGTGAATACTAGCCACAGGTACCTTTCAACGGCCAACTGGAGATATAATGGGGATCTCACAGGCATCAGCATCCAGGGTACTACACCAGTTCCTGGATGGCATGTTAACACATGCCAATGAGCATATATACTTCCCCCGAACTCAGGATGAGTTGGCCAGCAATATGCATCACTTCCACCATGTGGCACACTACCCGGAGGTACTGGGTGCGATAGACTGCACGCACATACAAATCAAGTCACCACCCGGTGAGCATGGTAGGCACTACATAAACCACAAGGGATTCCAGTCCATCAACTGCCAGGTTGTGTGCAATGCCCAGGGCATTGTCATGGATGTGTGTGCTGGCAGCCCTGGAAGCTACCATGACTCCCATATCTGGCATGCCTCACAGCTGTATCAGGTATTTGTCAGGGGGACATCCCATATGGCCACCTTGTGGGGGATGCTGGCTATGCACTGGAGCCGTGGATGATGACTTCCATCAGAAATGCACGCACACCCATGCAAGAACGCCATAATGAGGCACACGCACAAACCAGAATCATCATAGAGCGTGTGTTTGGGATGCTGAAATCACGGTTCCGGTGCTTGGACACATCTGTTGGAGCCTTGCAGTACTCTCCAGGCATGTGTGCCCACATCGTCATAGTATGTGCTATGCTACATAATATGATCCTGCGGAAACAGCTGCAGCAGGGACAAAATGGTGAAGGCCCTCATAGCCCACCACAATTGCCAAGGCCATCACAGGCACAGAGGGATTCAGACCATGAACACACTGTGCCAGCCCCAGTAGGCAGATGGAGGCATGCCCAATATGCCTATGCCTTGGCAAAGAGGGAACATATAGCACATATTCTGACAGTGTAGGCCCCTATGGACTGACACACCACTCCACCTGCACACACAGTAAAATGGATGGCACACAAAAATGACCACCTGTAAATTGTAATGTATAGGTGGCCCACTGTGTGAATCCTACATAGGCAACCCTCAAACATTATAAACACAACAGCTATTGGAACACGGAATGTCAACACCTGAACAGTACATGCGCCTATCAGCATATGGTGGTGCTGTGTGTATAGGTTCCCAGGTACATCGGTAGGTATATGTCCAATTGTCAGAGGCCATACACCAAACGGGGCAAACAGTGTCCGCTGTCGCCACAACATCAAGTAACCAATTGTCGCTTAGTGGAGCAGAGGCAATTGTGGGAGCACATGTGTGTAAGCACTGTTCTGCACACACTCAGGACGGAGTCCCTGCTGTGTTAATGAGGGGCTCCACATAATATAATCATGGATGTTGTGTCAAGGCATGGGGTGTACCCATGACAGGTATTCGTGACCCCAGCATGTTCCATCTACGGTCGTTTGAAGGTGTAGCACAGTATCGTGTGTGGCTCACTGTGATATACATACCCAATGCCGGAGCACATCCAGTAAACATCACATGGACATACCATTAACTGGACTCATCAATATGTAAACTACCTGAGTTACCCATGTGAGTGCAGTATGGAGTAACAGCCATAGTATACTCCACGTACAAAACGACATAACATGTGTACAAATCCCTGATGGCCATGTGTTAAATGCAGTGACCGTCATGCATGTTCCCGGTCCCACATCCTGCAAGGGATGTAACGTAATTCTGAAGGCACGAGTAATGCATGTCGGATGCAGGTCATCAGATCATATGTGTAGCACACGTTAGCGGGAATATGCATTGCCCACTGCTGGTAAGCGACGTTTAAATATGACTATATGGATATGCACGAAAAAGGGATAAGCTTCTCCAAATTTTGCGCAGATCACGATCAATGATGTCCAGAACAGGTGAAACCAGCATTATTCACCCCTGTACTAATAGCACCTGCTCTGAAGGGTAAAACGACCACTGCCAGGAGTAGAACACACGATCATGTATAGAATCACCTAACACTATTGCTAGCCAAGATGCTTATGGTAGGGTTGCCACCTCTTCAAATGACCAATGTGGGACATACGTTAGATGTCTGCAGGCCGACACATACACCTGGCCAGTACGAAAATCAGAACTTCACTGTTTTGCCTAGATAAAAGCTCATTCTTGTAATGTTTACTTACTTATTCTGTTTCTAGAACATATAGGTGGTTCAGATACAGAATAACTGTTTTATGCAGCTATTACATAAACTATAGGAAATAAGTATGTTCTAAAATCTCAGGACATTTGCCATGTTTACAAATATTTTGCAGGACACAACTGCCCAAAGAGGGACTGTCCCTCACAGAGTGGGACAGCTGGTAACCCTAGCCTACGGCAGGTGTGTAATGTGACAGGTACAGACACAAATGTGTGGAGTCCAGGAAACAGTATACACCAACAAGTACACAATGAAAGGTGTAGCTTGCTTGTCACTTTCCCCGTTATATATATATATATATATATATATATATATATATATATATATATGTATATCTATGTACACATATATACATATATATAATACAGATAGAAAGGGCGATAGAGTGATATATGTTGATATATACGGATTCAGCGATATCTGCAAATATATATAGACAGGTCAACGACATTCATAACACCTTGGGGGTACAAATAAATAGGATACCGCCAACTATGGAATGTGTAACATACCGACATGCATAACCATGAGGCTGAAAGACCGAAAGAACACAGTACCGGAACAGTATAACCGCGAGTAATAGTATGATGATATGAAGGGACATTTAGTTACCGCTGCCGGTGTTGCGGTCCACGTAGGTACTGTGTTCAACTGTGTTTGTGAGTGCCGTAGTCTGTGTATGTGTATGTTGAGGGTGCCGTGTGTGTCTCCATGTGACTGTAATGTGTGTGTGTGTGTCCACATCATGTGTCTGTTAGTGCCAACTCGGATGTAGATCGTTATGGTAGGTGTGGGTATAGCTAGCCGTATGCATACGGTTGCCACATGTCCCACATTAGGAGGGATAGCCCCTCCCTGGGCAGGTGTGTCCTGACATAAAACATTACAAAGGGCAAATGTCCGGGATTGTAGGACATTAATATGTCCTATATATAATGTAATAGTTGCATTAAATAGTTATGCCTGTATGTAAGAAACGTAAATGTTACATGCAATATGATAAGTAGCCAAAGTCCCACAATAGGTATGCATTGAGGATAAAAGTATGTGCTAACCTGTGTACTGACCGTGGCTATGTGTTGGCCTGTAAACACTGCTGTGTGTCCTGCAAGTGTCCAACAATAGCCATATGAAAAGGTGGCAACCCATGGCAAAGAGGTTCTGTTACCAACACAACCGCAATGACTGCAAATATCTAGGACAGAAATACATGGGATAGCTGTCATTTAGACATATCTCTTTACATATTGCTGCAATTCCGGAGGTATGGAAGTATCAACCTCACCTGCATACTATATAGAAACCAATTAACAATGGCCCAATGTACAATCCCGTAACATAAGTCTACTAACTGATAGATCTTTAGTTAGGGACGGAGCCCACACACATATATATGGAATATGTAGAAATGCAAGCCCCACAAACCTGTATATGCTACGTACACCCACCGACATCCCCCACACTAGAAACTATAGCAATACAGACTGTAATAACAGCACAAACATCCAGTTAGTCAATTACATCTGCAGAACCGTCAACATACCTTGTGAGAGACACAATTAAAGGCACCATGCAAAATTGCAGCCGTTATATAATGGAACAAACGGCGATGTTACAGGTTTTGTTTGCAATAGTCCGTTATCAGACGTTGGGATGACAGGAACACCCACATGTTGAACCACATACTCTAGCTGTCACACACAATCCACAATCCATGGGGGACATGAATCCAAAGTATAATTGTCTCTATGCATAGCAGTTGCAATTACACATAACAAAACACAAAACAGGCCGTCCCCCCAAAAGTAGGGCAAATGGGCAATGCCCAAGTGGAGAATTCAATTATACCCCACTGTTGCCACGTAATTGGCAAATGGAGTAGCTGCACAGCTGATATGCAAGTAATTAGTCACTCAGGAACATCAATTGGCGGGAGAAAACCACGTTACAGGTATCGATGTATATAAGGATGACTTGCCAGACATTCAAACCGTATGCTCATACAAAATACATGTTTAAGCAGTGTGAGAGAGATAGAGACGAAAGTCCATAATGATAACAAGGTGTGTAGAACACTCGGTATGTAAGTTTATGTATAGCATGTTTTTATTAATTATTCACTGTATGTATAGCCTGGTTTGCATTCATTAAAAGTGTCCACAATGCATAAAGTGGGAAAAGGTATTTATGTAGTGATGTCTTGCTGAGCATACTAACGCATGTAGAAACTGTGCGTCCAGCAGTGGGCCACAAGGTACACATCACAGACACCACAAGGGATGCTACATGAGGGCTTTAAACAGAACAATTCCATACAACCTGCCATCAGTGGTAGGGTATGTCCAACAAGTATGTGCCATAGCAGGGGATAGTATATGTCGATATACTGTCACAGTAGGCATGTGTATGGGCATATAACAACAATGACATGTCTAAGGTGGTCCCGCTGTGCAAGTATTCTTTGCATTATGGGATACTATAATATGTGAAATATGTGTAATGTATAGTATTGTAGGTAGATATGTCAGATATTCTACACAGCATAACAGGCATATCATGCATACCAAAGGTATCGTTTATTGGCATGTACAATAACAGGATACATATGGCTTGTAGGCACGGGACATTGCAATAGCATGATAGCTAATCTAAATGGAAGGGCTACCAAGTAACCATGCACAAAGGACATGTAATAGCTTCACAGGTTCATAGTGGGGTACTATGCAGTCTGGCAAGTCTATGTGTAAGCACAACTACAGTGTTCACACCAGTGGCACCTCTCTAGGGTAGTGTCCTGTGAACAGCAGAGTCATGTGTTACCTGCACCTCTGCACAGTACAGCCACTGCAGTGATACCTGGCGTACTTGTGTCTCCCAACCACCAAGGGAGGTATCACATGAACAGTGCTACTGAGTGTCCCTGCGTGATGTACATAGGACTCATGTTCCAAAGCATGGTGAGTGTCCGGTTTGGGAATGTAACCCTCAAGCACATCCCACTCTTTGTTGCGTGTGTGCACATATCCATGAGCATGTTGCTCACAGTGGCTTTTGCTTATGTTGTGTATGTGGAGTATATCCATTAATATTGTTGTGGACATGGGCCCTGTCTGTTCAGCAGAGGTTACCCCTGAGTATGTAGTATGCAAATGTTTACAGACGTGGTGTCTGTAGTTCAGCCACATACTTTAACTGTCGGAGCTCAATAAATGTCATGGAGTGTTAATGGTGTGGTATGTAAAGCTGTAGCTGTTGTGTAAGGTACACCCTAAATGGGGTGGTGTACTCTTGAATGTGTGTAGAAGTCTTGGGTTCAGAGGTACAATGGGTGCCTATGTACCAGCTACACACCCAGTACAGATAAGTGTGGCCACGTAGAAGGATATCCACGCCACAGTGGCAATACGGTAACCACAAGAGTGGGTGTGACATACGTGTGTACTACAAACATGAACAATGTGACATGTATGTAGGGGGCTACCAACTATGTGATAGTCAGATAGTCAGTGGGTGAATGGTGTAATGCAAAGGTGATGTTCATGCACCTTGTGTCATGCAGCTTGAGGCCATGATATTCATATCAGGTATCTGTCACAGTGACACCCGTATGGATGGAGTCAGTATCAACTGGCGGATCAATCATGGTGCTTTGTATGCAGGGGTTTGTAAAGCAAGGCAGGGAAAGTCCCTCTGTGCTAGCCTGTACCTCAGGGAAGCATATACCGAAAATGAGGGGCCCAATGACTGAGGACTGTGATATGCCAAATGTAACTGAAATGCAGTAGGTACTATGGTATGCTACACTCATTGTGTGTGTCCTGTCCATGAGCCATGTTGCATAACATCCTGAGACATAGGG
>NC_056731.1:1019097454-1019138315 GCF_019279795.1 Protopterus annectens | reverse complement strand
CCCACATAAGTACCAGTGCAGTAGCCATGTTGTCTCCAGCTTGCCATTCATCTACATGGCGTACTAACATCTAACTAAACCTACATTTTATATGTATATTATCCATATGTCTTGTTTTGAAGCGCAGTGCGTTCTCGTGGCATTGCGCTATGCTTCCACACCAGGGATCGGGGGAGGACAACTACTGGTTCATTGATGTCCAATGGACAAAGCCGCCACTGGCCTTGGACTTGGACATTGGCATGCTTCTTCGACTGTATTCATACTGTATTTGCAGCTGTCATTGCTCCATTTAGCAACGTGCAAAACGTTAGTCGCATAACATCCGGGTACATTTCTGCACATAACTCTGCTCTTGCACAGACAGCTTACTGTTTCATGTATCGTGTAATTACGTAGGGTTACCACCTGTCCCATTGTGCGAGGGACAGTCCCTCTTTGGGCAGTTGTGTCCTGCAAAAAATGTGAAAAAATGGCAAATGTCCTGAGATTTTAGGACAAAATTATTTTCTATATTTTATGTAATAGTTGCATAAAACAGTTATTCTGTATCTGAAACACCTAAATATTATAAGAAACAGAATACGGAACTAAAATGCTACAAGAATAAACTTTTATTAAGGCAAAAAACTGAAGTTCTGTCCTTTGTACTGGCCATGGGTATGTTTTGCCCTGCAAAATCTGATGGTTGTAGCACAAATGTCCCACTTTGGGCATTTGGAAAGGTGGCAACCCTATAATTACATCATTTGCATAGCTTACACATACAAATGGGGTATGTTGCAAATCCCAACATTGTCCGTGCAATGTTAGGTGTTCGGCAGTTTGCGCCCTGCAGGTGTTTGCTGAATAGCCTGGCAGTCATCTTTCCTTGCTGTACTCTCACTCAATCCAGACACGCCGGAGGCTTCATGTATCATGGCCTAGGCTTTGCTGTGTGCTATGTCTATTTGTGGTGTATGCATGGCTGTGGGTATGTCCCACTGTCATCATTGGTAAAGGTGACACCCTATAGGTACTTCTTGTAGACTGCTGTGTCATTTGACATGTCAGCACATACCTGCATATGAACTTCCTACTGCAGCGCTTTTCATACCTTCTGAGTTATCTTGCAGTCGATAATGCTGTTTCCTCAGACATGTATCTGTTTCAGATCATACCTATCAACCTCCTAGTGCAAAACATCTGTACAAAGCCTAACATGATGGGGGGACAGATAGGGGCAGATTCTACATATTGCTCTTACAAACATAGATAGTTGACAGTATTATAGGTTTTGCATTAGTATGACCTTTCTGAGGGATTTGGGGTCTTAAACACATATGTTTATCATTATTTAATGACGTCAATTCTCAGGTATTTGGCAGACAGGTACAGATTGTGAGAGGAACACACCACACATATGAGGCATACATCTGCACATTCGTACAGTTGCAAGATATGTTTCTGATACTGGACATCAATTTCCTTACGCCAATACACACAATACATGGCGCCATCACAGGCCAGTTACCATTACATTCCTATTGCAGGACACACCCACCCACTGGGTGATATTCCTCACACAGGCCAACAGGTGCTTATCCACACAAATTATTCCATCATATACCTTATGTGTACGCCGGTATTTGCACTTTCCATCAGTGGCAGAGCTCACATACGAATATGGGGGACTGGACACTGTATCGGTGACAATGCATGACACCCTGAGGGACACATGTCTTTTGAGTCTATTAACCTTCCACATTGACTTTCACAGGCCATACATTGTAATTCACATTTGTGGACAAACATGCTTATGACTTGTACATGTTTTGTCATTTGTCCTGATGTCTTTCTTCTCACCTGTCCACCTATTATCACTAGTTCTGTACATTTCATTAGGACGGGTTACCTTCATTCCTCTCACCTGTACACATTATGGGTATACGCCCTGGGGTTTGACCTATGATTCTGTTACATTTGTCATGATAATGTGCCTTTCTGGTAGATTGCTGGCAAGCCATGATGGACTGTGCGGTTAGGTAATCATGACTGACATTTCTATTTCATGATTACTAACTCTCATAACATTCATATTCCTGACTACACAATTATTCTATCAATGGCCTGACTTTGTCTGAGGTATATTTAATATAGTCCCTATTTGTCTGTCGTGTACTATGCCTTAGTCCAGCTGTCTTATTCTGACATTCTGGCAGGTATGGTTACCATCTTGGTCGTACGCGTGTCCATCCATGATAATCGCCTACATGACACTGATATAGGTCCCTACATCTTCCCCCAATGGTTGATACAATATCCAGTAGATGGGTTGCACCTTTTTGGAGAATGTAGGGGTGTGCTATACCCACATAGGTTTATTGATCACTCCCATGGGGCGTACCTAATAGATCTGTACCAACCAACACCTTGGCCCAATTCTGCATACCCATGATTCCCATACCTGACACACCTCCACAGTACCCATTAAACATGTTTAATGTGAGCAATAATAAAGTGCGAGGACACTTCCGAGCACTCCCCACTCTGCGGATATCAGCTCGTACGTCATACATTCAATCGACCCATGTGTTATTACCCTTGCACCTGCTACTGTTGCATGTACACCTATATCGTAGTTGCAGGTGTAACTTCTTTTGCATCATTGACGGTTCGCACTTCATACAGGATCAATTTTTGGGGTCCTGCAAAGGACACCTATATTCATGTTTAATGTGTAGAACTTGCAGGCCCTGTCACACTGGTACTTTCCGGGCAATGGTTTGGAAACCATCGATGTATTCTCCTTTCATGCATGTCTGTCTGTCTATCCATATTAGCTATACCATGACCTATTTATGTACATGTGTTATATGTATAGGGACATATGTTTGTTGTGTATATATCTATTCATGTATCGTGTGTGTATAGTTATATATATGTACATATATACATATGTCTGTACATTCCTCATCTCGTAATTTGCTTTGGATTATGTCTGTGGATATATGTGTATATATATCTCCATATCATACCTTTCAACTGTACAGATTTCCGCTGCATGTACAGCTGTTTGCCTCTTATCTTTGGTCTGTTTTTCATAACCTTGTGTCTATCTGGCAAGTTAGTGGCATATCATTAAAGACTGACGTTGGTAAATAATGACAAACATTTCAGGTTACGACTTCATACCCTTCAGAGAATCCATGCTAGTGACACACCTGTTATTCTATCCACTTTCTATGTTTGTTAGGGCAATATCTGGGGATTGTCCCTATTTGTACCAGTTGTTGTCATGGCTTTGTCCGGTTTCGTACTTTACGGGTTTAACAAGTATGAGCCATGTACATAGAACGTGGGGAAAATACCATTAATTTTCTATTCTGTGAGCGGATTACACCCGTGCAGGTGCACTTGCATATCCTTATTGTGGGTTACATATGTTTCATAGATAATTGTGCTTCCATGAACTTTCATAATTCTGACCATAACAGTTACATATCTGTATTCCAGTTTACGGACTACTGCAAAACACACGTTCACCTTTACATATTTAAATGTGTGTACTGCATGAATGCTTTCATTACACTTTGAAGTTATATGTGCAGTGGTCGTAGGTCAACCGGGACTGCATTCACATTGGCCGGATACCGGAACCACTATTCTATTGATGTTCTCCCTCATTGATATGCATACCCATAGTACTTAGCTACATCAACATACGCCTCACCGCCTCACCTATGACACAGGCATCCATTCTCCTGCTGGGTAAAAGGCGGTACTACATATTACACATTCCCTATTGCCTACTGCTGTGGACTCCAGCTGCATTGTTAATCACTCCGAGGATATGCAGAACACCAAGGCATATAGTCCAGACACATACAGGTCTTTGATTGTCAGGGTGTTCATGTAGTGATCTGGGTTTAGGCTTGTCCACCTGGTGAATGGAACTTCCCTGTCTGAGGTCAAATGTCAGATGAAGCATATGGACAGGGATTATCTCCCTATTTTGAAGTTTTACCTGTGTTTATAGACACAGGGGTTTGAGCACCTGTCAGAAGCTTATTCTGTTGGCATTACATATTATGGGTGGGGTTGTTATAGTCCATACTCCATGGTGAGGGGTGTTCCCATTCACATTTGACTATTACCTGTATACAGTCATATGGGGATTATTAATTTTGGACATGAAGTGACTACAGGTATGCAGTTGTACATTACACAAGTGTGAAGGGCTGTTCCAGTAAATATGTACAGACCATACCTCTCAACCACTTAGAGCACTGAACCTGCACAAAACCTACACGATGGGGGGACAATTAGGGACACATTTTAATGATTGCTCTTACAAGCTTAGAACGTTGATAGAATGCTAGGTTTTGCATTAGCATGACTTTTCTGCAGGTTGTGGAGTCTTATTCTCAGGATATTTCTCATTATTTAGTGACGTCAATCCTCAGCTATTTATCACACTGGTGCAGATTGTCGGAGGCACACAGCAACACTATGGGGTGAACCTGTGGTCATTCTTAGGGTTGCCAGCTTTTCGACTGCCCAAAGTGGGACATGTTCTGTAGAGATGTCAGATTTTCCAGGACAAAACATACTTACAGCCATGCATAGTACTGAACTTTAACCTTTTTTGTACATATAATAGCGTATTCTAGTAACATTTGAATTGCTTATGCTACTTCACATAACATATTGAGGATTCATATATAAAATAACCATTTTATGCAACTGTTAAAGTAAATTAGGAAATAAACTCTCAGGACATTTGCTATGTCTTGATTTTTTTCACAGGACACAACTGCCTTCAGAGGGATTGTTACTCGCAAAGTGGGACAGGTGGTGACCCTAGTCATTCTGCGAATATCCAGACAGTGGTATGGCACAGACCTCTGTAATACGCTGTTGTGTTCTGGCACAGCAGTAGCTCAACATTAAAGACTGCAGTCGGAACGTGCTGCCAGACAGTTGGGTTTCAGACTTCATACTCCAGACATTAATGTGCAAACTGTTATTCTATCAAATTCTATGTTTCTAAGAGATATGTTTACAGATTGTCCCTGCTTTTGGACCTTTGACTCACTTATATTCAGGGCTCTGTCCAGATATCTTGCTCACACAGGTTGACAGGAATGGTCAGTCATGACTGCACACAGTCAGTGTCCCTCACACTTGATCAGGGTTGATCTGTTTACGTAGTGTCTTCCTCGCCCTCATGCCATTTTCCACTTTGCAAATGTGTGCATTATATTCTCCCTCCTATTTGTGTCTGGACACGTGCGTCACGGGAAGGTATTTTATCCTGGGTGGTAGGTTATGCATGCCCACTTAGGGCTGGACAGTGTCATGGACCTCCACTGCACGTTCTGACTTGTGTCCAGATATCTACTGGATTGGACATCATGTCATCATACCCATTCTACTATTTACACAAGTTGGCCATCCCGTGAGGGATATCCCAAAAATTGGTCAAAACCAAAACAAGTTAGATAACGAAGATTTTTGTGGCTGCACGAAAATGTGCAGGGGGTTTTACCTGCAGGGGATACATGGTTTACAATCCTGACACTGCCTAGGGTGACAATACCTACTACATATGCATAGGGGTCACTGTGTGTAGCTGTTTCTGCAACAAACCAGTGGACCAAGTATGGCTGGATTTGGTGGACATTCTGGTATGGTGGCAGGTTGTGTGTTGTGGAGGGTATGCTGGGTAGGCTATTATGCATCCAGGTGTGTTGCATTTGTTATGGCCAGTTCCATCAGGACCCATCTGTGGGTATGTGATGGTGCCGTATCTATACATTTGTCTCGCATATTTCCATATTCATATGTTTGTGGGATTGTGTTCTACACTATGGCCTGTCTGCTTGTCTTGCAGCTGTTTCTACATGAGGTTGTGTTTCTTTCCACTTCACCCACTGCCCCCTCATACACATCTGGTTCACCTTTTCTGCATACGACACAAGTATCGTCTTTGAGGAATTTACCATTAAACACACACCCCTCACACGCAAATTACTCACACCCCATAGAGCACTACTTTGGTTGTTGGCCCATGACACGGCCAGAGTTACACATTGACTACCCTACATGTGTCGGGTACCTTTATGGTTGTGTGGACTACCCTGCCATGTTTGCTTTCCACATGCTATACCTCACGCACATAGGTACACGCCCTTACTTCACTTTCATTACTTGGTTGGTGTATCCGGGTACTACCTGTTCGACTGTGTCACATACACGTTCGGATTATACAGCTGACTTCCAGATTTTGCCAGCCTGTTCTACTCATTGGTAGGATGGCACCTTTTCCTATCTCCAAGCTATTCCTTACACATGTCCGACCGTTGTGGACCTTGCCTCCCCACAGTCAACGGTTGTGTTTCCACCTTTTCAATTGGCCACAGTGTGACATAGGGTTACCACCTGTCCCACTTTACGAGGGACAGTCCCTCTTTGGGCAGTTGTGTCCTGACATGTAATTGTCAACATGGCAAATTTCCTGAGATTTTAGGACAAACATATTTCTTATATTTTATGTGATAGTTGCATTAAACAGTTAATTCTGTATCTGAAATACCTGACTGTTATGAGAAACAGAATAAGCAACTAAAATGCTACAGGAATATGCTTTTCTGTAGGCAAAACAGTTATGGTTTGTCCTTTGTACTGGCTGTGGGTATGTGTTGGCCTGTGCAGTCTGATGTCTGTACCAAACATGTCCCACTTTGGCCATTTGTAAGAGTGGCAACCCTACTGTGACAGTTGCGGTGAACACAGCATATTTTACAGGCCACCACATACCCACAGTCAGTTCGGCAGATAGAACTTACAATTCTTGCCTATATCTAAGCTTATTCTTGTAGCATTTCGGTATCTTATTCTGCTTGTTATGACATTTATGTATTATACGTCCAGTGAAATATGTTTAATGCAACTATTGCATGACGTCTACGGAGGAATTATGTCCTATATTCTCTGGACATTTGCCAGTTTTACATGTTTGTGTCAGGACACATCTGCCCACAGAGGGACTGTCACTCGCAAAGTGTGATAGGTGGTAATCTTGGTCGATGGTATGGATCATACTGTTCCTTTCGGCCTACATGTGTCCGTGTTGTTATGGCTCGTTTATATGCTCCTTCTGTTTCGTTTACATGCGTATGCTATTTCCTATCACATTTGGTATGTGAAATACGGACATACCTTTTGTATGTGACTATTACATGGCTTGTGGGATATGATTCAGACATACGGTCACTACCTATATCTACATTTCTCCTCGTGTATTTTGTTATGGACACATCTGCACAGCTATGTTCCCTCCCTCAAATTATGGGTCGGCTGGTGACCCTCTCCATTGGACTGAACGTACCTACTGGTGGCGCGCTAACATCTGATACATTTCACTTCCAGATGGTATAGCTATCAACACTACGTTGGACTACAGGTACACGGTTTTCCTGTCATTTATTCATGGATAGGGACCCGTTATTCCCTACCGTGCATTTGTGTTTGAGTCTTCATTTTCTGTTTGCAGGGACTCTGCTTTGCATACGGTTCAGTCTCCATGGACACTGATAGGTATGATTACTATTGCTGGTAGAATATAATATTCAGCAGTTTAGGTTGCTCCTCGAAAGCCGACATTGACACTTCTCCCTGCGCAACTTCGATACGCCCCTTGCACTCGCACACGTTTCCTATGCACGTGGCTGTGGCGGCTGTGCGCCTTCATTAATATGCATATGGCACGTCTACTGCACATCTACGCTGCACGGCCGGTGCAAGCCTTATGCCGGACGTGCGCCGAGCTTCATGAATCCGGGGGTACATTTTTATGTAAAAAGCAGTATTTGTGGTTATAAATATATTTCAGATGCATGGAGTTGCATGACCTGGGTTATACCTGGTGGGGTATTTTACATACATGCTTCACAACACTAGCACACTTACTTATGATATGTGATGAGTTATAATAATTATAATAAAACTATTGTGCACATCATACCTATGAAGTGAATTCTAAATTAAATATCATCATTGCCATGTTTAACGCACTTTACATGCATTATACTAGGCTTTTATAGCAGGTATTAGTGATGCATATTTTTGCAATAAACATAGTTATGATACTCAGTTTTATTTAGTGCTGCATGTATAATCAAAATGTCACAAATGGCATTCTAAATTACTCTGTAAAAGCATCTATAGACTAGATTTGAGCTGTGTATCACCTGTCTTCTTCATTCTTTAATACCACTGCACTTATACCTTGTGCCACAAAGAAAGTTAATTGGCAGATGCATTTTCTTCACTCAGTACTATCCAGAATGCTGCTAGCATTGCTCAGTGCCAGGATAGTTTCCACTACAGAAGGCAGGCCAAATTAAAATTTTCACTTTTTTTCTTTCAGCCATGAACTGTGTTTGTACACTGACAAGCTGCTTGCAAATGCAAAAGGAAATAAAAAATACTTGCAGTGCAAACAGAATTAAGGATATATCTAGCAAGAAATGCAGCACTTCTAGCATTAACATGGCACAGTCATCCTTTTCAAATCAGCTTGACACACCACAAGTAGCATTTAGATTCCACATCAATAGAATCTCATGTAATGGCAGTTCAGAAAGGGAATAAACAGACAATGACAGGCGGTCATAGTATATCAAATTACACATGACATAAAAGATTGCATTATAATTTATTACTGTCATGATGAATAAGAGATATGGATATGTTTTCCATGCATATATGTCACATATGTTCACCTTAGTCATTTCACAGCTTTTGTGTAATCATACTGTTCAAAATGTCACATATTACAACATCCATAGGACATAGTGTTATTAATAATGAGAAAAGCTGAGTTTACAAAACCTTTAAAACATCAATTAACATGGACAACAGCTAAGATTTTCAGAATGTATCTCAGATGTTTGCCTCTTCATTTCATACACAATATTTGTGTCAATATTATTTGTGAATCTATTCATAAAAATATCTGTATACTGGATATGAATACTGCATTATGTAACCTCTTCTACTAAGCTCATTTCACTTGCACATTGTGCCACAGTGATAGTTTACTGACTTGTAGAATTTCTTCACTCAGTACTGTGCAGAGTGCTGACTAAAGCACACTGGTGCCAGTCTCAGTTGTGCTACTGATGGTATTCCAAATGAAATTTGTCATTTGTTTACCTAAAAAAGTGAACTCTCATTCAGTGCTAGGGACCAACACCAGTCAAGACTGTGCAATGTCAAATGGTGCACAAAGGATGAAGACAAAAAATAAATAAAAAAGGAAACATGGAACACGTAGTGAATATGTATATTTGTGCTGTTTCCTCAACATTAATGTTTTGCAAAATGCACATATCCTCTTTAAAAATCATTACTTTCACATAAACAGCACACTCTCTACAGTTGAACCATCTACCCAGGGCATTAACATCACATACTTAAGATTATTATCACTATTTGCCACAGACACAGACATATATTAAGAAAAAGAAAAAGTAGGTTACATATAATGAAGATGTTACATTGTATCACTTTACATTCAGTCTGTAACAAAAACAAGTTCTGAAAGCTGTCCTATCCAATTTAACATTATAGTGACAGTCCAGTTGAAATTTCCTCACACAATACAAAATGCACATTTGCAACACTCCAGTCATTTCTTCTGTTTATTTTGTGAACAGCATTCCCTTATCTATGTTTTTCTAACAACAGTTCAATCTCATTTGCATTTAGTTTGACATACTTTTCAATGAATAATGCACTTCCTTAGAATTGTAGACAAATTGTTACTCATAAGGACAATGTGTGGTCATAATCAATTCAGAGACATATTAGGAATGCTGGTCTCCAAAATGAGTCAGTGTAATCTCAGACCTTTTAGTAAGTCTCATCTCCCTGACACACCCTTCATACATGTACTTCAAAGAGGACAGACTGTGAAATGTTGATCAATCTACAGACAGACTAGTCATTAAAATGTGTAAACCCTTAGAAGGTAATACTTCTCACTGCTCATCCTTTTATTGATAGGCCATGTGCATACAATTGTGTAGGTCCATACACCATGTTTACTTACCCTGCATTTAGTGCAAATTGTTGAATTCATAAATGTTAATGAGTCAACACCTTATTTGCATATTCCCAGTGCTCAGAGGAATGAATCTGCTCTATATCAAAGTAATTGTTTAGGGAAGAAACTTGTATCATAGTAGGGGAAGTTATATGTATCCAGGCCCCTTGATACTATTATTCTATTTGCTTTTTTTGCTTTCAAAACTTGTTTCTAGTTTAACAACTGACTTGATGCAAAGGTATATTTTTTATAAAATGCTTTATTTTATATTAAAGATGGACTGCATTTCACAATCCACCTATTTGTTTATTGTCTGCATTATCGGTCTGTCTCTTGCTGTTAACGTGCCTATATATTTCAGTCATTTTTTCCATTACAAATGCTTGCAAAGAATGTTACCTGAGTTTATGGAAAATTTTCTCTGTGAATCTACCTGTTATTGCAGAAGAGTGTTGCATCATTTATTAGCTAGGTAATGGGTTTTACATTTTTTCTCCTACCAAATGTGTTAATCCTGTGATATATATATATATATATATATATATATATATATATATATATATATATATACCTGCCTGAACTCTATAAAAGAAGATATGCAACAAAAATTGTATCCATTTTTGGTTGAAAGTTATAAATTATTCATGTTAACACTGCACCTTACTACAGAGCTACACAGCTGTGGTTTTAGTGATGTGTTTTTAGCATTGTTTTTCATTTCCATTTATTTTATTTATTTATTTTTTTGAGGGAGGGTAATCTGTATTAACTTGATTGCACTCACAGACTGCTTTACTTTTTTTAATTATTATTATTTTTTTTGCATGATGGATGCATACATTCAAACATATTTTTAACAATCAGTTGTGGCTTAATTTTTCCTTTTTTTTTTTTATTCTTTTATGTTTCACCTGATACATGGCTATGGCACCTAAGACATCTGGAGCTTGTAAACCACCAAATGCGTGAGTAGGAAGTTATCATCCAGGCAGTAAGTCAACAAAGCTCATTCCTGCTAAACACAGTCAAACATTACATGTTCTTCCATGACCATGTCTTTTAACAGGTGGTCAGCAATGTAAATGTTGTAAGATGCATGGCTATAATTATGAGAAGGTCAGATGTACAGCCAGTGACATGATAATGCATGTGAAATGTAGAGCGGCTGCAATTGCCTTTGAACATATGGCTATGGGGGGTGGTCTTGCTACCAAACTAAGGATGACTGAAACAGAGGAGTTCCTGTACACTGTATGAGATCCAGACAGCTCAGCAGAGGATTGACACAAAACATTAATAAGTGAGCTGCACTCAAGAAGTCTATATCTCTTTGTTGAATCCCACATCAGCAAATACCTTTTCTACAAACACCTGTTTATCAAAACTCCTATTCAGCAAATGGACTTTTAAGCAGAAGTTTTCCTAGGGCAAAATAATGGTTGGCCACCATCTGGAATTCGCCATTTTCCTCACTGTACTGCAATTTCAGAGATGGTATATTCAGTTAGGGGGGTGTGGTGGCATAGTCCCCTCCCCCAGGTAGATGCTAAATGTTATGATTTACTCATGTTAGTTAGGGCGGCCTACCATTGGTTTGCCTTAGGAAAAAATTACTTAAAAGTCCATTCATGTATTAGGGGCTTTGATTAATAAGTGTTCAGCAAAGAGGTATTCAGTGAAGTGGGATTCAACAAAGTGATATAGACCTGCACTGACGACAGCACAAGTATGTCTGCTGCAAAACTTCCAGGTAGGCCATTCAATTAAATAATTGCTCACTCACTTCTTTGGTTTCATAAACTAAGCAAGAAACACCGAACAAACTTGTAAAAAAACAAAAAATGAGCTTGAGAACACAATCCCAATAAAGAACACTGGTTTATTATTTTTGCTAGCAAAAAATGCTTTTGGAGAGCTCAGTGTCTCTCCTTCATCAGACAAAAAATACTAACAGCTTCCTAGTACATTTATATAATGTTGTTAATTATGCAATCAACTTTAATTAAGTTAAAACACCAATTGTTAAAATTTGGAATTAATATTAAAATTAAAACACTGGTAAATAAGAATTCTAAAAAATCTTTGCTCCAAACCAAACCATTCCTTGTTGCCTTAGTTTAAACATATGAGACACATTTCAGCTTAGGGGAATATATGTATTTCCGTATAAAAGTAGTCAATTTTTTCATACAGGTTCCACACTAATTTTTTAATACTGCAGCTGCAAGTTGTATCCCATTGGATTATCTCTGTCTGATGCTAACATAACACAATAATTTCATGGTTATGTAAAGGCTATGGACTTTTGAAAGCATCAGTTTTACTAGTTGTATGAGCTTAAGTTCTTAAATTTTCACTTAGCTAGCAAGTGTGTGTTATCCATCGCCACTTGGCTAGAGCCATGGCATATTGTACATGTCTACATCTGCTAGTAACATCTGCAGCGGGTGATTCTCCCTCAGACTCCTCATCTGTATATGCTAGAATGGATGGTCTTGACTGCACTCCTGGAAACTGTAGTACTGCCTCTTGTTGTCCTTGTTAAGGCTTTTAGGATCATAGGATCATAGGAAGTTACTAGTCTAATGGCCCAAGGGCCGTTACAAGCTTAGCCAAGTTATACCCTTATTTCCATGATCAGCATCTATTGCCCCTGTCCAAGAGGGACACAGGTCAAACCCCAGGGGAGAATTTATGGTTAACCATTCAATTGTCCAGACTGCATTTGAAGAGGGCCAATGAGACACTCTGTTTGACATGAAGTGTGAGTCTGTTCCAAAGGTGTGGTAACCTCTGGGAGACAAATCTGTCCCTCCAGCAGGTGCTAGTAATATCACATACTAGATTAAGGTTTTTAGAGTGAGTAAACCATGTACCATTTGACTTATGAATATGCAGCATTTCCAGTAAAGCAGGGTCAGAGACTGGCTTAAATGCAAGGCAGAGACCACCTCTAAGTAGTCTGTATGAAACAGAATAAAGCGACAGTGATTTCAGATGATCCACATAGGACAGATGCTGAAGACTTTGAATTTTCTTTGTTAGGAACCTTTGTTGTCTCTCCAACTGCTGCATGTACTTGGAAAGGAAAAGTGGTGTTGTACTCAATTATTTGCCTGATGAGGGAAAAGTACAGAGAAGTTATAACTTCTTTTTTTTCTGGAGGCAATGCCCTTACTTATGAGATGATCAATATAAAATGCCCTTTCAACCATTGTGAAGACATGGTGATCAAAGGTAAGGTTGCCACAACCTGTGTACTCAGGTCTCTCATCACTGAGTGCATACTTAGGGTGTTGCTGTTGATGTGGTAGTTAGCAAGAATATTGTTCTTACTAAAAGGGATGCTAATACATTGTTTGTATGGAGTTTAAGGCCATGACTTTGGAACCAGTCATTTGCTAGTATAAGACCCTCTTGTAGGATGTTGACATCATTTGATAATGATATGACTGATCCCAGTCTGTAGTCATCAGCAAACTTTGCCAGCCACAGACCTTTAGTTTTTCTTTCTACTTCAGAGAAATAGATTCCAAACAGTAGAGGTCTCAGGAGTGACCCCTGTGTCACACCACTGGTTACAGGTCTGCTGTTAGAGGTGGATTCCCCTATTTTTTACTATATGTGATCTATCAGTAAGCCAGTTAGCAATCAATCTAATGATATAAGGGTTGATAACTAGCTGGGTGAGTTTGTCAATGATGCCTTAGTGAAGGATAGTGTCAAAAGCCTTGGCTAGGTCTAGGTAGGCTGTATGCACAGATTTTCCCTTGTACAGGACTTACTGGCTGCCTTCAATAAGTCCACCAGGTTTAATAGGCGTGATCTCACTTTGACAAATCCAAACTGAGTATGGTCAAGTGTTTGGAGATTACCTATATCTTTTTTGATAAGGTCCATGATTCTTCACTCCATGTCCTTGCAGATAAGGCTAGTTAGGCTAATAGCTCTATAGTTCCTGGAGTTAGTGGAAGCACCATCTTTGTGAAAGGGAATAATGGTGGCCATTTTCCATTCAGCTGGAATGAATTTTGTGCTTAGAATATATATTGAAAAGAGTACCCAAAGGTGTTGATAATTTTTGTTGGACCTCATATAGGACACAGCCTGGGATGTTATTGGGTAACATAGATGCTGTGTTTTTGGTCTTAGAGAAGGCATTTACGACCTGCTTTTAGAAGCACAAGGTGGTGGACAGGTGGTAGGGATGTCATGGGGTACATGTGGTGGGGACAGGGGAGTGAAGTTTTCACAGACCCTGTCAGTCAACAGGTTATCTATGTCCACAGGCTCAGTATACATGGTATCATAAACTAGCAGCACACATTTGGGCCTTTCCTTTTAGGTTATGGATATAACTAAATAATACCTTATGGTTGACCTTGGTTGAGGTAGCTAATTTGGATTCATAGTTTGCTTTGAAGAACTTCATAAGAAGTCTTATTGGCTTGTTTAAGTGGAGCTATATCATATTATAGTAAAATCAAAATATCGAACGGCACAACAGCGAAAGTTCTGAAATGTCTTGGGTCCGTTTTTGAGACTGCAGTACAGAGAAGATTGGAATATTTGCCCTTTCCTCACTGTAGTGTGATCTCAGAGTTGGAATATATATACAGAATTCAAGTTTCAGCATTTTCACTCTTGTAAGTGTTAGACATTTTGCGTCTACGATGTTATGATATAGACGCTCTTTAAGCTGGGGAGGGAGGGTTTCCAGTTGAGGGCTTGTCCCTCTTACTTTTAGATAATAAGTTCTTCCTCTTATTGTAAAGCCAGTTAATGGCTGTTGTCCACCAGGCAGGTTTGCTCTTTCTTGAGGAGCTTGTTTTGGTCCTATCAGGTACGGCTGAGTCAATACAGTTATATAGGTGTTTGTATAAAGCCTTGGTGTAGAACTCAGCTTAATTGCCAGTTTTGTCTGGGGGGTGGTGCAGTGAAACTATTTAAACCATGCAGTAAGAGGTTATAATCTGCTTTGGAGAATTTTTTTAATTTAGTTCTTGCTGGGGGGAGTGGTTAGTTGTGATACTTACTTCAAATGAGAATGATTTGTGGTCAGATCTCACCAAGGAAGACCTCACAGTGAGGGCGCTGCAGTGGTCCTCCATATTGGTAAACACCATATCCAGGATGTTGGCACCCCTTGTGGGTGTGTCAACCAGCTGGTCCAGGGGATTGGAGTTAACAAAGTCGAGGAATCTTTGGGCAAGTGAGTTTGAGCATGAGTAATTTATCCAGTCAATGGATGGGTAGTTAAAGTCACCCAAACCCATGGTGCTTGGATGTATCTTGATAGACTCAAGTAGCTCCAAATAGGCAGAGTGGGTGTCCTGATTCACGGAGGGGGTCCTGTAATTACCAATGATGTGAATAGGTGTCTTACCAATAGTTAATTGCACCTTAAGTATCTCCATGGAATCATAATGTTTAAACAATTTGGAGGTGTATTTCTCTTTGATGAGTATTGATTCAACAACTCCTTTAATTTTCACATCTTCATTTTCTGGTCTAAATGTGTGGAAGGTGGTGTAACCCAGTATGGCTGGGGTGCTCTTCACAGCCCTGAACCAAGTCTCCATGACTGCACAAATGTCTGCATCTTCCAAGGTGAAAACTGCTTCCATTGAGTGCAGTTTCATGTTAAGACTCCTAGCATTTAGCAGCATAACCTTCAGGTTGTTTTTAGATGGAGATTTTAAGTTGGGATTTTTTTCCTTTAGACACTGCCTAAAAAATGCACTATGGGGGTGGCAAAAGACTTAGTCAGTAGCCAAAAGCCCAGGGGTGACAGATGAAGACCATCTCATTCAAAGCATCAAGTTCTGTTGATCATGTCATCCCAGGCTGAAAGGTACTGGATCCCCTTAGACTGACACCAGAAACTATGCCAATTATTGAAGTCAGTCATTTTATGTTTGTTTTGAGGCATCATCCTAGGTGAAGGTAAAATGCTTAAGGCTAGGGACATAGATGCCTGAGACACATAGTCCAAGAGCTCAGTCATGTCTCTCTTCATATAGTCCAGAGAGGTACATTTCAAGTCATTAACACCAACAAGGACAATGACGGAATCATAACAGCACCTGTTGTGAGAGACTTGAGTGCATGTGTGATATTGTGGATCCTGGTACCTGACAGACATCAGACTGTAACCTTTTTCTTATCCAGCCTTGTGAGACGGACATCTGTGCGTCCCATGATGGAATCACCTATGACTAATATGTTTGTTTTTTGTTTTGCCTTAAGGGTTTGATAGGTGAGATATTGGTGCATGAGCTATCATGTGTGTCGTGTTCTGCAGAGGAAGTATTATGTGTAGTGTGCTTCTGTTTCTTTTTGGGAGGTCTCTGGCGTTTATGTATGCTTCTGGTGAGGACCTCCGCATATGTGTGTATGTGTGATGTGGGTTTGGGTAGAGTAAAAGGTGAGGTGTGCATGCTGACATCCTGCTCATTGTCATATGTACTGACTGCTGTGTGAGAGAGCATGAATTCAAGGTTCTTAATATAATTGCATCCCTCACATGTTGAGTTTCTGTGGACTAGGAGTAGAGGGTTGTCACTGAACATGAGGCAGTTGCTACACTGCATCAGGATGTCCATGTTGACCAATCTGACTGGAGAAAATGTGGGAAATTGTCTATCCATAGTGTTAGGAAAATTATATGGTCAAGAAAAGAGGTCATACTTAGGAATGGCTAGTGTGTGAGAGGTGTGTTTGTCACTCTGAAGCTAGGCTTAGTGTTCTACCTGACAGTACAGCAGGGCCACAAAAAGCCTCTGGATGACCATAAGAAAAGTGCTAAGGGAAAATCTAACAAGCAAAACTTTTGCATCTGTCACTACCAGCAGTAACCACTGCTATGCGGCAGTGCATGACGGTGTGCTACATGAAAACAAGTGCAAACATAGGACTTAAATAAAACAAGATATAACCCTTTTAACTCAAACTAGCCAATAAGGATGCTGTCTCTGAGTTCTAGTCCAATCACCCTCAACTAGATGGGAGCCAGACTGCACTCTCCTCCCACAAAGGTGCAGAAGGGACTTCACCAACAAAGATGGCTTGAATTTGATGCTCAGAAGTTAGAAAACAGACCTAGAAACAGAAAACCTAGAACGGGGCTATGCTACAGCTGAACTAGTAGAGTATAGAGTAAAATGTGGCTAAAACAGTTCAGACAATTCAAAAAGACAGTAGAATGCAAATACAAATTAAAAGTGCAATATAAGAGCAAAAACAGGTACTTATAGTTAGTTGAAAACAATATCTCAGTGAAGAGCTGGTTTCAGTGCTCAAGTGATACCAAACCATCTAGAATCAGCAAGTCTGGATCTGGCCTATGCTATATAATGCAGACATTTTAGAAATTCAAAGTGCATAAAATCACAATGACAACAGCAAAAACAATTTAAATAAAGCAGCAATTTATCAGCAATTCCCATCTTAGAAGAGTGTAGGCCACATTCTCTAGACCCTAAACCTGGATTTGGAGCCCAAGTGCTTAAGTCAGAACTAAGATACTTCAGAATAATAGATACAATAGGCCTTCAGCCAGCAATTTCCAGCTTAGAAGGTTGTAGGCTATCCTGTCCTTCCACAAGAGTTAAGACCACAAATCTTAAACACAACGCAACTGGTCAATAAACAGCAAAACAAAAAAAAAAAAAAAAAAGAATTCCACCAAAACTATGAAGCCAATAACGGTTTAATGCTCAAAGTCCACAAGTTTTCACATAAAAAATTCCATATATCCATGAACTAAGCACTTTCACCAAGGTTAAAAAACCATAGGCATCTTCACAGTTGGTCGTTTACAATGCATTCTCCCCTTTTATACAACTTCCTTTACATTAATTAACCAATCACTTAATACAATTGATAATCACTTAAAACACAATAAACTGATTATTAACAACTGTCTGATCTACCAAAAAGGCTTGTCAAATAATCAGCCATGCCCCCCCTGGTAAAAACACATTAAAGTATACATAAAACTTCATTTTTTCATTTATGCACATAATATATGTTAACTTCGCTAAACATTCATATATAATGGTGTAGAAATTGATATTTCATATAAAAATTAATTGTACTCTCATTACTTAATGATACTTAGAATGTGCTAAAAAACCATATAAATAAAACTACAATAATATATGTGTATAAATAAAAAATGAAAAATAAACTTATACAAGTCTTAATATAATAACTAAACAATTCTACCCTGTTTTATTTTTAAAAATGGCTTTATGGAAATAAAGTCATTGAGTCCTGGCGGACTCATTGCATTAGTCCGTATCTGCCACAGGGACTCATGTGCCTCTAAAATGGACTCCCAGTCTCCACCCCACTTATTGTCAGTAATTTTGTCTATGACAAAGAATACAAACTTACTGAAATTCATACATTGTCTAGAGTGCAAATATAAGGCATTGTGTGGATCCTTATTTTTAATAGCTCTCAAATGCTCACCAATCCTGTCCCTTAATCTACGAGTGGTCTTCCCAATGTAAAAACCAGGACAGAAGAGGCAAGTGGCCACATAGACCACTCTCTTGGAATTACAATTGCTTTTTCCTGGACACTTCACCGAAACCGCAAATCCACCAATGTCCACATAGGGTCCATTGTTGATAAACCTACAATACCTACAATTTTCACACTTGGACATGTACGAACCTTTACTAAAAACCATATGGTGTACCTCCAATATATTCTTAATATTGCTGCCTCTACTGTGAATTATTTTTGGCTTGGTACCTATAACTGAAAACATATTCTTATCAAAAATAATATCCCACCCTTTATTAATAATTCCCATAACTTCAGATGTTCTGTTACTAAATTGTAAAACCATGCCCGTGGTTCTAGACTCCGTCCCATTTGATTTATCTACTTGTAAATAGCTTTCCATAGCCAATATCGGTTGAAAATTATTCCATCTTTTCCTTTCTACCTCCTTTTTCACTTTTATTATCAATTTAAGGGGGTACCCTCTCTCCAAAAACATTCCAATTAAAGTATACATTTCTTCTTTAAATTTACCTTCCTCACTGGTCAACCTTGAAATTCTCACCATCTGTCCTTTCACCACACTACGTTTTTGAAATAGGGGATGGTCACTAGTGAAAAAACAACAAACTATTGGAATATGATTCTTTCCTGTAGATATAACTTTGCAAAATGCCATTTTCCACACTGAACCTGATGTCCAGCTAGTTAATGAATTTCAACTCCCACTTGTACGTAAATTTCAGAAACCTAGTCGTCCCATTCAAAATAAATTCAATAACTTCCTCAGCCTTCCCTTTCCATAAAATCAGGATGTCATCTAAAAATCCATTGTAACTCACAATATTTTGAGCAAATTTGGAAGTTAATACATGTCTATTTTCCCAATTGAATAAAACCAAATTTGCAAAAATGGGGGCACATTTTGCTCCCATAGCTACACGCGATATCTGGTGGAATATTTCATCTTCAAACACCATAAAATTGTTTTTAAGGATGATGTCCATAAATTGTACTATTATTTCAATTTCCCCCATGTCCATATCTGACAATTGGTGAATACTGCTCTTGAACATCTCTATACCAATTGAATGAGGAATGACTGAAAATAGATTAACCACGTCAATACTTAAAAAACTAATAGAATCATCTATTGAATTGTGATATTTAGATAGCCTTTCAAGGCAATGCCAAGAATCTCGAATAATATGTGGAACCCCCTTAACTAATCCCCCCACCTTCCTTTCAACCCAAGCCGCAAGGGGCTCTGTTTCTGAGCCCCTTGCGGAAACTATTGGTCGAAATGGAGGGTTAACAACAGATTTATTTGATTTTGGTATCCCAAATAACTTTGGGATTACAGGTTTAGAAACAGTTAAAAATTCCTTATCCTTTAAATTAATTCTTCCTTTCAAAAACTCATCCTCAAGAATAATATCCAACCATCTATAGGCCAAATTGACCTAATTTCTAGAAACCTGTAAGTAAGTGGAGTTATCATTCAAAACTTTTTTCATCTCCATATTATAATCCATGCTTCGCATTATTACTACCCCTTCCCCTTTATCTGGTGTCATAATGCGGAGCTGTTTATCAGTGGCCAATCTACTCAAAATTTCTTTTTCATTTTCAGTCAAATTACTATCAGTAACATGTTTCACCTTATTTAAATTTCTGATTTCTCTCTCACAGTATGTCTCAAACAACTGGACTTGAGTATTAGATGGTGGAATGAACACACTAGAATGTTTACATTCGTTCCTTCCACTACTTTCTGTATTTTCTTCCCTATCTTTGAAGAACATACGAAGGTTCAATTGCCTCGAGAACAACTTCAAATTCAGAATTGTTTTGGCCACGTTGAAGTTAGTTGTTGGAACAAAAGACATTCCCTTTTTCAGAAGACTAAAATAACCTTCCGTAACATCTAATTCAGTATAGTTGAAAATACTGAACCCTTCTCTCACAATTATTTTGCATGTCAACTCATGTTTCAAAATTACCATTAGAAAACATTGTTCTTTCTCCCACATGTATCGTTCCAACACCTAATTCCATCTCTTCCCCACACCCCACTGTCCCCTTGAATATTGATTCCCCTTTTGATTCCAACCCCCTCCCCATTGATTGGACTGCGGACCCCTCAGGTTCTTCAACCGTTCTGATCTCCTGGGTCCATTTTCTAAAAAATCACCTTCACTACTATTTCTATTGTCATGCCTATTTGTTCCCATTCTGACTTCAACATTGACCTCTACATATTGTTCATTAACCCCTCTACAATTTAAACTGTTCCCTCCATTAGTACCCTGTGGGTAAGCTACATTGTTGGAATACTCTTGCGTATCACGAACTAGTTTACGCTGCTTAGTTTCAATACCTTTTTTAACAAAATTCTCAACTTCACTTAAAACTTTATTATAGTTGACATAATAAGGTTCAAATAAAACATCGTTCATAATGCTTTTGTTTAGTTCATCAATTTTTAACTGTAATTCTTTAATTTTACAATCGTTATTTCTAACGATAATGTCCAACATTTCAAGGCCAGTCTTATCAAATAGGGAAATTAACTCACGGTGAGCTGTAGTCCCATATTCAACCCCCATAGGCAATTTCCAAATCCGCAAACCCTTGGGAACATGTTTTAACTCCATCGATTTACGAAGATACATATTATCCATCTGGAGGGAACGAAATTTGTAGCAAGACTTCTCAAAGGACGCTAACTGTTCCTTCCATGTTGGAGTACTTTTGTTAGAGTTTGAATTGGACCTTCGTTCATTACCAACCGACCAATCCACATCCGGAACACTGAACCACGTACTGAAATCTTTATGTTCCCCCATTGTTTCTCGATTAGAAACACCAGACTCCCTTAAAGAACCAGCAACCCTGTTGCTAGTCATTGGAATCGGAGAATGCAAAGTAAATAATTCTGCTTGGCTATCTGTAAAAAGCTGATCATTAGTACAATTGGCACATTTAGCCACCTCTTTTTCTTTTTCTCTGTCTTTAATAAGCAAAGACGTTAGAGTTTTAACGGACTCCAATACTTGTGCCAAAAGATCTTCCATTGATCAAAAAAAGTCCGTAGCACAAATTCACCAAGTTAGCCAAATTGAAACCTGGCACAAATTCACCAAATTAGAACCTGGCACAATACGAGCACTCCCGCGGCCGCAATGGACGGTGGACAACTGATAAACACAACGCAACTGGTCAATGACCAGCAAAACAAAACAAAAAAAAAAAACAAAGAATTCCACCGAAACTATGAAGCCAATAATGATTTAATGCTCAAAGTCCACAAGTTTTAACATAAAAAATTCCATATATCCACGAACAACTAAGCGCTTTCGCCAAGGTTAAAAAACCACAGGCATCTTCAGAGTTGTTCGTTTACAATGCATTCTCCCCTTTTATACAACTTCCTTTACATTAATTAACCAATCACTTAATACAATTGATAATCACTTAAAACGCAATAAACTGATTATTAACAACTGCCTGATCTACCAAAAAGGCTTGTCAAATAATCAACCATGCCCCCCCGATAAAAACACATCAAGGTATACAAAAAACTTCATTTTTTCATTTATGCACATAATATATGTTAACTTCGCTAAACATTGATATACAATGGTGTAGAAATTGATATTTCATATAAAAATTAATTGTACTCTCATTACTTAATGATACTTAGAATATGCTAAAAAACCATATAAATAAAACTACAATAATATATGTGTATAAATAAAAAATGAAAAATAAACTTATACAAGTCTTAATATAATAACTAAACAATTCGGCCCTGTTTTATTTTTAAAAATGGCTTTATGGAAATAAAGTCATTGAGTCCTGGTGGACTCGTTGCATTAGTCCATATCTGCCACAGGGACTCATGTGCCTCTAAAATGGACTCCCAGTCTCCACCCCACTTATTGTCAGTAATTTTGTCTATGACAAAGAATACAAACTTACTGAAATTCATACATTGTCTAGAGTGCAAATATAAGGCATTGTGTGGATCCTTATTTTTAATAGCTCTCAAATGCTCACCAATCCTATCCCTTAATCTACGAGTGGTCTTCCCAATGTAAAAACCAGGACAGGAGAGGCAAGTGGCCACATAGACCACTCTCTTGGAATTACAATTGCTTTTTCCTGGACACTTCACCGAAACCCCAAATCCACCAATGTCCACATAGGGTCCATTGTTGATATACCTGTAATACCTACAATTTTCACACTTGGACATGTACGAACCTTTACTAAAAACCATATGGTGTACCTCCAATATATTCTTAATATTGCTGCATCTACTGTGAATTATTTTTGGCTTGGTGCCTATAACTGAAAACATATTCTTATCAAAAATAATATCCCACCCTTTATTAATAATTCCCATAACTTCAGATGTTCTGTTACTAAATTGTAAAACCATGCCTGTGGTTCTAGACTGTGTCCCATTTGATTTATCTACTTGTAAACAGCTTTCCATAGCCAATATCGGTGGAAAATTATTCCATCTTTTCCTTTCTACCTCCTTTTTCACTTTTATTAACAATTTAAGGGGGTACCCTCTCTCCAAAAACATTCCAATTAAAGTATACATTTCTTCTTTAAATTTACCTTCCTCACTGGTCAACCTTGAAATTCTCACCATTTGTCCTTTCACCACACTACGTTTTTGAAATAGGGGATGGTCACTAGTGAAAAACAACAAACTATTGGAATATGATTCTTTCCTGTAGATAGAACTTTGCAAAATGCCATTTTCCACACTGAACCTGATGTCCAGATAGTTAATGAATTTCAACTCCCACTTATACGTAAATTTCAGAAACCTAGTTGTCCCATTCAAAAATTCAATAAATTCAATAACTTCCTCAGCCTTCCCTTTCCATAAAATCAGGATGTAATCTAAAAATCTATTGTAACTCACAATATTTTGAGCAAATTTGGAAGTTAATACATGTCTATTTTCCCAATTGAATAAAACCAACAAATCTTCCTAATGTAAAATAACTGGTTTGGAACCAAAGTGCATAAACCATAATAAAGACACTTAGAATAACATGCACAATAAACCTTCACCAGCAATTCTCATCTTAGAAGGGTATAGGCCACACTGTCCTGCTACAAGAGTCTAGACCTCAACTATCCCAATGTAAAATAGCTGGTTTGTAGCCCAGGTGCTTAAACCAGAATTAAGACACCTTTAGAATAACAGATACAATTGGGCTTCAATCAGCAATTCCCAGCATAGAAGGGTGTAGGCTATCCTTTCCTTATGCAAGAGTGTAGATCACAAACCCTCTTAATGTAAAACAACTGGCCTGAAGCTCAAGTCCATAAACCAAAACTAAGAGGCCTAGAATAACAATTACAATTTAATCAAGCTACTTGCAAGTAGTAATGAATTCAACAGAATGAATGCAAGTGAAATCTTTTAAGAACATGCAGCAAAAGTAAAATAAAGTAATAAAGTAGGAAGAGACACAAATACAGTAAAAGCAGCTGAATCAAGTGTAATTTTTTTTGGTTAAGTAGTGAGGGAGGAAACAGAAGACAATTCAAGGTTTAAACGCTGTGGGCCTTACCAAATGATCTCGCTGTTCTCGGTAGAATGAGCTGATGCAATAGGACTGGGAGGAATGTCCAATATCAAATTTATAGTAGAGGCAGGCAGCTCAAAAGCCACCAAGTTTTAAGAATACAACAGCAGTTCTGCAGGTGGGTGGGAAAAATAAAATGGAGACAGAGATCAGAACAGAAGTAATGATTCCTGCAATATCAAGAATCCTTGGAATCCTTGGAAATAAGTTCAATAACCATGATAAATGTTCACAACACACAAAAACTTTGCAAAATGTAAAAATATTTTGGCAAATTCAGAACAGCTTCTGTTACAACAACCTAGGAGCAGTACAGAAATGAGCAGATATAGGGTGGAAAACAGTGATAAATTCAACAAATTAAAAATAAATGCAGCACAGAATTATTAAATATTACTGAAACAGAGAAAGTGCAAAATATATTCTTATATTAGCCTTGTATTTCAAGATGGTTTTAGAAGCAATCCAAATTTTGTAGCCACGGGCACAAGGAAACTCTGAGCAGAATCTTACAAAGTGTAATTCTTTTATATCAGCAAGATGAAAGACTTCTAAAGTTAAATCTCAGGCCAAACAGATAAAAACACAAAAAGCTTTTTACTGAAAACTGTATTATGGAACATGACACAGAATGTGAGTATTTAGGCAGAGGTGGCCGGGGCACTGTGAGCTTCTTGTGGATATCATGAGGCAAGGTTCCATTGCATATCCTGCATCCCCCACTAGATGTTCTTGTGGAATGTCACCCTTGGAAACCTTGTGTACAGCTTGCATGTGCCATATGTGTGAGTCATGAAAACTGCCTAGGTTACCTGCACAGACATTGTAGATGATCCCTTGTGCATTACAGATAACCTGACCGTTTCTAGAATGGTATCCTTTCCTTTTAATGTACCTCAATTCCCTGTTCACTGGGTGGGGCCTTTATTTCTATGTGTGTGTACAATCTATAGCCACCAAAACTTTAGGGAAGTATGCATCTGCATAATATTACTGCATGGTTCTTGTTCTCTCCTGTGAGGTATGTGGGAAGCAGATCTACTCCCTTGTATGTTGTAGCATTGCATTTAGAAACTGATGTAATATTCTAGGTCTGTGACACCCATAATATATCTCCTGTTGGTCTCTGGAAAATATCTGTAGCTAGAATATGTAATGCTACACATACTTTTGTTTCCAATGAAATAGGTCCTGCATGATTGAAGCCTGAGGTGCGGGTTACAGAGGTTGTATATTTCCAGTAGTGTTTCCCTGTCTACCCAGTACCAGTCTACAATTTCTGTGTCATGAAGTTCATGACAAGTAAAGCAATGTCTAAACACCCTTCTTGGCTGAGGCATGATAGAAAAAGCAGCAGCACCTTGAATTAAAGCCTGTTGTACATACTGGTTAATGATGGCAGAAACAATCCCTAACATTTTTTTGTAAATGCAAATTGTGGCTGAATTACAAAGAGTTTCTCATTTCAGAGCAAAATAGTGGACTGAGTGGACACAATTACTTCATACATTCCTGAATAGCTCCACCATTTTGGCTTGGTTAATTAGCATGTATTTAACCTACTTATGCCTTTATTAGCATATTCTACCATTTACCCTTGTTCTGAAGCTATGCACTAAATGCAGAATTGTTTAATGAATACACAATAGCACTCTATTGTGTGTGCAATGTACACCCAGTAGCAACATTAAGTGTAGGTATTCCTGTATCTAGCTGAATTTCTACAAATCTTTGACTTTCATTTTATAATTTTCTTCCACCTTTATTTTTCTATTCATGATATTCATTGCCTAGAACCATAATGAAACTGTATATGTTTAGCTCTCTAACTAGGTACATAAGCATTGTATCTGTTTTCACTGCTAAAGGTTTTTTATAAACATTATTGAATGTTATATGATGTTAATTAAAGCTAATTTACAATTGAGTTTACTATAAAATGTTTTAATTGAATAATGTCTGAGCTGAAATTAAATTGGTCATTTCTGATCAGTTTTCTAACCAAGTCAGCAAAATAGTCAATTCTATTTTTTTCAGTTATTTCATGTTTGACAGTTTGCATTTCTTATTTCTGATAAAAGTCAAAGTTACTACCAAATATTTTGCAACTATCTTTCTTTGACGCCACATAATTCATTTTCACTTTGTTGCCACTCTCGCTTTATACTCCGCTTCTGTATCATCTAGTGAAATTACTTTCTCATTAATTTCCCACAAACATTCATAAAAGTGTACACTGATTATTATGCCTTACCGCAATGTCCACATCACTGTCCTGACCTCTACGTCTTTTGTATGATATTTAAGCATGACTCCTTTCAGTCTCTCCACTTTGTTTTTCTTTTTTAATTACTTTCCTTCTGTCCTTCTGTGTTACTGACTAGGGTTTCAACATTTGGCTATGGCAAAAAATAGTCAAACTTCATATCACCTATCATGCCCCTTGCCCTGTCTTTGTCACATCCTTCGCAAACTTGCCTGCTCCATGCCTCTCTGTACCCAGTTAGTGACAATAATGTGAATGTCATCACAGCTCAAAAAAAAAAAAAAGTGTTCTGAGATAACAACTCAGACTGTGGTATTTTGATTTTTACTGTGTTCATGTGATGACCTGCTAACAAGTAAAAATAGAAAAGTGGCAGGCAATCTGATTATTAATTCCTTTACCTTTATATGACTTCATTTTCTTTGCTTGAATATGTGAGATATCAAGGGGATTTGACATAATCTGTCAGGTTGCCAGGGTCACATGTGACTCATCTAATCCTGCTGTCTTTAATGTTTCACTGTGGCATCTCTGCATTAATCTTCTTTATTTCTCTATTAATGTCAGTGAACTCACAGTTTCTAGCTAGTGCCCTCCACCTTGTATAATGCATTTGTGTTCAATCATCTTTTTTCTGTCTTGCAATTTTGGGCATAGGCATACTCATTTCATATCATATATTTCTTGAACTCACAGAAGTTGTTAAATTAAGTAACTCATCTAAAAATCTGCCACTTGGTCCTGCTAAAGCTTTGTATGCATTATTGATATATTTCCCCGAATATTTAGTAATAACTTATTTAGTTTAGCTTCTCTTATTATATTTATGCGTTTGCACCTTTCAGAAATATAGCTACATATTTTTTTCTGCTGAGAGCTCACTTTGTTTGTCACAGTCAGACTGGAAAGAAATTCCACAGACATTTTTCTCATTAGTTTTGTATATAACCTTTAACCTTTTCTTGTTTTATGTCATTATTTTAAATACCTGTTCTTCTGTACACTGCCTTCTTGGGATGATCTATTTATCTCTTTGCATGAAAGAAAAACACACATACACACACACACACACACACACACACACACACACACACACACACACACACACACACACACACGCAGCTTTGAAATGTCATGAAGACTGCAATCTTTTATTTCAGTAGTTCTTTTATAGAGGGAAAATACTTTCGGGACAATGTTAAATAACCTAATTTTTACCCTTTAATTTATAATGCATTCATTCATTCTATCTATCTATCTATCTATCTATCTATCTATCTATCTATCTATCTATCTGTTAGTGCAAGGGATTAAGGCCCTGAGCTGTTAATGAGATGGTCCCGGATTTCCTTCCCCCCTCCCCAGTTGCCTATTTTGTGACAAGACTAAGCTATTTAGCTAGAAAGTCTTCCTGAGCAAAATCTGAAAAGTTAATTTTGTAACAATAATCTATCTGAGTTAAGAAATAAAATAAGTTACCTCTTTGTGAGCTTTTATGAACAATTCATCTGTACATTTATCATTCCACCACTTCTGATGCACCATGTCTGAATATGGAGGAGGTGGCACAAATTAATGAGGCTTAGCAGAATAGATTATGCATAAGCATAGGTATTCTGCAGATGTTTATAATTTAAGTAAGCATGTAAATTATTCTGTTTGCAAATGCATCCTGAATTCAACTCCCAAATCAAATTTAAAGAATTATCAACATTCAAATAAAGCTTGCGTTCTGACAGAGAAAAAGAATCCCAGAAAGTCAAAAGGGGGGCAACTTCATCAAATGGTTTGTATGTAATTCATGTTGCTTTACTCCATGGAATTCCTCTCATCTTTCTACTAGTCCAATGGCCATCTACTGATCTCGATCTGCACCACTCACAAATCACCATTTTTTTTAAATGTAAAGAGTACCTCCCAGACATGTAGAGAGTTTTCAGTTGTCCTGCATCTTCATATAAGTGCTCAGCTTTAAAACTGTCCTTATCAATTGCAGGATGTCATATGATATTCTTAGCTATTCCTTTTAAACTTAAATCACAATGAATTGTGAACTTTTCATGTAAACAGTGACTCAGTCAGGAATCACATCTGCACATGCTATCACTCCATTTATTTATAGATAAATCTATCTAGTAGTTTAAATGTCTGTCTGTCTATCATTCTAATCTACCTACATGTTTGTTTATCTAATCTATCTGTCTGTCTGTCACTCTGCTTAAAATGTCTGATTGCTTGTTAACTAGGTAAACAAACTTTTTCATGGGCCCCTTTCCTGTATAACCCTGGCAAGAAATAGCATAAACTTGTGACCTAATATCATAAATAGTCAGAATAACTTCAAATGTCTACATAATAAAAGCAATAGGATGCATGTGCATAACATCTTGCAACATCACTGCAAATACCACAGCACCAGTTAATAACATTAGCTAAGAATCATGACAAAACTCTGCAGTCTTTGCCTTACAGAAGACATAATACAGTTATACTGGCAGTAATCCATTGCAGTTCTCCAAATATTGCGACATTTTCCGTGTCATGCTGGTCATCAATTATAGTTCATTTAAGTTGTCGCTATGTATTCTTGCTGCCTTTCAGACTCATTGAACTAGCAGTGTAGAATACAAATGTTGCTGTCACACTTATCTAAGCTACACTTTTACCTTCCACTGAGGTACAGAGAACAGTTTAGTACATTACCACTTAAAGCAGAGAAACATTAGAAGCTGAAAGCCACTTGTCATTCAATGGGATGTTAAAATCTCCACTAATAGCAATTAATGATGTTCATGTACTGTGGAAATGGAACAGGTTACATTGCTGCTGCTGCATTCAGTAGTTCCTTAAGTGCAGCTTAATTGCAGTGGAGTAACAACTTTACACTCAGCCAGCACTTTGCTAAGACACTCACTAGCCTTAATCTGTTTCGTTTAACAATTTTAGATGTCAACTGTCAGGGTGATCACTGTAAATGAGGAACAAATCAAGAAGCCATTAACATCTTTCTTGCAGTGGTGTTGTTGAACCAAAGGGGAACTGGCTGCTAAAAAAAAGCACTCAGCATTATAAGAAAAAGTTCCTTTTCTCAAAGACATAGATACTGAGGTAAAAATTAGCATTGGAGAACACTAGCTACATGTACACATGAAACTAAAAAATGCATTTGACTTTACTGTCATAATATAGTATTCAACATAATTTACTGCAGTAAACTTTAGATTTGCAACACAACATACACGCACAAATAGTTTTCTTTCAGTATCACACACTATATATTACAGTAATGCAGTAATACACTTTTGAGCATTTCCTTTTTATAAAATCAGTATGGCTTGAACTGATACAAACATGTGGCCAACTCACCATCCTCTCAGCTGTCCCTGGATTTTGCATAACATTTTTGCCCTGCATGTCAAAAAGTTTTTGATTTTCTGGTAAATCACTCTGGACTGGAGTCAGTCAGTAATGTCAAGCATTACAATTCAGTACATCATTTTGTTAGGTAGTTGGTGCAGGAGTTAGGGCTGGGACTTGTAGTTGTTGTGGTACTGGGTTTGCTCCCCTCATTCCACACTTCCCTACTGTGTGAACTTGAGCAAGTCACTTAACAAACCAGTGCTTGGGCTCCATTGAGAACTTTGGCTAAGCTCCTCAGTGGCCCTGGGAGTACAAATTTAGTTACAAACTTTTGTTTATGAAATGTATGCTAATGCACAACCTGTTGTTCCACTAATTTATTAAGTGAATTAGAGTTACATTTAAAGTTGACCCTGTTTAGGGGCTTTTGTCCCCCATTATTTTTGCTCTTGTCTGTGATTCTTGAGTAAAGTAGTTGACCATTGCACATCCTTTACTTTTGCTTTTATAGTTCTTTTAGACCACACAAGTTTAGGTTTAAATGCATTTGGTTTAAAGTAGATAAAATCCCAGCCAACAACTGTGCCTGATACAAATGATAAGACTCATACTGTTCTTCCCAGAGTTTATTGATGCCCATCCTATCACTGAGTTTATAAATGCTGAGTGTTATTTCTGTACTGATTGTGAGACAAATTATAGTAATTTGAGCATAGATATAGTGACTGTGTGCCAGAAATAAGACTTCTGTAAAGAATTGTTATCCATTTGCTAATATTTTGTTAATTGTGTTAGCTTTATTAGCCAGAGACAATTTACATAGCAGACTTAGGAAGGAAAAGCTCCCAGAAGAGCCATAATTAGAGAAAAATACACTTGTATACTATACAGTAATATAAGATATACTAAAATAAACAAGTGCAGTATTTAGGTACATTGTACAAGTCTTATAAGTCAAAGCTGAAGGTATGAAATTACAGAAACTGCATGCATAAGATAGTTGCTTCATTATTCGGTATAGTGTCTTGAAACTGATGCAAAACAAGGATATCTGGAATGAAAGACTGGATTGATGCAGTAGAATTCCAAACGAAAGAAGTTTTTCATTTCACCTGCCCTGAGTGGATGGCTTAGCACTTTATTTTATTTTTATTTATATTTATTTTAATTAGCATTGATTTCTCATGATAATTCAACTGGCCATGTTTTCTTTTCAAGTGGATGCCTTGGGAGAAAAGCTTTGCACAAACTAAATGTGATTGCCCAGCATACTGTATTCTAGTAAGAGATAATTTTAAAAAATCAAGCAATTCATGCAACAGGACAACTTTATCAAATTAAAATCTAGTCCTCTGACTACATACCTGATGTATACTGATTTGTCTACTAAAAGAAAGAAGCTGACTGAAAATTCTGGATTATACATAAATATGAACTAAGAGTTCTTAACTAATGCAGCAGTGCTAAAAGCAGAAGAACCAAAATGTGCACAAATGTCTGAAAAATAAAACTTTCTACATCTGAGATAATATGTTTCAGATGTGAGAAGAGAGGGCATGTCTAATAATTGTGTAACTGTTAAAAGGAATGAAAATGCAAAGTCTGTGCCTATAAGAAAAGTGATTCGTAATCAGCAAAATGTCAATGCAAATGTACCAAATGTAAATAAGATGTAAGTGAAATGACTGCTAAAATAGTAGAGTAAGCATACTATCCCTGCTCCACTTCCAAGTTGGTCAACTGTTCAGTGTTAGTGGTTGGGTCCCATTTGAAGGGTTTCCTAGATTCTCAGGGCATGATCATACATTTTAAGGAGTCGTGCATCATACAAGCAGAAAGTGGAAATAATATGTGCCAGCAGAGATTTGAATGGCCACTATATATATATATATCATATGTAAAAACTCATATCATGTGCTGATGGAGCACAGTTAGCTACTCCATAACCTGAATATTTTGCATAAACTCGATACACTGCTAAAATACACTGTAATTAAGAAAAGAATGGGATAGGTGTAGAAACACCAAATGGAACTTGACTGTGACCCTGGCAACCAGGGATATAGGAACCTGAATGTTATTAGAAACCTAACATTGACGATTATAAGAAAATCTCAGCTATTCAGTTAGGAAATAAAGTCGGTACAGAAACTGAAAGAGAAGAATCCGTACTACAGGATATGGCACCTTGTCAGAAGACCAGTCATTAAAGTAAAACCAGCTGTCTGCATGGGGAAAGAAAGGGAAAAACCTATAATGATAAACCAACAAGTAGAGGGAAAGGACAATAAACACCATACTACAGCTTATTCTGCAGTGCTAAAACAGAGGGCTACTTAGAAACAGGACATGGGTACCAGGTACTTAAAAATTCAGAAGTTACTGAAATAAAAGTAAAGGATCCTCTAAACCCAAAAGCAAATGAAAGACATTTCCATGAGTTACCTTTAGTAGAAGGAATAAGAGAAGAAGTATCCATAGCTAGCATTCCTATAATCTGAAGTATAGGTTCATAGGTTCATAGGTTCATACTAAGCTATCTGCCCTAGGGCATTTATAAGCCTAGCCAGAATGTGTTTGGTTTTTGCCACCCATTTTAAATTTATTTTGCTATGCCCTTTTTTGAGGTTAGTATACTGTGCCTCTGTCTAACAGTGACACAGAAGTGATACCCGGGGTAAACCTACGATCTCCCATCCACTCATCAAGATTCCTCTTGAAGAGAGTCAATGAGGGACTTTGCCTAACCTGGACTGGGATTTTATTCCAGAGTGAAGGGAGCCTCTGGGTTATGAATCTGTCCCTCCAGCATGTCCTATTTATTTCAGTGCTGAGGTTCAAGTCTCTCGAGCGAGTAGCTCAATGGGATTTGGATTTTCTGAGGTGCAGCATGTCCATTAATTCCGGGTTAGACATGGCTTTATCGTCAGGCACAGATCGCCTCTGAACAGGCGGTATGCTACTGAGTAGAGCTGGAGTTTCTTTAACCGGGCAGCATATGGCATCTGTTTGAGCCCTTTGATCCTCTTGGTGAGGTACTTTTGGGGTCTTTCCAGTTGCTGCAGGTGTCTGGTAAGGTACATCCCAAAGGGGCATTGTACTCCATTATGGGCCTGATGAGGGATGAGTAAAGAGGCACGATGACCTCCCTGATCTAGATGTGAATCCCTTCATGATTAGGTGGGCTATATAAAATGTTTTTCTAACCACTTTGCCATGTGGTTGTCAAATGAGAGATTGCTATCAACTTGGGTCCCCAGGTCCTAATTACTTCTTCTGTACTTAATGGATTACCACCTATGTGGTAATTTGTGGGCACTTTGTTTTGGCAAAGGGATGACTATACACTTTTGGCATTTAGCTTGAGGCCATGGCTCTGGCACCAGTTGTCTGTTTCTATGAGGCCCTTTTGGAGGATGCTTGTGTCGGCTGGAGAGTCGATTATGGTGCCCAGTTTGCAGTCATCTGCGAACTTGGTCAGCCACAGTCCTTCTGTGTTGGCCTGTACCTCCGAGAAATATATACCGAACAAGAGAGGTCCCAGGACTGAGCCTTGTGGGACACCACTTGTAACTGGTTTGGAGTCTGACATGGCTCCAGCAATTCTAACCATGTGAGTTCTGTCCTTGAGCCAGTTTGCAACCCATCTAGTGACATAGGGGTTTATATTTAAGCTGGTGTGCTTGTCTATAATGCCAGAGTGGGGTATTGTATCGAAGGCTTTAGCGAGGTCCAGGTAGGCTGTGTGGACCACCTTCCCCTCGTCAATTGCCTTGGTGACTGTTTCAAAGAAATCAACCAGGTTTAAAAGGCAGGATCTGCCCTTAACAAAGCCGAACTGGATAGGATCCAGTGTCTGTAGGTCCCCAATATCTTTATTTATGAGGTCCATGATGACCCTTTCCATAGCTTTGCAGACTAAGCTAGTCAGGCTTATGGGGTGATAGTTTCCAGGATCCGTTGAGGCACCATATCCTCTACTTTATAAGGTGTACTGATAATTGTATTCCTGAAATGGCAAACTTGCAAACAAACAATAAACGTTTCAAAAAAGCACAGTGGAACATTGATACATTAAATGGGGCCGGTGAAAAATACAACCAGAATAGAAGTAGAAACGGATGAGCAGATTGCTCCCATCCCATACCCATATCCCGAGTTAAAGAATAAATTACTGTAGGGTGTAAACAAAACTAACGATGAAATACCACACCAACTGTTCATTCCTATACAGTGTAGTGCATTTATACTGAAACTGAAATTGACACTTGGCCTTATTTTGAGAAAAGGCTTAGTTATAAACAAAATCAAAGCTAGAATTATAACTAAGTCTTATTAGCATGGTGTAATGAAAGCCATGAGAAAATCCACTAAATCCTATCACTATTAATGAAATACCATCTAGGTAGATAGTCATGATTCTTGTATGACCACTGTATTATAGCTATCAGTACATTCTAGTGATTATTAATTACACCATAAAGTTTTCTGAAGTCGTACCTTAAGGAAATCCATTGCTAAGTCAATAGCCACATAATTTGTATAACATTTCTACAGAATATAAATTCACTTGGAAATATCCATTGGCCATGAAGCCTCATTTATGTCCATGGAAATGGACCAGAGTTATCAATGCTTTTAAGTGAAATGTTTATGAACTTCAGTGTACCACAATCAAAAATGGGTTCTCAAAGCTTTAATAAAACTCTGAAGTCTGAGATAAAGGAGGACATACTGCAGGATGTCAAAAATTGAGATAAATTGCATCCCTACTTATTTTTGCTTCAAGTGCCCCAAGATTTACTCCATTTGAGTTACTATATGACATATTCCTCAAGGCTTGCTGAAATATGTAAGATGAGGCTTGGGAGGAAAAACAAACTGACTAAAAATCATACTTCTCAACTGTCCGGATTTTCACAGACTGTCCAGATTTTTGGCCAGTAGCTTTTGTTTGTTCCTCATAAAAATTGTGGTTTTCAGTCAAATCACTGGGATGATTTGAGGACTGAAGTCACTAAATAATGATATACATTTGAGTTTCTGACTTCAAATCCTTCAGAAAATGTATGTCAAAACAAACCATGTTACTGTAGCAACTTAAGACTACTATTCAAGCTATGTCCCTATTTTTAGGTCGCTGGCCCCCCATTTTGTCAGGCTTTGTCTAGATTACTTGAGTAAGAGGTTGGGAGGTATGCTGAAAATGTGATGGCACAGACTTGGAGAACAGGGTAAAATAACTACACTAATAGTAAATGAACATATGCTGAGGACACAAGAGATGTAACAAAGGTTGCATAATAAAAATGCCAGAAGTAAGGAGGTGAAACATGGAATGAAGTGTTAGCATTAGTATTATCAGCTGAAATTAAGTTCTTGTTATGATGCCAAGGACCATTTGAAGTCGTAGATGAAATGAATGAAGTGACCTACAAAATAAGACAAACTAGAAAAAGAAGACCAGAGCAGATAGATCATATAAATGTGTTAAGACCATGAAGGGAAGTTGCCCCATCTATAGTCAGCCAAGGAGCTGACATAGATACAAATGGTAGGGTTTTAGAGAATTTATCATTCATGTCCAAATGGAAAAGTCATTATCTAATGGCCAAAATCAAGACGTAGAAGACTTTCATTGAGAAATAATGAATCTGCCTTTTGGCTACCTTGTAGAAGATATTTTATTCTGTATCATATTAAAACTGCATCAAATTAATCTGCATGCCTAAACATTAGTGGATACCAGTCTTCCAAATAAAGCAACAAATTAAGAAAAATTGTTTACAATAGGAGTTATTAACTTGTTTCAAAATCAGTAGAATGGTCTGATTGTGTTTCTCCCCAAGACAGATGGCTCCATATGATTTTGTAATGATTTCCACAAACTGAGTGACATATATTAAATTGTCTAAAACTGCACACTGGGTATTCTCATGTGTTCTTTGCTGACATACTCATTTATTCAGAAGAATGGGATGTACATTTATCCATTGACAGGCAATATTTGCAGGTATTGCTGCCAAAAATAAAATCGGTATGATAGAAACCAGATAATAACATTATAGGAATGGTAGAGGGCTAATTGTATATTAAACAGAAAAAAGAAAAAAACAGAAGTTGTCAAAAACTGTCAAGTTCCTAGTACTAAACAAAAAAATGAAAGCATTCTGAGAAGTAGATGGATAGTACAGACTCTTGGAGACCAATTACCATTTTAAATTTCTTTAGGAAAGCAATACACACTCATGTGATATGCACACACTCACACATACACACACACACACACACACACACACACACACACACACACACACACACACACACACACACACACACACACACACATATATATATATATATATATATATATATATATGTATATATGCACACACACACACACACACACACACACACACACACACACACACACACACACACACACACACACACACACACACACACACTACAAAAATGTCAATTTTGATGGAGATATACAAAAAGTTTCCTGTCAAGTAACTTGGAGATATATTGAGTCACTGAATATGAACAACTCAAGGAATTCTCATCCAGATGCTGCTTTATAAAAGGAACTGCAATTGATGACATCTACCTTACAGGAACTCTCTTTGAAGATGGATGGGTTTAAAAATGAATTAGACAACCTCAAATTAACTTCTCAAAAACAGACTGTTAAGGAACTATTACAGCAACACCATACAAAAATAGCAAATATAGAGACTTCTCTAAATGACACTGAAGGGAGTCCCAAAGCGGAAGAATTCCAAAAAGAATTTCTGCTTAAACAGAATACATGGCTGCTTAACAAAATAGATGACTTAGAAAACAGGGAAAGGAGAAACAACATAATGATCTTTGGTCTGCCTATAAACATTGAAGGAGAAGACATTATTTAATTTGTAACAACTTGGATTCCTGGATTTTTAGACTTGAAAGAGGGACTTTCATTTGGAATTGAAAGGGCACATAAAGCACTGAGGAAATCTGCTTCTAACTCAACAAATACTCCACCTAGATCCATAGTTATACAATTTCTTTCATTTCTGAACAAGTAACTAATATTAAAATCTGCTTGGAGAAAATCACCCTTAATATACAATCAAAGCATGATAAGGTATGACAATGATTATTCTTCCAGAATACTAGAACAAAGGAAAAACATCTTGCCAATAATAAAACTGTTGAACCAAAACAACATTAAAGCACAGCTGCCCTTTCCAGCCAAGATAAAAATGCTTTTTCCCAATGAGATGAGAACCTTTAATGACTTAGAAAAAGCAACTATAGTCATCAAAAACAACAACATAATGTCTATCCCAGATGAAATGGAGTGGATGGCCCCTACTCTTAAAACAATAAAAGAAACAAATCCTTAGACTGATGCTAGAAAGAAGAAACAAAAAAACTGATTCCACGATAGCTGTCCCAAAAAGAATAACTCTTACAACTACATCTCTCAAAGTATCAGCTGATATGGTACATCACTTGTCATCTGTTTTTATTTAAAAAAAGGAAGGATTCTTAAACAATTGAGAAACAGTAATGATTTATTCAGAATGTTCAAAGAGTCCAGTAATTCTTCACAAACAAAGGTAGGTCAAGATGGGTTGCTATTTACATTATATATAAGCCAAACAAAGCAACATATAAAACAATCATACATGCTTCTATTCCCCTACTTGAACTCAATGAATACTTATCTTATTCATTTTTCATTGTTTTACTTATAATAATTTAAGTAATTAATTAACTAATTCAACAAGGTACCATTCATCAGAGTTCAGACTCAAATGTAACAAATTAACATCTGAATATCTAATGCTTACTATGTAATGTGAAGCTTTACCAACGTATCAGTTCATGTCTGAATCATGAACTGTAACTTTAATCTGAAATTTTAATATCTACTATGTAATGAGGAGCCTTACCAATTTATCACTTCATGTCTCTGATTTGTAATGTATCTACACCCTCTATATTAACTGTATTTTGCTTATCTTATGTATCTGCATCCTGAATTGTTACTTTAATCTGAAAATTTAATTTCTAGTATGTAATGTTGGAGCTTTTCTCCCCGGGCCTCCACTGAAAATGGGCTCCTGAGCCCAGTGGAACCCCCCCCAGTCATCAAAATGAAATAAATAAATAATAAATATATAATGGCAGTAACAGTAGAGTGTTTTGAAAAAAAAATGCCATCATGGAGACTAATGCCTTCTTCAGTTAAAGTATGATTTAGAAATGTCATGTATATCCTGGTTAAATAATAATAGCAAGCTCTTAGTACAAATGTCATCGTTATTCTGTCTAAATATAGTTAATATCAATTATGGCAGGTATGACAGATATGAGTGCTGTTTGATCAATCCTGATATGGTATGCGTGGATGCAGCCCCATCTGGCAGCTAGTACAAATGTCATTATTATTCTGTCTAAACATAATTAATATCAATTATGGCAGATATCATAGCTTCAAGTGCTGTTTGATTAAGCCTGACATGGTGAATGTGGATGCAGCTGTGTCTGGCAGCTGTTATATGTTGCCGTTTTTATCTTCGGGAAGCTGTGGGCTGCGGCTTGTGATCAAGCTTTACTGATACTTGTGTATTAGAAAGAGACATTTGGTGATTTAGCCTGGATCCAGGGGAAGGGGGTGGATAGAACTGTGATTTGCGATATTTTGACAGACAATGGCTTGTTTGTATGTCTGCTGAATGAGAGGTAGGAGGGCTGGAGGAGTGTGTTGTCTCTTTTGTTGTGGTGGCTTGTTGGGAGGTTTTTTTTTTTTTTTGATCTGTTTGCTCTCTGTTCTTTCCCTGGCTGCTGCCTTGTTGAAAGGGAAGGAATTTAGGCTTGAAGTTTCAGTGATGTGAAGCTTACCTTCAGGTGCATCACGAGCCACTGGTATGCAGTACACAGACACACTAACAGAAACAGATGCTTCCAGGTTGCTATGGTAATGGAGACAGAGTGACGATAATGCTTAATAGCCCTAAGGAGCCTCCAAGATGATTCTCAGCAATGACACTTTTGGTTTAAAAAAATAAATAAATATATATATATATATATATATATATATATATATATATATATATGTAATTAAAGGGCTGTTTTAAACCACATGCACACGTATTGATGGTCTCCTGACACTTCCATTAGCTCATTAAGTTGATTCTTGATAATAATATAACTATATTGAACATCAAGGGGAAGCATGATGATTTTCTCATATATGGAACATTTCCAAAAAGAAAATTTACATATCGATCAATTAAATCTAGATGAAAAATGTTTTAATATAAAAAAACAGAAAATCAAAACTAGATCTGCAAGCACCCATATCCGACAAAGAAATTACAGATAAAATAAAAGTAGTTAAAAATAATAAAGCTCCAGGTACAGATGGCATAATTATGGAAATATATAATTTTTTCCTTTAAAGATACTATCCCTCTTCCATAAAACTCTATTAGAAACTCAGTCACAAGCTTTAATACCACCTTCTGGGAGATATTCCTTAATCACACCAATCCTAAAGGAAAACAAATCCCCAAACATATGTACCTCATACAGACCAATATCATTATTAAATAATGACTATAAGATATTTATGACAATTTTAAATAACAGAATGAAAATACCACTATCCAAAATAATAAATAATGATCAAACTGGATTTATATATCAAAGACACACACACATGACAATACTAAAAGAATAATCGTTCTTATAGATTTTGATTATGATAATAAAGAAAATAAAGAAGCACTCATAATTGGCTTAGATATAGAGAAAGCCTTTGATTCCCTAAATTGGGACTATTTATTCAAAATTCTGGTGTTATTTGAATTCCCTTTTTCCTTTGTTCATTGACTAAAGAATGTGTATATATATATATATATATATATATATATATATATATATATATATATATATACATACAAATAATTTAGCGTATGTTAAGCTAGGTCCTTTCACCTCTGAATCTATACATATAACAAAGGGTACTAAACAATGATGTCCCATGTCACTGATTCTATTTGCTTTGGCTATTGAAATATTGGCAGATTCAATATGTAACAATACAAAAATCAATGGAGTTGATGTTTATGAACAATGCAGTTCTAAAGTAATGTTCTTTGGTGATGACATATTATTAATATTATCCAATACAAGAGACCTTAGAAGAATTAGATACTTTAATTGACACATTTTATAGGACTTTAGGGCTCAATTTCAATTAATCAAAATCAAAAAGTTTATTTTTAAATAAAAAAAGAATTGCAGACAAATGGGAATCATATTATAGGGAAACCAGAATCTACCTTAAAATATCTAGGAATTGAGTTATGCAAGGATAGTAATGAATTTGTCTCAAAAACTACAATGATATCATCAATATAATTAAAATCTCTGTGGAAAAGTGGAACAAAATAATATTAACATTTGAAGATATACTACAGTTAATAAAAGTGGTTTTACTACCCAAGATTCTGTATATAGCTTTGGCAATACAACTGTTACCAGAAAGGAATATACTCAAAGAAATAAACTCATGCCTAATACAATTTTTATGGTTTTCCAGAAGAAACAGAATAGCTTTAATGCATCATATCAGACCATGGAAAGAGGGAGGATTAAACTTTCCTGATATAGAAACATATATAAAAGCATCAACATCTAAAACAATCTCAGATTGGATAAGTCCAACTTATTCTGCAAATTGGAAAGAATTACTAACTGTAATATCAAAAAATGAATTTGATTTACAAAAAAAAAAAAAAAAAATTCAAATAACAGATAAAAACAATTTGCCATGGCACATATTATGTTTTAGTATGCAATATAGCATAACTAATCCCACTAAAACTTGTATGATTAAGTATTACATTGACTCATTTAGGAAAATTATTAATGCAAATATAGATTTAAAAATCTGGTTTGATCTTTTAACACCATTTATATTTACAAAGAGCTATC
>NC_056731.1:1018984954-1019094954 GCF_019279795.1 Protopterus annectens | reverse complement strand
AATCATTATTTTTGCTCTTTGTACAAAATAAATCTGTTTTTATAACCAGGCCTTGTGTGTCAAATACTTAACCTAGTACATTGGTGGATGCAGTGGACACATAAGATTATTATTTTTTTTATTTATGTATTAATTTATTTATTTTTCCTAAAGTCCTGGCTCAGCCTGTAACTACCAGGTAAAAAAAATCCACAATAGAAGGAGTTTTATTTTTTAACTGTGTTTTCTAGTGCTGAAATAACATTCATGTTGCTAAGTGCTATATTGGAGTACATGTTTCCAGACACTGTTTCCAAAACATATCCTTCAAAAGAGAAGAAAGGGAGATAGTGAGAGCCAAAGCCAGAGAGACGGACACACACACACACACACACACACACACACACACACACACACACACACACACACACACACACACACACACACACAGACCCTCACACACACACACACACACATGCACACACACACACACACACACACACACACACACACACACACACACACACACACACACACACACACACACACACACACACACACACACACACACACACACATATACACGCAAATACAGAGAGAGAGAGAGACAGCACACTTGCATCTAGCCATTGCACAGTTGGTACCGTACTTCCAGATGTTATTTACCATTCATTCGGGTTACTTCCTGTATATGCTCTATTTCAAGAGATATACCTGACAGGATACAGCTTGATGATACAGAGGAGACTGCACATCCTATGTATCCAAGAGATAAGATGGAAGGGCAGTGCAGCAAAACCACTTGGCTTGGGATCCAGAGTCTACTACTCAGGCTAGAAATGGTGTGGGAATTGCAGTGAGTCAGAGGCTTCAGAAGGCAATGAGGTGTATCATCAGAATTAGTGATAGACTCATGGTAATCAGACTCCAGTGTAATGACAGGACAGTATTCATAATCTCAGCCTATGCCCCACAGCAGGGTTGTGATAGTGAGGAAAAGAGTGCATTCAGACAGCAGTTGAAGGACCTACTAGATAAAGCAGGGCAACATGAATTGGCGTTGATAATGGGTGACTTGAATGCACATATCGGGACAGACAGAACAGGATACAAGGACAGCCTGGGTCCACATGGGTGGGACAACAAGAATAAAGAAGGGAAGAGCATTCTAGAGTTCTGTCTGGCAAATGGCTTGATATTAACCAACACATGGTTTAGAAAGGGAGACAGTCACAAGATCACATACAACCGTGGCTGACATGCAACTCATGTAGATTTCATCCTAGTAAACAAAAGGCACTGAGGTAGAATCACTGATTGCAAAGTCATCCCCCAGTGAAGCTGTCAGCCCACAACATAAACCACTGCTTGCCACAATCAGCTGCAAGCAGTGGTCAGAGAAGGCTCTAAGGTCAACAGAGACTAGGCTGAAGACCTGGATGTTGAATAGAGAGAAAATACAACAATTCAAGAAATTACTTAGGGCTCTAGCACCTCAAGAAGAGGAGGAAATAGGCAGAGTTGATGAAGAATGGCAGCACTTCAAAAGAGCATATGTGATAACTACCAAACCAATATGTGGCCAGCCAGGTATGTAAATAAGGCACATAAGAAAAGCTGGTGGTGAAATTCAGAAGTCCAGAAAGTCATCAAAAGAAAGAAGGAGTGCAGGAAAAAGTAGGAGATAGAAAAGAATGACCATCTATGAAGGATACTGGTTGGCTAACAATGAACCTGAGAAAGGAGTTACAATAGCGAAGAATAGGGCATCAGAGGCACTCTACCAAATTCTGGAATGTTACTCAGTAGGTGGCACAAAGAAACTATATTAGGTTGCAAGGCAAAGACAGAAAGGTAAAGAAGATAGTTGGACACCCTTCATAAGGGATGCCAGCAACAACCTGCTCACCAGTCCACAGGACATCAAAGGCAGATGGAAAGAGTACTTCCAGCAGCTTCTATATGAAGAAAACCCCACAGAAGCTGTACTTCCCCAGACACAGCCTACAATGAGTAAAGAGGAAGAGCCACCCTAGAAGAAGTAAGAAAACCACTAAGGAAAATGAATTCAGAGAAAGCAGCAGGCTCAGATGAGGTCACAGCAGATATTATAAATATGCTGGGTGAGCTAGAGGAGAAATGGATCCTGAGGGTACTCATAGCAGTATGGAGAGAAGGGTGTATCCCAGATGACTGGAGAATAAGCATTCTCATGCGAGTGTGCAAGAACAAAGGGGACATCCACAACTGTGAGCAGTACAGAGGCATCAAATTTATGTTACATTGCATGAATGTTCTGGAGAGGGTGAATGATAAATGGATGTTCAGAGTAGTAGAATATAAGATGGAAGATGAGCAGTTTGGACGCAGAACAGAATGGAGCACAACTGACCTGATGTTGGCAGTGAGACAAATATTCGAGAAGAAGTTAACGATGAGGAAAGAGTCCAAATGGGCATTCCTAGACTTGGTGAAAGCATATAACAAGGTCCCAAGAAAGCTGATTTGGGCAGTACTGCAGTGATTTGATGTCCCAGAAACATTTGTAGAATTAGTGCAGGCTATGAAGAAGAACCCAATGACTTAAGTACAGACAATGTTTGGCCTCACAGAGATGTTCCGAGTGGGAGTGGGTGTGTACAGGTTCCAGCTCTTAGCCCACTGCTGTTCATGCTTGGGATAGACTACATTAGCAAACAGGTTGGAGGGGAAAGATTAACAAAGTTGTTGCATGCAAATGATGTGGTACTACATGCAGACTCTGAGCAAGAACTTCAGCAAAGGATAGGGATTGGAATGCGACACTGAAGGCATTTAGGATGAAACTAAGCACAGATAAGACAGTGGTAATGGCAGCAAACTGGGGAAACCAGAAGAAGCTGAGAAATGAGAAGAAGGGAAGAGATTGGAACAGGTAAAGTATCTAGGAGGGGTAGTTGTGGAGAAGAGAAGTCTGAATGAACAGGTCAAATCTAGAATCAGAGGGCTGCATCCAACTGGCATAGAGTGCTGGGTGTACTGTATGACAGAAGAATGCCAAAGAAGCTGAAAAGTAAGGTGTACAAGACAGTGATGTGACCAGTACTACTGTATGGTACAGAAACCTGGTCAGTAAAGGCAGTGCAGATGAAGAAACCAGAGGTGATGGTAATGAAGTGCCTGAGAAGAGTGGTAGGATGCACACTGTGGGACAGATGAAGAAATGAGGACATAAGAGCAGAAGCCAAAGTAGCTCCAGTTGCAGAAAAGATAAAAAAAGAACAGGATATAGTGGTTTGGACGCATTGTGCAGAAAAGCAGAAAACAATCTAGTGAAGAGGATTTGGGACAGACAGGAAGAAGGTAAGAGGAAATAAGGGAATCCAGCAAAGTGGTGGATGGATTGTGTGAAAGAAGATGCGTGACAGTCAGGCATGAATGTCGAAGAAGGCAGGAATTTGGCATTGAATCAAGAGAGATGACAACAGTTAACATGATTTCCTGAACCCATGTAGGAAATGGGAAAAATGAGGCTGATGATGATGATACCTGCTATTAATCCTTCTACTGTCCCCATGGGAGAATATGGACAACTTAAGTGTTGTGAAAAAAGCCTACTTGACCTTACATCTTTGCTGAGTTGCCAGCTATGGGACAACTTGTACACCCAGATCCACCCTCTGCTTTGTGAATAGCAGTGGTTGCCAGTTCCATCACAGCACCATGAACCATGCCTATATTGAAGCTGTTTACCTATCAGGAGGACATAGAAACTTTTATTATATCCTTCGAGTGATTGACAGACAGAAGACATGTGTCTGAGCTGATCAGGCTGATAAGCTCCCAGATGAATTATACATTTTAACAACCTCAAACAACAGGTATGCATTACCATTGGTGCAGTAAAAGCAGCTTATATAATGCATACTAAAACTCCCCCCAAAACTTTTGTGTGATCCTAAAATCTCTAACTAATAGCCTCCAACCCACATCATATATACAGACCATCATTCATACATAACTGCTTAATAATATAAAATCACTTATATTCACTGCTCCCACAAAATTTGCCTAACCCAGAGGCAACAAATACCTGTAAAACTGGCACAATAGCTTCCATTTGTGATCTCCAACCATTCTACTTCAAGGCTGTATACTCTAAACAGGTATTGTGGGAACTTGAAAATGTAGACACCGATAAATATGTAAAGCAATTAACTGAGGACCGCAGTTTATCTAAATGCTACAAAGCACATCTGCAAGCCTGTACCACACATTATTAATCTTATAATTACTAGTCAAATAATTCTTTACTTCTAGAAACAAATTACTATTGACAATTCCCAAAGATAAAAGTCGCAAGTCCCTCACTCTCACTTATTTTTCCTCTAGTTAGGGTAACAAAAAAAGTTTTGTATGTGCACCTAAGGAAGCATATCTGCAAATATGAACTCTTCACAATATATTTAAGGCTTCTCCATAATCCTTAACAGCCTATGTCATGATAAACCAAGCCTTAACTGTACAAATTAAACAAGTGCAATCATGTTGCTCTCAGATAAGATGCATAACAAATTACCAGAAAAGCTGCAACAACTTGTCAACATACAAGCAAATTGAGTTTCTGACAGTCAACTTGTATTAAACTGTAAAAACAAAAAATGATGACTCTATTGTTTGGACAGAACAAAACAAATCCATTCCTAAACATTAAACATTACCAACCCTCAAGCCAACCCATTAGCTAAAGTCACAGGACATAGCTAACTAGGTTTAACTTTTGAACAACTGCTCACCTTTTTTTCACATGTATAATTTATTTATTTATTTATTTATTGACATGTGGTGACTGGGAAAGTCAGAAACCCATTTTCAGCGAAGGTCTAGGGAGAAAAGCTCCAAAAGATACAGTCATATAATACACTTTGCAGCTATATGAACAGATTAGTAAATATAATACAATAATTATATAATCTCAAACTATGGCAGTAAAATGCAGTTTGTAAATTTCTATCTAAAGTTCCAGATTCAATAAAGGATCAGTACAAATCATACAGCAGTGGAACAGACAATCATACATAAAATTCGTATAAAGTATAATTAGATTAAGAAGAGGGAAAGGGAGAGAGCATGATAGCTGAATTTTAGAAGGAAAAGAAGACTGAGTGAGATGAATTATCAGGTAGGATGGAGCTGAAAAGGAAGGGGTAAGAAAACTACTAAACAGGAAGAAATGAGAGATAAGAGATGAACGAATAAAAGATGCTGGGGGGGTGTGGACAAGGAAGAAAGTAGAGAGGCAGTTATTAAGTGCAGTGGTCTTTAGGTAAGAAGTAAGGGCAAATGTGAGTATTGAGAAAGTCGTCTTTAATGTGGATTTGAAAACTGTAAAGGAATTTACATCATTAATATTTGGAGGTATGGCATTCCAATATTTTGCAATGGTATTAGAGTAAAGGCTGTGACCAGATCTTTTGTTGGGATTGTAAACATTTAAGATCTGTTTATTTGTGGAATGGAGAGTTCTAGATGTGGTATAGGACTTTAGGATATAGTTCTTAAGTCAGAGCAACTGTCAGGTTTGCATATTAATCTGTGAGCAAGAGATAGTTGTATACAATGCAGATAATGAGGGGATTTTAACCAGAGAAGATAATTGAGGGCAGAACAGTGGTGTGTGCAGTAGGAAAGTACTGGTTGCAAATTTGGCTATTTTGTAATAGCATGATTGAAGCTTATTCATTAGGGACTTATGGAGGTTTGTGAAGATAATGGCACCATACACAAGGGAGGGGAGCAAGAAGGTTTTGGCAAGTGTTTTTTGATGGGGTTGCTCATAAACTGTTTGTGTCTGTAAAGTTTCCCTATTTGATATGTATTTTTTAATGGCATTGAGTATGTGTTGTTCAAAGGTGAGTTTGTTATCTAAGATTATTCCTAGTAGCTTTGCCTGAGTTACATTTTCTATATCTATTTTGTTTTTTGAGTATATTTTGAAGTTTTGTGAAAGTGGTTTAGGTGAAAACAATAGAAGTTTGGATTTCTGGGGTTAAGTAGTAATTGTGCTTCATTTAGAGAGGTTACAATAGATGCAAATGTGTCTCATGTTATGTTTAGGAGATGCTGTAAGTTGTTTGAGGAGGAGATAATGATAGAATCATCTGCTTATTGAATACGTGTACTTTGAAGGGAGGCAGTGTGCAAGTTATTAATGAAAATATTGAAGAGTAATGGTCCAAGAATGGATTCTTGTGGGACTCATGTTTTATTAAACTGGACTGTGACAGATTAGTTTGCCACCTAACATATTGCTGTCTTTTGGTTAAATACTTGGAAAACAATTTATGGGTAGGTTGAGAGCATCTGAGTGCAGATAGTTGTTCTAATAGTTTGGGATGTGATACTGTATTGAAGGCCTTTGATAGATCTAGTAAGATTACTGAAGTTAATTGACTGCAGTCCATGGCTTTGTTCACAGTATTTGTGAAGGATATTAGTGCAGTGGATGTGCTATGTGCTGGTCGAAAACCATGTTGGGTAGATGTTTCAGTAGGTGTATAAGTATACATTTTTCCAGAGTTTTTGATAATGGGAAGAGGACAGAGATGATTCGATAAGTTGTTAATTTGTTGCTTTTGCAACCCTGATATAAGAGGATTATGATTATTTTTTCCTGAGTTTGAGTACTTTAGACTCTGAAATGGATTTGTTTATCAGAATGCTAACTGGGTATACTACTGATTCCGTAGCGAGTTTTAAATATTCTGATAGCAGGGGATGTAGCACTCAATCACTTTAGGCTAGCATACTGCGTAAATGGAGTGAGCTATGTTTCCTATAAGAAGAATGGAACAATGAAAGCCTAGTACCTGTAAAGGAATCACTATTTGCTCTGAAATCCGCACAGAATGCTCACACTCTTCAAGTGACAGCAAACAAGAGCTAGAGATTCATAACAATAGTTGGAGCCACAAAACTCTCTGTATCTCTCAAGAAAAATCCAAATGTCTAATATAAATGCTAGGGTCACTATCCTACTCAACTGTTTGATATTTAAACTAATCCACAGCTCACACTACCTACCTCTAGCACATAACCAGCAATGTAGGCACAACAACTATTCCCTTTCCTCTTTTAAAAACAATACCATCTGTTTGTCAAGACACCATTTCATCAAGGCAATAGATAAAAAGTATTTTCAAATCTTGTATCCACAGAATGGAATGCATTTCAAGATACATGAATTAAATATAATCAAAAAGGAGCAACTTCAATTTCTAAGTAATGAATACTAGTGCCAATGTTTTGCTGATCCCTAAACTAGGCCTGTAGCAACTCGTTGAAATATCCACAGCTTAACATTATGTTAATTTTACACTGCATTAAAATAGTTGGTTGATATAGATTGTGCATAGTCATAGATTCATAGATTCATTGATTGCTCCTAGGCTAACGACCCAGGTAGCCTTTCTAAGCCTAGCCAAGTTTTACTGAAAGAATAATGATGTTCTGTATCCAAATAGGACAATGAAGGCCAAAAATGTATCTGTTACTTATGTTCACATGGGACATGGTTGCCAGGCCCAGTGTACATTTCTTATTAGCCATCCACTGGTCTTGGTTGCTCTTAAGCTGGGTAGTATATGAACTCAGCTGGTTCCACAGGAGAGGCAGTCTCTGGGACACATATCTTCCCTCCAGCTTGCTCTGTTTAAGGTACAGACAGAATTCAGGACCCTAGACCTCCTTGTATTTCTGATACTAAATAAATAACGGCTCAGATGCACAAATAAAATACACCACAGAGTTTATTCCAAATAGATGTAAAGCACTTATCGTCTACCTTAACAAATGGGTAGACTTCATCAGACAAATCAGCTGTGCAATACAAGTGAGTTAAATACTTTTTTTACAACAAGATTGATATTCCAACCAGCCTATGGCAACATCAAGAAACATAATGTTAACTAACCAAACAAAAACTAACTGGCTATGGTAGTCTCAGGACGCTCATCACCATTAGTACCCTAAAAATTCATTAACATTTACATATTAAATAAAGGAATATATAAAGTTAAAAAATAAAAAAATAAAATTCATCTATGACACTAAACAAAATACTAAACTATTATTCAAAACATTAACCTAAATATTTTCAACGCAAAAGACTTTTCAATTTTAAAATGCATGACAGTGAAGTAATAGTGTGGAGTGTCCTGAGAATACCTTAGCCAGTTCGTTTTTGTTTGATTAGTTAACTTTATGTATCTTGATGTTGCCATAGGCTGGTTAGAATGTCAATCTTGTTTTAAAAAAAAGTATTTAACACACTTGTATTGCACAGCTGATTTGTCTGATGAAGTCTACCCATTTGTTAAGATGGATGAAAAGCGCTTCACATCTATTTGGAATAAACTCTGTGGTGTATTTTAGACAATGCATTTTGAACAAAATTCAGTTACAGCACAATTATAAAAACTGAAAATAACATAATAAGAGCACATGATTAACAAACCCAGTAAGTAAATACATTCAGGTGCAGCTAACATTAGGTAAGAAAGTGATTCAGGTTATAGGTTCATAGATTAGTACTAAGCTAACTGCCCTTGCAAGCCATTTTAAGCCTAGCCAATTATCCCTTGTGAGACTCAAACCCTGCACTTTGTGTTTGTAAGGCAAACACCTTAACCATTAGGCCACCCAGGCCCCCAACCATGTCCTAAGACTTACACTCCATGTTCCTAAGCACCCTGGCGAATATTAGGGTCCAACCTAACACTCTCATACTGGGCGACTTCAACTACCCCTCCATTAACTGGGAAAACTACTCATGCACCAATACACTTGCCCAATGTTTTCTGGAATATCCGACCACAAACTAATCATCTTGGAACCCCCCCCCCCCCCGTAAAGGTAACTACCATGAAAAATTTCTCCAGCTAACTTTAGACTCCTAAAAACAGAGGTGGCTAACTTCACGGCACCCATGCAAATGGAGAATAGTCGCATGACTGCCGAATCATACACCAATACACTGTATGAACATGTACACAAATGCATGGATCTCGCCATACCCAATAGAACCAAGACACTCTCCTCCAAAAAAGGAAGCCAGTCTGGTGGTCCCCTGCTATAAGCAAACTCTACAACTGAAGGAGGAAACTGATGTGGAATAAGGTGAAGTCCCAAGACTTGAAAAACTCCCTTATCAGCCTCAACAGAAAGTTGAGATCCCTCATCAAGTCCTCTAATGCTAGCTATGAAAACAGAATTGCAGCAGATAGTAAAGACACCCACAAGGCCTTCTATATTTTTGTAAGGAATCTTCACGGCAATACCCAGATTTGCTCTGATCTCTGCTACTGCACAACTGTACATCCTGTACTGAGCCAACAGATATTGCTAATATACTGGCCAACAGATTCAATGTGAACTCCCCCCTCCCCCCACAAAGGACTAATCACAATACCAGCAGATTGCTGGGCACCCAGTATTACTGCTGCACAGGTTAAAACAGCACTGTTCAAGGCCAAGATTACAGCTTCTATGGGACCTGACAATATCTTTGGCTGTGTTTTACATGAACTACAGAGTGAACTGGGACCTCACCTGTGTGCCCTGTTCAATCACAGCCTCACCTCAGGCTTTGTCCTTACTGAATGGTGCACTGCTATAGTCATCCCTCTCCACAAAAGAAGAAGCAACTACAGACCCTGGCAACTATCACCCCATTAGCCTGACAAGTCTGATAAGCAAAGCTATGGAATGCATCATCATGGACTTTATAAACAAGTATATAGGGATTCTCCAAACTCTGGATCCCACACAATTTGTTTTGGGAAGGGTATATCATGCCTGCTCAACTTGGTCAGGTTCTTTGAGTCAGTCACCAGAGCTGTAGATGAAGGCAAGGTGGTTCATACAGCTTACCTTGATCTGGCCAAGGCCTTTGATACCATTCCCCACTCAGGAATCATAGAAAAACGTACTAAGCTAGGCATCAACCCCTATATCACTAGGTGGGTTGCAAACTGGCTTACTGATAGAACCCACAGTGTGAAAGTAGCTGACTCCAAGTCAGACTGCTGGCCAGTCATGAGTGGAGTCCCACAGGGATCAGACCTGGGTCCTCTCATGCTTGGTATCTACTTCTCTAAAGTCCAGGCCAACACGAATGGACTCTGGCTGACAAAGTTGACAGACGATTGCAAGTTGGGAGCCATTATTAACTCCCCAAGTGATGCTGACATCCTACAGAAAGGCCTCACTGAAACCAACGACTGGTGTCAGAACCATGGCCTTAAGCTCAATGCCAAAAAATGTGTCATCATCCCCTTTGGGAAAAACCTAGTTCCCATGAATTACCACATTGATGGTAGTCCACTGAACACAGAAGGCATCATAAGAGATCTGGGAATACAGGTTGACAGCAACCTCTCTTTTGACCACCACCTTGCTCCTGTGGTCAGACAGTCCTTCTATATGGCACATCTCCTTACTAAGGGTTTTGCATCCAGAAAGAAAGAGGTCATTGTCTCCCCTCTACTCTTCCCTCATTAGGCCAATCATTGACTACAATGCCCCATTTGGCATTTACCTCACTGGAAACCTGCAACAACTGGAGAGGCCGCAAAAGTACTTCACAAAGAGGATCCTAGGCCTGAAACACTTGTCCTATATGGACAGACTCAAAAAGCTCCAACTATTCTCTGTCTCATATTGCCTACTTAGAGGTGATCTCTGCTTGACTTACAAAGCCATGTCTGACCCAGTTTTGTTAGAAATGCTACATCTGAAGAAATCCCAATCCTTCTGCCCCACACTCTCCAGAGACCTCACCCTCATTACCACAATCAACCGAATGTGCTGGAGGGCAGGTTCATAACCCAGAGACTGACCATGCTATGGAACAGACTTCCCATACATGGCAAAAAGAGCACCTGAGTGACCCTCTTCAAGGGAATTCTTGATGAGTGGATGGGAAATAGAAAATTCACCCCAGGGATCACCCTAGTGGCTCTACTTGACAGAGGCACTAGGAACTAAGGTTGGGTGGCACGATGAAAGGGTAATCCTATAGCTAGGCTTGTAAAGACTCCAGGGCCATTAGCCCAGTACACAGCTATGAACCTATGAACTTAACATCACTGGCCTCCAAGGACAATTCAGAGAGTAAGAACCAAGTTACATCAAGTCATGCAGCACAGTTAAATACACACTTTTAGAATAATAAGCTAGACATTAGATTGGACTAAGACTATGTACAACTTATGAATAGAGATAGAAGGGAGAAAAGGAGATAGGTGAGATAAAGGTTGAGAGTAGGGGGAGGTCAATCATGGAGGATAGTTAGAGCAACAAGATCCATGTAATTTCTAGTAGCAGTTTTAAATCTAGGTGGGTGACTGGTATTTCTGATATCCAAAGAAAGTTTATTTCAAGTCTGAGCTGGGAAGTAGCTGTAAAGGTTTTGTCCTATTCTGGTTTTAGGAGTGTAGATTTGAAGAAGATTTTGTTCAGCACTTCAAAGGGAATAGGTGGAGAGTAGAGTGGAACAACTGAGAAGATGCTCATACATAAGGCGGATAGATGCATAATAGAATGTATTAATTGAAGCTGGGAGAGAAGTAAATGGTGGGCAAATTCAAACCAGTTTAATCTTTTAAGAGCAAGATAGTGATGTGAGGGATAGGAATAATAAGAAGTGAATCTAGCAACTTTATTGTAGGCATATTCTAGTTTTGTTAAAAGAGTGGTTAGAAGGTTAGTGAGGATTTGTGAGCCATAGAATAGGCTGGGAGAAGGTAGGCATGGGATAGGGAGATTTGGGCTTTATTGGTCAATAATTTTTTGTTCCTGTAAATGAGATCAGTTTTTTGGTGTTTTTTTTAATGTTATTGAGAATGTGCAGATCAAATGTGAGATTGTCATCAATGATGACCCAAGGTAATTTAGTGTGTGATTCCACAGTAATAGGAGTGTCGTTGAGGGAGGAGATTGTGAAGGAAGCTTTAAGATGGTTCATAGTTTTGGGAAAGAAAAGCAGGAGTTTATTCTTTTCAGTGTTTAGAATTAGTTGGGGCTTGATGAGCCAGCTTTCAATGGATAAGAAGGATTTCTGTGTCTTAGTATTTAAGTCACAGAGGGAATCATCTATGGTGATAACACTGGAGTTATCAGTGCATTGCACGAGTGAGGACAGGATGTAGAAAATTGATTGATGAAGAGATTAAGCAGCAATGGGCCAAGGATTGATCCTTGAGGTACACTCATCTTCACAGGAAGAGCAGGAGATGTGGCAGATAGAGATTTAACTGACTGAAATCGGTCATTGAGGTAACTAGTAAATCAGGAGATAGTGGAGGTGGATAGGTTTAGTTCTGAGAGTTTGTTCAGGAGGAGGGTGTGGAAGATGATGTCACATGCCTTAGATAAATCTAGAAAAAGGCAAGAGACAAGTTTATATTGGTCACTAGCTAGAGATACAGTGCTTATGAAAGAAATGAGGTAAGTGGAGGTACTATGTTTAGGGTGAAAGCCATGTTGTGTGGGGGTGAGTAGGTTCTCTTGTAAGAGGAAGTGAAGGATTTGTTTGTGTACACATTTATCTAGTATTTTAGAAAGAGGGGATAGAATTGCAATAGGCCTGAAGTTGGCAAGTTCTGAGGAGGTACCTCCGTTGTGGATGGGTAAGGTGTACAATTTTTTTTCCAGATTGTGGGTACTTTGTATTCAGTAATCGAACAGTTGATAAGAGTGGAGATGGGAAGGGCAAGAGAGTTAGCATCTTTCTGGAGAAAGAGTGTGGGTGGATTATTTATGGAGGGGGAGCAGGGTTTAAGCTTTAGAAGCAAGGATTTAATGTAGTTGGTAGATACAGTGTTCAAAGAAAAAATTTGAGAGGGGTAGAAGGGAGATGGAGGTTCAGCGGGGCTGTTAACATTTGTGTTGGAGTTGGCTATGAGTGTTAATTTGTTGATAGTATCAATGTAATAAGAATTAAAGTTAGTAGCAGTTTCATGGGGTGTGCTATTGGGGCATGGCTGAGGGGAAGAGGGGTTACCAGGATGCAGAATTTGGTTGATGGAATGCCAGAATTTCTTTGGTTTAGTTAAGTGTGCAGCTGGGAGTTTGTTATAGAAGTTCTTTTTGTCACTATGGATGGATTTCTTAGTTAGGTTGCGGAGTTCTTTATACTGCTGGAAGTAGGAGGGGAGTTTGGTTTTAGGCAAGATCTTCCAATCCTTGTCTCTTTTTTGCATTAAGAAGTGGGTGCTGAGTGTTAGTCAAGGGGATATGATAGATTTTACTCTATCAGTATGCAAGGGGGCAAAGGAGTTGAGTATGTTAAGGAAGATGGAATTGAATTTCAGTATAGCATCATCTAGGGGTAGGTATCTAAGGAAGGACCAGTTAATGGCTGAGAGATGGTTGCTAAACTTATCAGAGTCAAACCTGGACAGTTTGTGACAAATTATGAGCTTATGTGGTCTGGTGTAATGTGGTGTGAATTTGAGAATTTTGACTGGACAGTGGTCAGAGACAGCATCAGGTAGTGTTTCTGGGAAGTGATATTTATGGGGGTGAGAGACTAGTATCCAGTCAAGAAGAGAGGTGGCATTAGTAGATTTATTAGTGCGAGCAGGAGTAGAGATTAATTGGGAGAAGTCATGTAAATTAATATAGGAGCTAGGAGTATCTGAGGAGAGGGATAGCCAATTAATGTTGACATCACCCAAGATTATAGTTTCATTAGGTAGATGTCGAGAAAGCCAGGAAATAATACTTTCTAGTACAGGAATATTGTCACCAGGGGGTATATAAATTGCAGCAATGGTGACTGTATTGTGGGCATTGATTTTGCAGTTAGTAATTAGCAGTTCAGCTGTTGGGGAAGAGAGGGTGGGGATAACTAGGGAAGGTTACTCTAAGGTGGTTAGAGAACATGATGGCCACTCCTGCACCTTTTTTCTTGTTTCTATCAAGTCATAAGATGTTGTATCATGGGGGCAAGAAGTCTGTGTCAGGAATGTGGGGTTTTAGCCAAGTTTCACGGAGAGTTATGATATCGCGAGAGTGATGGGACATCCAGGCATGAAATTCACTGACTTTATTGACTATATTTAGAATACAGAGAAAGATGTTTTGTGGGAATGCTAGGCTGAAGAGAGGTAGGGTACTTAGGCATAGAGGCAGAGGAAGAGGGAATGTCAGGTCCATGGTTGGGATGGATGTCTCCAGATAGGAGCAGGATAGAGTGAGTAGAAAAAGATTTGTGAGGAGATGGGAGAAGGAAATAAAATTTCTCCTTACTTTTAGGGGAGAATAAGGGGTAAGGGGAAATTTTTATTCTAGGAAGATGGAGAGTTGTAGAAGGGAAAGATGAGACTATCAAAATGAGTGTGGGAATTGTGGAATAACTAAGTGATAGAAGTTGGTGATGGGCGGTGAGGTTTTAACTGAGTATTTATTGTAGGAGTGGAGGTTATATAAAAGGATTACAGTAGAGGTAGAGAGGAGAGACAGAAACAAGTTGTAAATTAGCATAGTGGAGAATGGGATCGGTGGGAAGGAAGTAGGTCAAGCAGAAGGTGAAGAGGAATTGCCTGGATAATACAGATAGAATAAAATCTAACTAGCTAGTAACTAAATAACTAGTAGTTATTAGAGAGTTAAGATTAAGAGTGAGTAGTAATCTTTAGAGAGATGGGAAAAGAGACAATAGGTAGTAAGTCCAGAGTAGCAGGAAAATAGTTTTAATTGACTTGCTAAGTAGAATAAGACTGGAGTATCCAAGCAGTTGGGCTGAGAGTGGCCAGAAAGAGGGGGAGGGGTGAAGGGGACAGGCAGAGGGGAGTGGAAACATGGGGTTAAGTATAAAGGAAATGGAGCTAGTGGTGGGTGGGAATGGGGTTAGGGTAAGGGAGCGGAGTGAGCCCAAATGGAGTGGGCCGAGTCAAGCCAGAAGAACTTCACATGTGACACTTATAGAAAAGTGGAAATGTCAAAAGAATTTTTTCTAACCAACCCAAGCCAAGACCAAGAAAGAACAAAAACATAAAACAAAACACAATGCAAAATAAGAAAAAAATAAATAAAAAGAAGTGACCAAACCTTAAATTAATAACTCCAATTCAAGGTGAAATGCAGCTAGAGATCAACAATAGTCAGGCAGAGAACAACTAGTCAGACTAGCACTTCCTTATCTCTTCTAGCTCTTCCTTCTATAAACGTAGATGTTGTTGTCTTTAAAATGTAAATAATCACTGCCATTTGTATTTAATTATATCTTCCACATTATTCCTTTGCTGTTTAGCAAATGAACTGTCACACTTTCTGAATTGTATAGATAACAAAAATAATGTAGCTATGTGTAGAAAATTTTCAGTGCCTAGCTTTTCCACTGGTGGATGAAAATGGTCTATGGACCAGCACTCCTACCCAGTCAACAAAGTCAACAAACAAGCAAAAAAACAAACAAACAAAAATATATAAATAAAAAAGGCAATATATTCTGGTCAAAGATGTTTACATTCACAGGGAGAAATCCCTTCCTCAAGATGAGATGATGATCTATCTTATTCACAGGGAGAAGAAAATGCCCATTTTGACACAGAGATCCAAACTGAGTTTTGGAATAGACTATATGCTGTAGCAGTTCTACAGTACCTAACCCATGACTTGATAAATGGGAAGCTTTTTTTATTTTATAAAGTCTCGGAGACTGTACAAAGTGGGTAGTACTTTTGAAAAAATGTTGCCCTCAACTTAAAGGCGTCTGTTTTTGCCTCAGAAAAAAGTAACATAACACACATTTGCCTTCCCTGGCACATGAGGAGAAAGAGCTGCCAATGGTACAAATGTTAATAAGTTTGGGGTTAGTAAGCTCCAAAGGAAAGTGCTACAAAGCTCTAGAGGAAAAAAAACACAGTGCAAACATTACTGAAAATAGGGAGCTACTACAGGTTGAAAGAAAAGCTAGACTGTAAGTGGAGATTCCTGAGCGGGTTGAAATATCAAAAAAAAACATTGAAAGAAGATATTTTCATTGTGTTTTTCAAGCTCTGATAGTCCAGTGCTTTGTCGAAGAGTAATGTCTGAAGGAAGAAAAAGCAGGGATGAGGCAACACAGACTGCTGAACCAAGATTTAACAAGTCTATGAGAAAGAGGAATAGCAAATGTCAGTATATGTACAGAACATCTTAAGAAAATTGTAAATGAGAATGAGTAACTTATTATTCTTTTTTTCAACATTGGACATCTATACTAAATTTATATTATATTTTTACATATTAATATTATATTTATTTATTAGATTTTATGTTTTTTTTTTTTGGGCAAGCATTTTTTTATTTTTTATTTTATAGATTTGTGTGCTTCTCTTTTTTTTTACTATATAGTATAGCAGCAAGCTATCCATCCACTGCACCTTTAAGGACAAGTTGAGTTATTCTGGCATTTGGTTAATTGTTTAACTGTGGCTTTCTAATGATGTAAAAACCCTGTTAATTGACCCGTATGGTATCTGAAGAAGGTAGGACACTGATCCTACCGAAAGCGCTCAGTTTATTGTGTTAGTGTATTGTATTTCATTATTAAATTGCACATATTGGAAAGTTATTGGTCCTACGACTCTACTTACAGTGCTGCTTGCCGTTTTTGGTTTTACCTTCAGGAATGTATTCATGAAACTAGCACATAGTCTTGTAATGGCAGACTCCAAGGCATGGGTAAAACTAACATCAAAACATTAGACAGGCATGAAAATTTTTTTGTGCAGGATGCCTGAGCCTTGGAAATCAGCTCCAAAACACATCTTTAAAAATCTTTTTACCCTACGTTTATAATAGAGGTGCCATTTCAATAGATTTCCATGGATGTCATTTGGCCACTGATTAACTCTGGTAATGCATTCCAATAAATATTGGTTATCTACTGTTCCTCAGAGAAAGTATGTAAAAGAAGACAATTACAGATCAAAGGAACATGCTTATGTTTAAAATTCTGCACCATTTACATTAATGTGTTAAGCAAAACAACTCAGAATGTAAGTATATTACTCTCAGGCTAACTGTCTTACAGATCCTTTCAAAAGGACTTTAAGGTCCATGTTGATTAAGGCAACTATGGAGGACAGTAAAAATTGTAATGAACTTGCACCTTACCACCTCTTTGCCATCCATGAAATGACACATCTGTTGCCTGTGTTCAACCCTTTTGATCAGCTGTATCCTGGATACATAAAGGGTTTTTGGAGATCACCAAAGAAGTAAAAGGAGAAAACTCATTTAAGAGTATGCAGAAGCATTATACCAGCCTCCAAGACAGTTTAAAATTAGGAATGAACACAGGCTGAAAGCATATGGAAACAGACAAGGTATTTGAGAGGCCTGCTAAAAGTAGAAATTTCCAAGTCAGGCACCAAGTGTTGATCTGATTGTCCTTTATCAACAACAAGTTCTTAGCCAAGGGCAGGGACCTATAATGTTATAGAGAAATTAAATTACATAAACTATACAGACAGGAAGAGAGGCCTCAAGCAAATAGGCCATGTGAATATGCTGATGCCCTGCACAGAAGTACACACTGCAGTGGCCAGTCTAGCAGCTGACATCAAACAACCTTATAGGAAGAATAGACTATTGTCTATGCTACATGTTCTGGAAGATATTACGCAACAAAACCCCCTAGAACAGGAATACAAGAGTACCTGTAATGGAACAAATATGTATTTTCAAATATGTCTGGTAGAAGTAATTTTAATCTAATAGCACGTAAAAAAAAAAAAAAACAACCAAGGGATGAAGGTTGAACTGAAACCCGGCAGAATACTTCTCTCATAGAAGAAAGTAATCTGACTTGAGATTAAAGAGATATGCTTCATCTAGGAGTTATTCACCAGCAAAAGGAATAATCCTGTAATTTTGTTTCCTAAACCAGATGGAACCATTACATATTGTAACAGTTTAAGAAAACATTGCACCAGCTTTAATTTTGATAGTTATCCTCTGCCACAAGTAGATGAACTGACAGAACAGCAATAAAGGTTACATTTCTAACCACCCTGAAGTAAAAGAAAGGTTACTGACAGATTCTGTTAACAGATGAAGCTAGGAGAAAACTGTCTTTCCATTCCCTGAGGGTCTTTTCAAAAACACCATCCTCAATGGCTTCAGCAGTGCTCATTTGCTTTCAAACAACTAAGGCATAGGGTCCTTAAACTTAATTTCTTGTACATCACTACTTATCTCCATGATATGATCGCCTACTTGAAAGATTGTGTTTTCCATCTACTGAAAACACAAGCTGTCTTGAGCTCCCTAAAGCAAACAATCCTTGTAGTAAGGGCCATAACAGCAAAACTTTAATGATGGTAGTAAAATATATAGGTTATGTTACAGTGAGAGAGTATATATATATATATATATATGCATATATATATATATATATATATATATATATATATATATATATATATATATATATATATATATACACATATACATAGATACACTATACTACGTCAAGTTTAGGTGATTTGGTCACACTGACTAATGTTATGTGACACTTCATACCCATGTAAAAATGGGAAAATGAGGTTGATTATTATGACAATTATAGGGAGTGAAACAATAAAATCCAAGAAAGAAAAAGTGGAAGAAAAACAGTGGTAAAACCTTAGACCAAGAAGTATATATTAGCTTAAATACAACTGGCCAAATATTAGAGGTAGTCAGTGCCTTGTTTCACTGCCACTGCATGCCCTCTAACCAGTGAAATTTGGGATAGGATGTCTATGGGGATTAAGTGGAACATGGAAAGATAAGTTTCATTCCAGCAGGTAAAGAATATCCTGCACTTGGAAGCTATGCTGGCATCCACAGATTTTACTAAGATCTTTATAATTCATGCCAGTATAGCTTATGCAGGCTTTGGCACATCATTATCTTAAAGATAGGAAAATGAAAGGCCTCACATTTATGAACTGAGCCAGAAATACACATGAGCAGAAGCAAACAAGATTGCTTGGTCATAAGGTGGGCCATGATGTTCAAATGATAATACTTGCAAGGAAAGGAGTGCACTATTGCAGCCATGCTCACTTGCAGTACCCCCCCCCAAAAAAAATAGGAATATAGTGTTACATTTTTTGCAGGCAAGCCTTGTCATAGGTTCAAAGTTTAATAGGAATGTACTAGGCAATTGTTCCGTAGACAGTGAAAAGCCTTGAAAATGTCCCATGTTAGAAAGTTCCCTCTAACCCCAAATAGAGCAACACAAGATAGACCAGGTGAGAATATGATGCTCTTATCTAGTTCTCTTAGTTTATCCTGAAGGTGGCAACTAGTTTGATATGTAGTGGAAGTCTGTCCCTGAGGAGGGGATACATTGGGATATATTGGAATATAAATATATTTATGTAATACTATTGAAGAACGTTGGCATTACATAACATGATAAAAAATCTACAATTGCAGTGAAAATTCAGTTAAAAAAGTGAACCACACACACACACACACACACACACACACACACACACACACACACATACACACACACACACACACACACACACACACACACACACACATAAATAGATCAATTAAAATAAGAAAAAATCCATTGCTGCATATTCCTGTTAAATTTGTTAAAATGGGAAATAACACAGGGTTGGCATTACAGTTTTACATGAAACTGCTTTTGAAAATTTTCTGAGCTATATAGAAAGCTTTCTGAATTACTGCAGAGATATAATGGTAAAAAGTTAAGGAATTATCAACAAGAGTGCCTAGATCCTGTATGATCAATGTCTAGTTGGAGAGCTGTATCATTTATATGGCACTGGAAATGTTTTGTTTACCAAAATGAACTACACTACATTTTCACTTTTAAATTTAGGCCATTGGTCTTTCACCACTGATTGTGGGCAGCCATGATGGTGCAGCAGTTAGCATTGCTACCTCACAGAAAGAGGTTCTCCAGTTTGAACTTTGACTGGGGTGTCTTCTGTGCGGAGTCGGCATGCCCACCCTGTGGTGGTGTGGGTTTCCTTCGGGTGCTCCGGTTTAATCCCACATCCCAAAGACATGTTGTAGGTGGATTGGACACTCTAAATTGGCCCTAGGCATGAGTGTGTGCTTGTGAGTGCCTTCTGTGGAAAGTTGGGCACTGGGCTGGCAACTCAACACTGTAAAACTCTACTGCCAATCATGAATGGATAGGTAATCCGCTGTGGCAACCCCTAACCGGGAAAAAGTCAAAAGAAGAAGGTGAAGGTTTTGCACCACTGATTGACATAGTCTCCCCCATATTGAAACAATTGGGTGTCAGTGGGGGGGTCAATTATCAACACCCAGTCATCATTACAGTCACCTGCAAACAAAGATAAGTAATATGCAAGGATTGTTAGCCTGAAATGCTGAGAAACAGGTGCCTAATAGGAGAAGGACAGACACCAAGTTATGTGGTGCATCACTGTTAACATTTTGGCTTTTACAAGTGGCAACTGACTAACAACATGGGTGCTGTCAGAATAACAGTTAGCTATCCACCACACAGCATAAGCATTTATACAGAGATTTAGAAGTTTGTCAATAATGTCAGTAAGGGGAATACTGTCAAAGGTGTTAGCCAGGTAATGATGTGCTGTTTGTACTGTGTATCCACTATCCACTGCTTCAGTGACTTTTTCAAAGAAATTACTGAAGTTGAACTTATTTTTTTAGTTTGTAATATTCAGGAAGTTGACTCTGACTAAAGTACAGTTTTGTACCTACCATAAATGTAGATGTTCAAGTGCTCATAGAGCTGCAGTCATAACAGATGGGTTATCCTGCCGTCAGGCGGGTCCTCGGTCGGCCGAATTCCAAAGTCTAGGTCTGGCGTCGGTTGTCGTTGCTTCTTCCCTGACGTCAGTGCGTCAGGGGTATAAAAGAGGCAGCCGATGCCATTTTCTTCAGTTTTTCTTGCCCCAGATGTCAGGTGGCCCCAGAAGGAAGGCAAACATAATGTTATGCAAAGATGCAATGTTGATAAATCAAAAACAGTAGTTGCAAACAAATACACCATAAAAGAATACCCCAAAAAGGTTATATGAAAAGTGTTTGTCATAAGGCCTGTCCTAAGAGGGGTTGGAGGGAGGGAAACCTGGACTGCAGCTGTATGAGCACTCAAACATCTACATTTATGGTAGGTACAAAACTGTACTATGTTCATCGTGCATACAGCTGCAGTCATAACAGATGGGTAGAATCCCAAAGCTAAGTAAGGGTGGTAGGCACTAAGTGGAACTAGGAGGAGCTAGGATGCCCTGCAGGACTGCTGTGGCAAAGCCCGCTCTAGATTTTGAGTATAGTGGGAGGTGATAGTGCTTGGAGAAAGTGTGCACTGAACTCCAGATGGCTGCTTCCAAAATGTCCTTGGTAGGGACCCCCCTGAGGAAGGCTGCAGAGGTAGCTGTGGCTCTGGTGGAGTGGGATCTGATGCATGCAGGCATAGTTTTGCCATGAAATGAGTAACAAAGGCGTATGCAGTGGGCTATCCATTTTGAAATTGTCTGTTTGGAAATAGCCTTCCCTGAGCACCTACAGCATAGGACACAAAGAGTTGCTCAGATTTCCTGAATGGTTTTGTTCTGTTCAAGTAGTAACGTAGTTGTCTGTGAATGTTCAAGGAATGTAGTAGTCTTTCCCCTTTGTTTTGTGGATTAGGATAAAAGGTAAGTAAGTGGATAGTCTGATTCAAAGCTACACTGGATACTACCTTTGGCATAAAGGTAGGATTGGTTCGTAAGGAAACTCTGTCCTGATGGAAAATGATGAATGGTTGCACAGTCATGAGGGCCTGAAGCTCTGAAACCCTGCGTGCTGAGGTGATAGCCAGAAGAAAGGCTGTTTTCCATGACAAGTACTGTAACTCTGTTGAAGAAGCTGGATCAAAGGGAGGAAGGGTCAGCTTTTCCAGTACATAGTTGAGGTCCCAAGCAGGGACTGGTGGTTTCCTTGGGGGGTTTATATTCTTTGCCCCTCTGAGGAACTGCCTTAAGAGAGGGTGAGAGAATAATGGAGAATCTGTGTTGTATTGTGCAGAAATGGCTGAAGTGTGGATCTTGATGGAGGAGAAGGAAAGTCCATTGTTTAACATCTCAGCTAGGTACTGTAAAATTTGAGGTATATTTATTACCCAAGGATTCTGTCCCTTTTCGAGATTCCAGGCATAAAATAATTTCCATTTGGTGGAGTAAGTCTTTCTAGTCGAAGGTCTTCTGGCCTCCAAGATGACGTCCTGCACCTCCTTGGAGAGGAGAAACTGTTGGGAAATCAAGGAATTCTCCATGCAGCTAGATTTAGAGTTTTGAGATGGCTGTGAAGGGTTTTGTAGTTGTGCTGGGACAACAGAAGAGGGACTAGAGGTAGGATCCATGGTGGGGAGTGTGTCAGGCTCCTCAGGAGCGAGTACCAGTATTGTCTTGGCCAGTCTGGAGCAATGAGAATTATTTTCGTCCTCTCTGCTCTGGCTTTTAATGGTACTTTGGGCAGCAGAGGAAGAGGCGGGAAGGCATAGACTCTCAGTGTTGCCCAATCGAAGGAAAGTGCGTCCACTTTCCAGGCCTGTGGATGATAGGTCCTTGAACAAAATTTTTTCAACTGGCAATTTCTGTGGGTAGCAAAGAGATCTATGTCTGGCTGTCCACATGCCTGAGTTATCTTTGTGAAAAGTTGAGGATGCAACTTCCATTCATGTGGATCTGTCATATTTCTGCTTAGGTTATCTGCCAGTGTGTTTTCCTTCCCTGGCAGGAATTGTGCCTGCAGTTGAATTTGCAATTCCAGTGCTGTGTTCCATAGGGTCATGGCTTGCCTGCACAGGGGTATGAATGAGTTCCCCCCTGTTTGTTTATGTACCACATCACTGTGGTGTTGTCTGTCCTTATCAATAGCTGGCCTGGATGCAGTAGTTCTTTGAAGGTCATAATAGCCTTTTGCACGGCTAGCATTTCCTTTTGGTTGATGTGGAGGTGCTTCTCTTTTCGGGTCCATTTTCCCTGAATGCACTGATCTGTCATGTGTGCTCCCCAGGTGTAGTCTGAGGCATCTGTTGTGATGATTTGAGTTGCTGGAGGTACACAGAAAGGAAGACCTGTGTTTCTTTGGCAAGCATGAGTCCACCACAAAAATTCCTTTTGAAGGCATGGAATGAGTGGGATAATTGTTTCCAAGCTCTGGCTGAGTTGAGACCATAACTTTTTCAGGTACCATTGAAGTTTCCTCGTATGCAGCTTTGCACATGGGATTAGTAGGATGCAAGATGCCATGAATCCCAGAGCCTGCAGGATTTTCCTTGCAGTTAGCCTGGTGTAAGTTGCCATTTTTCTGAAGTATTGAGACAGTTGCCCTTGCTTGTCTGGCGTGAGGTAGGCCATCTGGGTGGTTGTATCCAAGCTGGCACCCAGGAAAATTATTTGTTGAGAGGGTATTAGTTTTGATTTCTTTTTGTTGACTGTGTATCCCAGGAAGTTCAACAGTTTTATTACAAACGCCAGGTGCTGCAGTAGTATGTCCTTGTTGTCCGCTTGGATCAGGCAGTCATCCAGATATGGGTAGATTTGTATCCCTTGTAGTCTGCAGAAGGTGATTACTGATGCCAGGCATTTCGTAAACACTCTGGGCGCAGTAGATAAGCCAAAGATAAGCCAAAGGGCAATGCAGAGAATTGGTAATGGGTTGAACCTGCAAGAAATCTGAGGTATCTTCTGCAATCTTGTCTGATAGAGACATGCAGGTATGCCTCCTTGAGGTCCAATGTTACCAGCCAAGACTACTTGCCCAGCATGGGAAGAAGCTGCTGTAATGTGAGCATCTTGAATTTTGGCACCTGTAGATATGTGTTTAGGATGGATAGGTCTAAGATAGGTCTCCAATCTTTGTCTTTCCTCGGTACCAGGAATAGTCTGGAATAAAACCCTTGACCTTATTCTTTTGCAGGTACCTCTTGAATTGCTTTCATGTCTATGAGAGCTGAAACTTGTTTTTGTGCCTCTGCCCTTTGATTTTGTGGCAGGTTTGGCATGCCTCTCATTTTTAGAAGGGTGTGAAAGTGGAACCTGTAGCCTCTGTCTATAATGTCCAGAATCCATTTGTCTTTTGTAACAATATGCCAATTTTTTGAGAATAATGTCAATTTTCTGCCCAATGGTGCTGCCATTAAAGCTTTGCTTGGCAGGTGTAGGGGGAAGTCATTGTGTCTGTTTTCTAAAAGACTGTGATCTATCTTCTCCACCTCTTGGGGTTGGTGCTTGCCACTGTCTGGCTCTGAAGGATCCTTGAGGTTGCCCTCTGCCCCTTGGGCACCTGTATCTGCCCCTTTGAGGTCTGTCCGTGGCTGGAAAGGACCAATATTTTGAAGGCCAGTTTCTGCTGAAACATGGAGGCTGTACCTGCAGGAAATCTTTCACTGTTTGCATTGATTTCGCTTTTTCCTCCATTTTCTTTAGCACCTCCTCAGCTTTAACACCAAACAATACATCTTTTTGAAGAGGTGCATCTAATAATTTAGCTTTGACATGATCTGGTAAGGTTTGCTCTTTGAGCCAAGCATGCCTATGTATAACAGACCCTGTAACAGCAGCTCTACATGAGGCCTCTAAAGCATCAAAACCACACTGCAAGGTATGTTTTCCCACTTGCTCTGCACCATGCAACAAATCCTGCAACTCTTTTAAATCTGGTTGTTCTGGTTGTGTCATCTTGCTTTTCAGCTGAGATATCAAAAACTGTTGATACTTTAACATATGGAACTGACAGTTTAATGCCCTCATGGTTAAAGTGGCCGAGGTGTACACCTTTTTCCCCCACCTTTCTAAAGCTCTGGAATCTCTCTCTGAAGGTAATGGATTTTTAGCAGTAGAGGCCTTAATTCCCTTGGGACCCTGTGAAATTGTTTCTGGGTCAGCAGTATGGCTTTTATATAGGAACTGGTGAGAATCAGGAACCCGGTAATACCTGTCTGGTTTAACAGGAGCTGGAGGCAAAGAGTCAGGATTAAGGCTGGCTTCTGTGTACACATCATCCAATATATGTAAAACAGGAGGGATAGCCAGAGGCCTATGCTGTGGGAGCAGAAGAAATTCCCTGAGCCTTTTCTTGGAATCTGAATAATCTTGGCCTTCCCAGTGAAAGTGTTCCCTCAATGTATGCAGGGTTTCCCCAAAAGAGAAGTCCTCAGGGGGGGAGACCAAGGGAATAGACTCCTCAGCATCAGAGTCTTCGAATGGAGAATAGGCATAATCCTGGTCCTCAGATAGTTCTGAGGTAATAGAAGCTTGATCTGAGGAAGGGTAGTCTTCCTCTAATCTGGGCCTTTTGTCAGAGGGGGGATGAGAACCCCTGATAAGAGTAATCAAATCCTCTGCCATTTTAAGCATCTGTTTTTTAGGCATGGTGCCTTGAGAGGGGGTCTGAGGAACCTGTTTTTTTGGATTTCATGGCTGCTTTAGATTTAGTGAAGGCTTTAATAGAGAAGGAGGAAGGCCTGAAGACCCCTTGAGAAATGGCAGGCCTGTCTAAATTCTGAGTATCCCCGCCAGGAGTGGCGTCGAGATCTGTAGTAGGAATGGGGGCCGAGGAGCCTGTGACCTCGGGTACTGAAGACACCGGTAATGCTTTGTCATCGGTACTCAGAGGCTGCGTAGGTACCTCACTGAGTACCGGAGAACCGGCAGTTGGCCTTAGCGTGGTTTCAGTAGGTGGTGCAGACCTCGTGTGTTGGTCCTTATCTTTGCGTTTTTTGCTCAAAACTGGAGTCGGAGTATCCGACGACATAATATAATTAAATTTTTTGCCAAAAAAGTGAAGGGCGAACTCCGCTCGATGCTTAATAGTGCTCTTATTGAATCTAGCACAAAAACGGCAGGCCAAGACGTCGTGGTCTGGGCCTAAGCAAGGTATACAGAAAGAGTGGAAATCCTTATGCGGTATTTGCTTCCCACATGAAATGCAATTATTAACTTTGTCTGACATCGGTCTGAGGCAAGAAAAGTTTCCCCAACATGGTACTTAGCTTTCAAGAAGACTTCGGCTGAAATACTTTCGTAAATCTCAGGAGCTGGCCGACCAGCACTTGTGAACTGCTTCTGCTTTGGGCACCGCGCGGCAAGAAAGACTGAAGAAAATGGCGTTGGCTGCCTCTTTTATACCCCTGATGCACTGACGTCAGGGAAGAAGCGACGACAACCGACGCCGGACCTAGACTTTGGAATTTGGCCGACCGAGGACCTGCCTGATGGCAGGATAACCCATCTGTTATGACTGCAGCTGTATGCACGATGAACATCAAGGCACTATCAAGACAGCAAAACCTTTAGCCAGAATGTGATAGCCTTGGTAAAAAAAATGCAAGCATCCTTAAGAAACAGGAAGACTTGTTTTCATCTCTTCCCAAGCAGACACAGAATTCTAGATTCCCTCAAGAATGACATCAGCTACATTGTCAGTTATTAATGCCAATTACCAGACCTTTAAGTTTAAGGTTTAGTAACATTCTTGGACCAGCCAGTGCAAAGAAATGGCCTCTCCATTGCCTACAGACCACCCCATAACCTTGAAGCTGGTGATTTCAAGTTTTGGGGTCAAACGTAAAATATTGTGGTGGTTCTCATCAATGTAGTTTATGAAGGGGTCTTATGCATTTCATTAGTGTTTTGTATAACCTGTGTATGTGGAAAAAGAAACCCTTAAATGGGAGCTACAGTAAATCACTGCAATTAAGTAAAGTGTCACTGAAGTATTCCAGTAAGCCAGTATTCCTTCTTCCCTTTGCTCTTATCCCACTCTTTCAGGACAGTGCTTGCTCACTTCTATAACTCAGCTAAAATTCAGGACTCTCTCCCTCTCTAAAACACCATCCTTTCTGCTAACAAAAAATAAAACCAAAAGAAGATTGACTACTGCTCACACATCCTGAGTTCTTAGCTGAGTCATACAGGTACATTTCACCAGGGAATTCAGAGAGGACCATTTAGGACCACTGCATAATTCACCAAGTCTTATAGTGGATTGTTGTTTTACTTGTTATTGTCTGTTGCCTTATAATAGTAGTGAGATCACAGTGTCCTACCACAGAGCTATGCTGACAACCATAAATAATATTTATTATGTTACTGGCTGGCTTTTTTCTCCTTAGGTAGTTGCTTATACTCTTGCTGCTGCTCTCTCAGCCAAATTTAGTTTGTTCCACTCCTCTCTGCAAACTTTCCTGCACTCAGTTTCTTTGTTGTGAATCTGTTATTGCCCCAGGAAAACTCACCGGTAGATTCATAGTGTTTTCCAGTACCTTACTCCTTCTGTCTGCAGTAGTATATCCCTCGTGCTTCCAAAGCATGTGTTAGATTAATGCTCCTATCACGTAAAATTGTTCTTCTGACAACATAACAGATGAAGGCTTCTTCTGCTCACATTGGAGCTGCCTCCCACTGCACTCCGTTCTCATCCCACATTCCCTAGCCACCCCTCATGGCATTGCATTTTATAGGACCTGTTCTGCACCCAGAGCTCCCCCTATTTCCTGCCCCTCTTAAAGGCATACATATAAATATAGATAAACCCTAGACACAAACATTTTAGACACAATTCGTAAACCATCAGGCTGTATTTAAGCACTTTAACGTTCTTTCCTCTGTTGTATTTTCTAACTAACCACAGTAATCACAACTTACACCATCCACCTCATTCAGCTATCTACTCTTACCCCTCCTGTATTCATACCCCAGTGTTCCAGTTCCTCTTTCTGTGACATATCTGTCTACAAAGCTACATAACATGCTTCCCTTAAATATTACTGCATCCTTAGTTTTCCTGTTTTAACACATAACTTACCATATATCAATCAATCTTGTATTAATTTCTCCCACTATGTGCTCCATCACTAACTTTTCTAATCACCCCACTTCACCACCAATCTCTTCCAGTGTATACAAAGACTCAGTCATTCTTTATTTCAAATTCAAATTGCTAAATCCTCAAACCTACTACACTAAAATAAAACTAACTGCTACAGCTAATCCAAGGCAAGCTTATCCATTTTTATCTTTCTTTATCATCCTAACCCCAGACCATCCTCCTTTCTTGACTCCCCAGCAGTCTCCAACACTTATCCAAACCAAACCTCACCTCCTACTCAGCTCAGTGAATAACTTCTAAACCAGGGATCTCACCACCATCACCAAAAACATCAAAACCCAATCCACCAGTCTCAAACTCATCAAAAGAGCTTAAATTATTTTTCTTAAACACTCATAACATTTATAATAAAATTTCATGCTTGGATCTCTCACAGTACACCAGATATTATTGCCATAACTGATAAATGGCTAAAACCCCATATGCATGTCTCTGAAATATTAGTCCCTGGTTATAATATCATCAGGGCTGATAGAACCCAAAAGAAATGGTGATGGAGTAGCTTTGCTATACTCTGATAATCTTGAAATCCTACCCTACAAGAAACGTATTCCCAAACTCCATAACGATAAACTCATTAATCCCATCTTAAACTAAATTACCATAAGCAACTATGTATTATAGTACTCTACATTCCTCCATTCCTCCAGGTAATAATACTACATCATAAGCTGGATCTCACATACAATTTCTAATAAAAAGATGATCCTAGGGGGCATTCATTTTAAATGGGAGATTATCCCCACAAAATATCCATCAACTAGCCTAAACCTATTTGGATTGTGGCAACTAATTTCCTCCCCCACACATTATAACTATCCCCCAGTGGCTCACTTCTCACCTGGATATTGATGTCCTATTCTACTAAGTAAGTCTTACGTGGCACCCTCTCTTATTCCCTCAGTGATCACCTCCATGTATATGCATCCAGCATGTCAAACAACACTTATGTAGAACTTCTGAAACCTCACTAATTTCAACGCTGATAGATTTACCAGACTTCTAAGCTCCTTTGATTGATCTATCCTTAAAAATGATCCACTTGATGAAACTGTACGCAAATTTAACTCACTTTTCCTGAAAACCCTCAATAGTCTGGCTCCAACAAAAACAATAAAGAATAAACATACGTTTTGATTATCCACTCAAAGCAGACACTTGATATATGAAAGATACAGGGCTTGGAAAGAATGGTTAAAACACAGATGACCCCAAACTTACAGCATTTCAAAGAACTACATAGCTGTACTAAAAGACAGATTATCACCAACAAGAAAGTCTATTTCAGTAATCCCTTACTAAATCTGTCTTCCAACCCTTACTTTACTTTACTTACTTTGACTTTTATGAATAATGTACTTCACCCTGGAACATCTACAACTCCTAATCCTGCCCCAAATAACACTCCTTCTGAAATAGCTGCTCAATTTAACACACATTTTATAGAATGCAATAAAGCGCTTCCTGACGATTTTCCTTCCAGCGATCCTTAAATGCCCTCTATACAGACAGCAAATGCCCCCTATTTCACCCTAAAAACCCATCCCAACCTCCTACATCAAATTGCTACTTCTTAAACTGAAACCCTGTTCTTCTTCAGTAGGTAATCTCTCAGCAGAATACTTCAGGCTGGCTGCCAGTTCCATAACCTATCATGTGTTTCTTCTAATTAACAGATATATCAAGCAATCATACATTCCTCCTCTAGAAATACTTCATCACCCCCTTTCATAAAGGAGAAATCTCATCTGATATAACCAGTTTCCGACCTATCACCATATCATCCCCTTTGTCAAAAAATTCCGGAGAAGTGCATTCACAAGCAAGGTCTTCAACAGATTCTTCACGAAAATTTCCTGACCCACACACAGCATGGCTTTAGGCATGACCATAGCACTACCATGGCTTTATTAATTTTCACAGATACTATTAACAATGCAAGACAGAAAGGCAAACATGTTTCTTCTGCATTTCTTGATCTTTCTAAAGCTTTTGATTTAGTCTCTCACCAAAAACTCCTCTACTAACTGTTTTCCCATGGGCTATCACAACCCACACTATTATCTTTTAACAATTATTTACCCAGTAGATACCAGTTTACTTAATATCTCTACACCTTTACTCCCTTCCTTCCTGTCAGTACTGGTGTGTCACAGAGCACCAATCTTGGCACTCTATTCCTTAATATATTCACTAACCATCTACATAAATCCTCTCAGCGAGCTTCCCTCAGTAGATGCACTGTTGAATCAATCCTAATATGCACTTCAGGTAACCTCATACATCTTCAGAGAATTACTCAAGAAGCCTTTAACTCTGCTGAAAGATGCCTACAGGATAATCACCTGCTATTAAATCTCCCCAAAAAACTAAATTGCTTCTCTTTTTTTCCCAAAATCCTATATCCATAAAAAACTTTAAAATCTCTTCCTTAAATGATACCCTGAGTGAAGTTACCACACATAAAAAAAAAAAAACTACTTTGCATGACAATTGACAACAATCTTAAATAGCTTGTTTTATTTTACATTTGTTGACCGGGTTTGTCTGAGTGATCTGAAGAGCCCTATTTCAGCAGAGGCCTGGGGAGAAAAGCTCCAACATATTATAGAATTTTCATTAAAAATTAGCATTAAACAACAATGTTACAGGATTATTACAAGGCATTAAGTAGCAATACAATGTTATACAGTGTCAATAATCAGGAGTATAGCAAAGCTCTTTCAAGATACATCAGATGAATATAGTTTTTGGGGTAAGTGGTTACAAAAACCCAGTGTTATCATAATGTAGTTGCATGAAGGCAAGACAATTAAACAGAATGTTTCTCTGAGGCAATTTGCTTAATAGGTTTTAGAAGACAGTAGAAAGAGTAGTCAAGGAAGATTAAAGAGAGCTAGTGAGAAGAGTGTGTTAAGTGCACAAATTAGATTTAGATATGGGAAGTAGGGGATGTTTAAGGAGGGAGAGTGCACTGGCAGGACCAGTGACTTTTAAAGTGCTCTTTGGTGGCTGTCTTAAATTGTTTAGGATGTGTAAGGGTCCTGATTTCTAGTGGGAGCCTATTCCAGGCAATAGTGGGATGATAGCTGTAAATGTTACTTCCAAATTTAGACTTGTGTTTGTACATTTGTAGTAGGTCTTGGTTAGAGCTTCGGAGAGGTCTGGACGGAGAATAATTGGAGATGAGAGAGAATAGTTCTGGGCAGCAGGAAAACTGGTATAGAATGGATGATCTGGAGCTGAGAGAGGAGAAGAAGCTGGTGGGGTAATTCAAACCAGTTTAGGTGTTTTAGTGAGAGACAGTGATGTCTATAAAATAAATATAATATATATATTATATATATATATATATATATATATATATATATATATATATATATATATATATATATATATAATATAGTGATAAATATAATTTACACATCCACAAGAGTATCAAGAAAACCAACAGAAATCTAGGCACCCTACACAGAGTAAAGAAATTCCTAACAGACGCTGCCAAGGTAACTCAAAATACCACTTACCTCTTACCTGCTCTCGTATATGGAGCCCTTATCATTATCAACCTGCAAGCTTCACTTATTTCTAAACTTGAAGTGTTATAACAAACTTGCCAGATTCATTTATAACAAACCTTACTGGACCTACCACTGTTTAGCACCAAAACAATTTAACTGGGTTGATTTCCTCAAAATCTATCTTATACTCAGCTTACCTTAACCCATACAATTATCCATATGCCATCATCCTGCCAAGTAATTAGAACCCTACTGCAATATTATCTCCTAAATAGCCCACTTCAGTAAAATAACAAACAACCTCTTACACCTACAAAACACAAAAGGCTACTGGAGTCAGTTTCTATTCCAATAGAGTAGCTAAAACTTTGAATAAAATTTCTGTATCAATCAGGTCTGTTAGACACTTTCATCTTTTCAAACTATTGCAAAAAGACTTCCTCTCTGCCTCCTGGGTTTGTCCCTGTTCTTCATCTGGGACATAGCTCTCTAAAACCCTTCATCACTTTTCTTATACCTCCCTTTAAAGCACTAAAATCACTTAATCTGCTTATTCCCTTCTAATACCTCACCTTACTGTACTTCTTAAATTAGTGTACCTACTTCTAATTAGCACAACCAAACTACTATTCCATCACTATTTCTCTGTTAATACTCAGACTTGCGTATCTCCACTAATAATCTCAGTCTATCATATTTATTTAATTACTTCTATCTTATAACCACTGGAATATCTGTAAAGTCTCAGCACAAGGCTTATGAATTAATCAGGGTTTAATAACACTAACCAGAGATCTCAAAGATCCACAGAAGTCTGGAAGCCCCAAGCATCAGCTATGCATAGCAGACTTTTTACAAGGAAATATAGGCTAGCAGTAGACCTGTTGCCTTATTACCCAGTGGTGTACAGAAACCAGACCCTTTTCTGGTGACTTTGTGTTTAGTCGGTATCTAAGTTTTTAAAATGATTCCAGTATTTTCTGTTTAGATCACAAATTCTACTTTTTTGGGTGAGGTCAACCTTATTTACTTTATGTTACACAAAATAAAACTGTCGTTAGAACCAAGACTGCTTAATTTTGCATAACAAACACACACACACACACACACACACACACACACACACACACACACACACACACACACACACACACACACACACACACACACACACACACACACACACACACACACACACACACACACACACACACACACACACACACACACACCATATGTATGTATACCTATATATATATATATATATATATATATATTATATATATATATATATATATATATATATATATATATATATATGGTTTCACTCCATAGACTCGAATTGCTGAAATATTGAATATCAGCATTTCGAGCATATAAAGTCGAGACCATCAAAACACCAACACCTCACAGACACAAACTCACAACAGCGAACACACAGAATACAACACAAAACACACACACCATAACACCCGTGTAATAAAACATCGAAACACAACACAACACAAATGCACACCTACACTACACAAATGCAGGGGTGTAAGCCCCCCTGCATCCCCCCTACTTATATATACTAACTCCGAAATCACACAATCAGTAAAATAAAAAAAACACACAGCCAAAACACACACTCATACCTCCACATCCCTATCCTAACCCACTCGGACACATTACAAAAACAGTCACGCACACTCACTCACCTTACACTGCAGACACCATCCCATCCGAAAACTGCCATACATCACAGAAATGCATAACCACGAATTGAACAATGTCCCAGTCATGATTATGCACTTTTATGATTTTGAGGTTTCAGTTTCATGGACATGCATTTCTGAAATTCGATATGTCAGCAAAACCATTTATATATATATATGTATATATATATATATATATATATATATATATATATATATATATATACATATATATATTTAGATATACACATATGCAGTGATCTACTTCATACTCATATGAATGAATCTGACAATGTCAAGATGAATTTAACAAAACTGCAAAAAAACGAAACTTTAAAAAACAGAATCACAAATAAACGAAAAATAAGCTACTTAGTGAAGATAGTGCAATCTTGGAGTTGGTATATTTAATTTGCTAGGGGTGTGGGGGGTTCACGGGTCTTGCCCCCCTGCAAAAATGAAGGATGTACACTGGAAGGTTTTTACTTTGTTTTTTTTGTAAGAAGATAGCTTGATGGATTGGTTGGAGATGTCCAATGAGCAGTTTTCGTTTATGCGTGATTTTGTTTTTTAAAGTTTTCATTTTTTGCATTTTTTGCAGTTTTATTATATATATATATATATATATATATATATATATATAAATATATATATATATATATATATATATATATATATATATATATATATATATATATATATATATATATATATATATATATATATATATATATATATATATATATATATATATATATATATATATATATATATATATATATATATTATGTGTGTGTGTGTGTCTGTGTGTGAATTCACTTCTTAATTTCTAAATACCAAAATCCCGAGGCTCAGAATATCGAATTCAGAACCTTGAGATCTTGGAATCTCAAAATTAAGAGCCCCCCCCCCCCACAAAAGCAGACAGGTTTATATTAGAACACCGAACTTTCAACATTTTGCATGTTCTAATATCGACCCATTTCAGCAAATGTTGAAAATATCGAAGAAACAGACAACAGAATTTTTTCCTAGGGAAAGAATTTGGTTGTCCATTTCTGTTGCTTTGGTATTTTCAGCACGGTGGTGGAAAGTTATGGGTCGGGTTCAGATAAGTGTGCGATTGTGTGGACATGAGGGTTAGGGCGGGGTAGGTGAGTTAGGGTTAGAGCACGGGTGAGGTGATATAGTGACAGACCTTAGGGTTAGGGGTTGAGTTAAGGTAAGTGAATAGTTAGTGGTGTATGTATAGTTTAGTGTAGGGTTAGGTGTAAGAGTTTATGTGTATGTGTGTGGATTGCTGTTTGTTTTGTGTGCTTGTGTTGTGTGTATGTGTTTTGGAACAGCAAATTTTTTCCCTAGAAAAAAATTGCTGTTCTGTATGTTCGATGTTTTAAATTTTCAATTAATAGGGTTCGATATTAGAACACTGGAAATTTTGAAAGTTTGGTGATCTAATATAGACCCAAGCAGTCAACACATCGCAAAACATGTATCTCCCCACACCCCCAGCTACTTAAAAATACCAACTCCAGGATCACACTACAGCAATAGAAAGGGACATCTCCCATTCCGTGCCAATTTTCGTTTAGGATTTTGAGTTTTAAAACTTTGATCATATGATCTTTGATCATAGGAATTTCGAAGTTGTAAGCTTCAAAATTATGTAGGGGACCCATATATATATATATATATATATATATATATATATATATATATTTTTTTTTTTTTGGGAGAGGCTGTAAATGTTCTTATAAACTATGGTGTTCCCTAAAAGTGAGGCTAGAGAAAATGGGATACTAGAAATCTACCTCATCCTGGGAATTTTCAGTTTTACATATCCCCGCTACTGACATAATACAACAAACCTTACAAGTTCTAATTACCATTTTCTCATTAACAACACTTTGTATTACTCAAAATTGGCTTGACAGATTAAAAATGTCATGGAATGGATTTAGACTACAATAAAATATATTTCAGCCCACAATTAATAATAACTGACCATAAAAACATTCTCATTATGTACAATATTGGGATGAACTTTATGATCATATTTTATAGTAAATCTCATAATTTTATGAATACCTACCATAAGCTATCTGAGGGAATAAACCAGATCATTCTTACTCATGGTATCTTTTGTTTTTATTGCATTATTACCACATTTATTACCTTATGTGAAAGAAGATCTTTATAGACAATTAGCACTCATGTACATAATTTGTGTTATAGTAATGTTAAGATAAATGTTTTTTTTTTTTTTGTATAGTTAGGTAATCATCAAGTTGAATCTCAACTGTTGTTTTAAACAAGTTTAAAAATTGAATAAAGATACTGGAAAAAAAATTAACAGTTGGGGGTCTTGCCTTTCCATCAAGAACCTGAGGCAAGACTGCTCAATTGCCTACTTCAGAGAATTCTGTGTGTATTTTGAATTGCTAAGAAAATTCTGGAACAATTAGTTTTGATTTGGAACACAGCATACTTTAAGTTGTTTAAAGGCGTGTTGTACTTCAGCCGTCGAATTAATCTTCAATAGAGCCATACCAGATCAGTCATGTAGAAGGAAACCGTAGCAAAATCAGAAACAAATTTGGGAATATAGCTAACCAGGCCCAAAAAAAGCTTTAGTCTTTTTTTAAGTGGCCATGTTATGCTAATTTTATACTGTGTCATCTTCATCAGTCTGTGGTTTCACAAACCCTTGTCCTACTACAATCCCCAATACTGTAGATGTCTGCCATATCTAACTTGCACTTAGCTGGGTTAGCAATTGCTACAAATCAAAGAAGGGAATTTAAAAGGTTTGCACTTTAAGAAGATGAATTTCTCAATCTTCAGAGAATATTACTAGGTCATTCAGATAGACTGGGGCATATCTGTTATGGGTACTGAGAATTTGATGCTTCAACCTGTGGAAGGTTGCAGGTGCACTGTAAAGATGATATTGCAGAATTCTTTGAAGCATGATTCGATCTGGTGAGGAAAATGACATGTTCTTTACATAATGGGGGTAACAATCGTCTTAGATAGGTTCCAAGTGACCAGAACCTTCCTTTGTTTTTTTTTTTCATTACTGTTGTACACTCAGGGCAAGGGATAGCAGTCAAGTTTAGCTATGCTATTTGACTTTCTGATGTACTGCAGACACTTATAAGGTCATTAGACTTGGGACTAGCACAATTAAACTATTCCACTCTGTCTGTGATTCATCCATGATCACAGATTTAAGCATCTTCTTTTTTTCTTCACCAAAAGCTTGACATCTGGACTATTTTACTGGTATAATTTTAAATTAATTTTCTCAGCATACATTGTGCTGGATGTATCTGGTTCTACCAGACATGTCTGAAAACATGTTTCTCTTACTGAGCAAAAATCCTCTTACGTCTTGGTTCTGAGACACTGATACTGTTCCCTCTTTGGATTCCAGGGTACAAAGTAGGAACATTAGCCTTTCATTCAGTTGTACTTGTTACAAAAAAAAAATCAGTTTTTCTCCACACTCCAGAATATCTATGTGATACAAGATTTCTGGCTTAATTGTTCTCATACGTTTTTACATTATGGATAAAATTTTAGTAATACATTCAAAAGGACCTTGCCACTTTGCACCATGCTTATTGTGTTTTCTCCACCTACTACTGGCATTATAGCAGTAACCTGCTTTGCTGTTCTGTACAAGCTATATTTCAATTTTAAAAGAGGTTTTCCTACCCCAATGTTTCCTGTGCTATAGCTATATCATGTAGCAACTCAAATGGTCTGAATCCATTTAAGACATAGGGTACTTCCATCATAGCAAATAGAAGATATGGCAGTAGTTGTCACAGTTTTTCAACTGTCTAGCTCTGTGTATTTTTTTTTTTGCAGTAGCATAGACTATAAAGTGTTATTAAAGCACTCAACTAGCCTCTAGATATCATGTGTTACTCCAGATAAGCCGTAATGTACAAGAGTTTTTGAATGGCTCCAACCATAGAAAGAAATGTCACTATTTTTTTTTTTAATGTGGACTTTTGCAGTGATTTTTTGCAGGGCCACAGTCTCAGAAAATATTGTTGCCTAGTCAGTAATTGCAAGGATATACTGTTGGTCCTTATTTCATATTTACAGGTGGACCCATAATGTCTGTTGTTACACATTGAAGTGAGACATCCAAAATGTTAAGGGTATCCCTTGGTTCTTAAATCTTGTGAAGTGTGCTGTCATTTTGCACTATGAGCAGGCTCCAAAAAAGTTCTCGGTATTTATCTTATAATTCAAAGCCATAAAATCTCACCAAAATTCTCACTGTTGTGTTATCCATTCTAAATGACCACCCAAAATATGACTGTTTGCTAGCTTTATCAAAAGTGTTCTAAAAGATTATATAACTAATAGCTTTCTTAGCTGTCTCTGTATCTCTTCACTAACTTTTTTGTTAACCTGTACAGCAGGTCATTTTTTGTAGTTCAAAGTAGGGGCATATCATTCGGCTTTTCATTTCTTTCATTCTGCATCTACTCTATGTTCCTTCTAGCTCTTTGTAGTATTCTGTTGTTTCCAGTAAACTTTATTAAAACTGAATATGTTATAGCCCTATTTGGTAACCATTTGAAATGCAGGGACCCGTTAGGCCAAGTCCCGAAATACAGAGACTGAATGGTTGAGAGAATAGACATATATACAAAGTCTAAGATGCCATTTCTCAGAATATTCCCTTTTCTCCAAGGTATGGTTTTCGCTGAGTTGGCATATATCAGTTTGGGGGGGGTGTGTGTGAGTGGCTTGCTCCTCAAGAAGATTAAAGAAAAAAAGTGATTTCTGAGATTTCCCCTTCTCCTGTGTTTTCTGTCTTTCTTTTTACCTTGTTGGCTCTCAGTTTTTTGACTACCAATATTTTTAGAGGGAACATTTATGTTCACTATACCAACAACAATGAATGTCTTATATTGAAATAGATAATTATTTTAGGTCCGTTCTGTCACACCATATGTTGAAGTTGAAATGTAATTTACCTTTATTGTATAACAACTGTAAACAACAACCAATGTATTTATTTTCCCCGTCACTAATCTTCATGCTGTTTTTGTTTGCAAACAACAGTTATTATGGATGCTGCATGAAGAACTAGATATACTCAAATTCATACTTATGTCTCGTCATTTTTGTTTTTTGGAATAACAGTTGTATATGACAACCAGAGTAATTATTTTTCTGTCAGAGCTTTTCTTCTCAGGCATCCATTGAAAATATGTTTTCGATCATTTGGACTGTTTAAATTAATAAAGTAAATAAATAGTACTAATCAATAGACAAATATATAAAAAGATAAAGAAATCTATAATGTTACAAGCTTTCCCCCTTCCTCTACTTCATCCTCTGTAAAAGGTAAATTCACACAAAAGAATTTTCTTCCACCAGTAAAGTTACCACCTGTCCCACTTTGCGAGGGACAGTCCCTCTTTGGGCGGTTGTGTGCTGACCAAAAATATTAAAAATGGCAAATGTCCTGAGATTGTAGGACATAATTATGTCCCATATTTTATGTAATAGTTGCATAAAATAGTTATTTCTGTATCTAAAATACCTACATGTTACAAGAAACAAGATAAGCAACTAAACTGCTACAAGAATAAACATTTATTTAGGCAAAAAAGTAAAGTTCTATCTTTTGTACTGACCGTCGGTTTGTGTCAGCCTGTAAAATTTCATGTGTGTCCCAAAAATGTCCCACTACGGCCATTTGAAAAGGTGGCAACCCTATCCACCAGTGATACTTCTAGGTTGTCATTATCTTCTTCAGTATTCCTTTTATTTGCTTTATCCTAAGAGCCTAATAGTTTCTATAATGATGTCCTTCATCATTTCATTAACTGGAGTCTTTTCTCAAACTAGAACACAGACACATTTTGTCAATTAGGAATGGATAAGATGAAAGCTAGATTTTTTTAACTGCACTTCCAATACTTTATCCCTGTTCTCAGTCTAGATTGAGCACATTTCTAGGCATAACCTATTTTATTAATGTTTTTTATCCTTCAAACATTCTCTCTCTAACTACTGCACATGGCTAAAGCTTGCTCTGTTGTATCCATTTATTTACTACGTAAGGCTAATGGTGCTACCTCTGCAATTTGTAGTTTTTATTATTATTTTTCTTAAGCATGCAAACACACACACACACACACACACACACACACACACACACACACACACACACACACACACACACACTTATTTATTAATTTATGGGTCCCAGACAGAATTGGAATATGGCCTATGAAGTCAGTGTTCCAGCTCAGTTAAATTCAAAATAATTAAAATAAATGAATAAAAATTCAGCCTTAGATTTGTATAAGTGTTCCACCTAGACTTATATCCTCTAGATCTGCACACGCATTTGACGGGGGCTATGCATTTATGCCAGAAGAACTAAATGAACTTCCCCTTATCCTCCATACTTCATTATACTGGGGAAACTCTTGACAAGTTATCATACCATGAATCAAACTAGAATCTAAAGCTTCAGGATGCAACACCTTACCTAAGAGTTTCAGTATTCTTATTTAAGTTACAGGGTATTTTGTATTGTCTCTCTGCACATACATCACTTCAGTTGTTTGTTTATTAATGGGGTTATTCTTCCATACCTGTTATAATTAATTAATGTAATTAGGCTTTTTTTAATTCAGAAATTATTGCATTTTTCTTCCATCAACAGCAATATCACCACAGTGCCTGAAAACAAATAATGCACCAACAATTGTTAAAACTAAGTAAAATCACATTTCTTAAACATAGTTTCAAGTATTGGCATTGGTAATATTAACACTTTTGTAAGAATAATGTAGCTATCCTTATGTGTTTAGCTACATGCCCTTTACTATGTCATTTTAAAGTAAACTGATTCAGACAGTGATAGTTTTTTTTTTCTTGGTCACAACCAAATCTAACTGATGGCTTGTTATTAGCCCTGAAAGTATTTGTGGAAGTTCAATAACTAATAATAAATATTCCACTAAAGCAACTAGTTGATCAAAGACTTAGGATTGGTCTGGTATCTCCTCTTCTGTAAATTAAAAAGGAGTACCCCTTACATTTATCCACAGTGAAAATTTCTAGAATTTTATTTAAAGTAGTTACATGATATTCTAGCCTTAGTTTCAAAATGTATACCACACTGGCCATTTGTCACCTTATCAGTCTATTCTTACTGAATGCCACTTATGAAATGTAAAGGAATGTGCTGTAGCTGAAGCTCCAGCACTTGTCAACATTTCTAGCTTCAGTTTCTGGTTACCATGTGTATCTGCATTCTACAGGTCAATGTAAAGCTGCATTGATTCCCTCACTGGATCTGAACAGCTGACTCATTCCACTTAGGTTTCAAAACCTACTAGGTAAGCATTTACCTAATTCTATGATCCGAGTTTTCTGAGGGATAGATTTGACTTAAAATCTCTCGTGAGGTTTATAGCTATTTCATTAACATTGAAATGTGCTGAAAGTTAAATAACTGCCAACACATTCTCTCTTTAAGACTGACCAGGTGTTAGACAGAGGTTGCACATCTGTCCTAATGGACTACAGTAGAATGCACTAAGGGCTTAGAGTTCACCAAATCCTAAATATAATTTTTCCATGATCACGGAGAACACACTAGACACAATTCAGTGTACATAATTATTGGTCTCATAGAAAAAGAAAAGATATACTCTATTTATTAATATACTTTGCTTTTAGTTTCAATGGTAGCTACTAGGATTACAGTCCAGGGGGCCACTTAGGAGCCTAGACCAAATTCTCAGTTACCCCCAAAGCATTGCTTGGTGAACTGACTTGCTCAAGGTTGTGCAGTAGGCAAATGAGGACACAGGGAATAAAGCCATGTTCCATAGGAACTAATGCTCACAGCCTTAACCCCCTGCTTGAAATGTGCTGAACAGTCCTCTAAGACTGAGCAGGTATAGTGGTTCACTTTCACTTTTTACTACCACAAAGTCTCTTTTCTTAGGACAAATCCCCACATAGGCTTCTGAAAGGACAATCTATACCACAAAAGGCATTATTTCTGCCTGCTGCAAGTGACGAGGTATAATACGTTGTACTATGAAAAGCATAGTTATTAGGTTTATACAGGTTTACAAGGAAAATAAACAATATAATGAAAAATTCAGCATTTTACAATAATGTGAGGATCAGTAGAAATATCAGAAATTCAGCATTTCAGTTCAGCCTTTGCACAGTCTTCACTGATTAAAAGGTTGTCTACCCCAAAGGTGCCTACAGCAAAACATTATTTACAGAATGTCAGACTTCTCAACCAAACAATCAAGTAATTCGACATAACTTATTTGATAATGCAGGATAACAGCCTTTGTCCCTTTACTGACTTTACAGAAAAATACCAACCTTCCCTTTTTAGGGACACCATTCTGCTTCCCTTGTTGCTCCCTGGGACTCTTCTTTGCTTCATATCTCAATATTGTTAAAAATGGAATTTAATTCTTACCAGAGTAATTGGGCATGACATAGCTCTACCTACAAATGATACCCATTATTTTCTAATGGCCTATCTGACTCAGAGTTAACAGAGTTAAAGACGTATACTGGGATTTAATAAACTCCGTGTAGGGTCTGTTTGCTTGATGGTGCGAGGCAACTGGCAGTACGCAATGTATATTAATGCTGTGCTGCAGATCTAAGCTAGGTTTCATGGCTGGCAACAGTGTTGCTGGCCAAAAATCCATGTAAGCAAATGCAAATACAATTCTGTTTAAAGCAGAGCACCTACAGTCTGCAGATTTGCAAGGAATGCCACATTGATCACCAGGGCATTGCAGACAGCTGTCAATCTGTTAGTGCAACACATCTGCATAAAGACCAACATAATGCGGGGACATTTAACCAAAAATAAGGGCATATCTGCCATTGATGTCACACAGAAATGTGGTAGAAAGATACATAAACATACCTCTCAACATCTTTGAGCAAGAAATCTAAAGAAAGCCATAAATAATGGAGGGGGGGAATGCCCACAAATAAGGGCAGATTTTTAATATTGCTCTTCCAAACTTAGAAAGTTGATAGAATAGTATGTTGTACAGTAGCATAAACTTTCTGAAGAGCATGAAGTTTGAAACTAAACTGTTTATCAGTTTCTGACTTCACTCCGCAATGACATACCAATAATTTAAAGGAAATCAAACGGTTATGAGGAAAAGATCACAAATATGAGGCATAAACTGGAAATTCTGCACAAATCAGGACAGTTAAGAGGTATGCACTCAAATGTATGTAATATTGAGTCACACCAGTCCAGAGATCATCCCAGTGATATGGCAGAAAGCCACAAATTTAATAAGAAAAACATGTGGACATCCTAGGAATATTTGGGCAGTTGAGAGGCATGAATGTGAAGTATATGGTCCAAACACAATACAGGACAGTGTACCTATAAATCAGAATATTGTCATATCCCATTTCTGGCACTCTGTACTGAAGCTGTGTTAATGATCTGTAACAGGACATGGACTGCCATGTAAATTGATTACTCAGGGGAAGTATGTGTATTAAGTCGAAGCAGGACTATTCGACCCCCAGACAGTTCTACCCCAGACAGTTTGCCACTGGACAGTTTGACCCCAGTGCATTTCAATGTAATTTCATGTATTAATTTATATGTGATTTTTTAGTGGACAGTTCGACCCCAGACTATTCGACCCCAAACATATTCTAATATATACTTTATCATTATTCAATAATAACATTTTTTTGTATGTTCTTTTTCCTTGTATTTCGGTTAATTTACTACCCGGAAGTTCGCAGCACTAGCTAGCCTTCTCGCCTTATCTGAGTTAACTTCCTTATTACATCAGTCATTCTTGTTCCGGTCATTTTTTTAATAAGACTTTTTCAGCTTTCTTTGTTTCAATAATAACACTTTTTTTTTGCATGTTTTTTTCTTTGTATTTCAGTTAATTTACTACCTGGAAGTTCGCAGCACTAGCTAGCCTTCTTGTCTCATCTGTGTTAACTTCCTTATTACATCTGTCATTCTTGTTCCGGTCATTTTTTAATAAGACTTTTTCAGCTTTCTTTGGTGATTTTCTTTTTAATTGATAGACAAAACATTTCTGCCGGTTAATTTGCTGTTTACAAGTACATTGTTTTTTCAGCTTAATCAAGGATTTATGTTTAAATTTTAGACCTGCACTGATGTATAACATTTTCTTTATGGAGTGTTCGGGGATAAGTTATGAGTATATACTGTTTTTATTCATATGACAAATTCTTTCCTCAGATATGGCATCTTTTAATATTAAAGTTTCTGCCTTAATGTTTTTATACAGGATTTCTTGAGCTACTTGATCCAGTAGTATTCCTTAAGTACAGTGAATGTTCTGTCTTTAGCGTGTTTGATGTGTTTGTTTTTGTCAGTTACGTTTTTTTTTTTTTTGGCATCATGTACGTTCTAATGTAAACTTGTACAGTACATGTTTGATGGCCATTCTGTAGAATTTCACTTTTCCTTCTAGAGCAATAGAGACTGATGTTTTCCTGCCAATTCCAGTTATCACGTTTACTGGAGTGTGCATCCCCGAGAAATGCATTTGCGTGATTGTAAGCAGAGCAGCAGTGGCAAGCAATGAGGAATTAAATAATTGCAATTGCAATTTAAAGCTTATTGGATGTACAGGCAGTTGTGTATGTGTCTTAGGCAAATGTGAAGGCCATGCAAGTCCACACAGCAGCATTATACTTACAGGAATTTAGTACACATTATATCCACATGCATATATCTGATAATAAATGTGATAATACATAGCTATCAAAATAAATAAATAACTGACACAATAACAATGTCACATCCCTCATACATATAAGGAATATCAGGTCCACTATCTAAAGTGTTATAAGTGAGAGTGACTATAATGGGAAGTGGAACAACAGTAACAGTGTATGGAATATCCTGTATTAGAACCCAGGACCATGTATATGGCAGTCCTAAACTTACACCTGTTGCCACAAGAAGGTGGCTATAATATTTGTCTATGTTGCAGTTCATTACTATAAACTGCAATGTCACAACAGTAAAAAAGAAGGTTGCACACCCTGCACTAGAACCCAGGATCATCTGTATTTCACCCTTACACTTACACCTGCTGCCGCAGGTAGTTACATGACATTTCCTATTTTACTAATCATTCTTAAGGTCTCACTGTTAACCACCATACAACGACGCTCAGCAGGTTTGCACAATGCCCAATATATTAATTGAATACATCCGGTTTCTATTTTTGGCTGTTTGGGTCCTGTCTCCTTCTTGGGTGGTCCAGTTGTCCAGTTTGCACTCTGCCATACTTCATGCAAATGAGATAAGCACAGCCAAACCCGCCATTCATTTCCTCCATTTCCACGATTGCTCTACATAAAACATCGAACAAATATTGACTCCCCCCTAAAAAAAATAGACAAAGACAGAAAAGGAGAAAAAGAAAAATATGGGCAAGGAGTTGAAAGGAGGAAAATCAATGTATGACATACACAAGAAAATGATGGCTCACATGAGGTATGTTTACATAGATCTGAATTTGAACTCTCACTCCAATGCACACTCAGAACACAGGATGGATGCCTTATCTCTCTTTGCCACAAACAGCTTTGCTGCAAAGAACTGAACTCAGTCTGCACACAATCAACTGCAACAGCATCTACAGTGATATCAAACCATACAACTGTCATTTGCACATTTATTATTTTTGGATATAGTGCACCAAGTGATCACACAATCTTTTATGATTATTGCATGCAAATATACAGCTCTGTTTTACATTTCTGTGTTTGTCAATCATTCTTCAGTTATCTGACAAGTTATCTGAGGCATGCAGTGTGTAAGTCATTCTATATTATCGGCCTTAAAGTGTTTGAGGATGTTAAGTGGAAATAATATCATATTCAGTTTCCAACAAATGAAGGGCATGTTGGATGTTAAGGAACACAACCTGTGAAATGTATGCATCTTACTTACATTTCTAACCTTACATTTAATACTTTGTAGAGCTATCCTGACACACACAGTGGAAGTAAGGCAGCCTGCAGTGCTGTTGTGTTTTACTTCTCCCAACCAGTAATCATTCACAGTTCAAGTCCATTAAAAACAAAGACTGAGGGAGTGCCTCCACTTATGCTTATATCTCCTACACAGAGCCAAGTATTTGGGATTCAGTAATTATAATATATCACAACTCTTGTGCATATTCACCATGCTAACAGCCTTGAATCTACACCATACAAAAAGGCAACCATGCAGCTAGGCAAACTGATGATGAGAAGACTTGTTTAGCTGGGAAGACTACACATACGCTATTTCTTCAGGATATATCTGCACTGAGGAGTAATGTACTTCAGAAGATATGCTTCCATTTTGTTAGCTGCATACCGCATAGGGTGGAATGTATTTAAGAAAAATCTGAAGCAAAGGCTTTTGCACTTTTATCTGTATGCATTAGAAGAAAGTGAACTGATGGCCTGGTCATGTTTGTCAAGCAATTTCAGAAGTATACATGATTGCCAATACATGAAAATGGAATGCTGTGTAAAAAATATGTACAAATATTTCAGGGACAGTTCCTTTTATAGCACTTTTAGCATTTGAAAGATGGTTTGTTAGCAAAATATGTCATTTTCCTGTACTTTTTTTTTTGGGAGGGGCAAAAGTGCTTTTTTATTATGACACAAACAAGCATAGACTGTTCTTTTGGGGGGTAAGCAAAGCTGAGTTACTGATATGGCACAAAAATGATAGATTGTTCTTTTGGTAGGAGCAAAGGTAAAATATTGATATGTCACAAATAAGGATAGACTGCTCTTCTGTGGGGCAAAGATGAGTTACTGTTATGGCACAAACAAGGATAGACTGTGCTTTTGTGGGTATCACAGTTGAGTTACTGTTATGGCACAAACAAGGATATGTTGGTCTTGTTAATCTCCTTGTTTTGCATCCTGGCTGCTGTTAGTAATTCCCATCTTTAGACTGTTTTATGTTTCTCAAGTGGGTGATACTGAGCAGCTTCCTTTTTCTATTTTATCTGGAAACAATTATTTTGTAGTTATGTGATACTTATGTGTATTATCCTTCTGTTGTATTTTAGGGCACATAGGAGTATCCCACCCAGGCATGTTAATCCTTGGAGGCCCCTCTTCACCAATGCTGAGAACCAGGTCATAGTGGATGCCTTTAGTCAATATGGTGCTTTTCTGCTGGAAAGGAAATGGGGAGAATACATAGAATGCAAATTTGGCACCAAATAGTTGATGATGTGAATGCTGTGAGTGGCCACGTAGGACATATGAACAGGTGTGCCACAGGACCACTTACATGATCAGATCTGTACAGAGGAGACCAGCTGCAGTGTGCCATGACTAGATGGTTACAAGGTTAGGAGCTGCTAGGGAACCACCACTAACACCCAATGAAGAGTTCCTTACCAATGTCAAGAATTCATACAACTCCCAGCAGAATGCAATGCAGTATGTCCTGGATGTCGGATCAACTGTTTCAGAGATAGCAAGCACATCCCAGGAAGATCTTCCATGTAGGCTTTCGTATTTCAGCAGTTTAATACTGTTTCATAGTAAAACAATTGAAATCAATACGTTACTTCTGCGTCACATGTATTTTTTTGGAGGGGGAATTGAAGATTGCTACAGTAATTAGCTTAGGTTGGAGTTGGCAGCCATGCTCATGATGAAACTAGAGTTACTGGACATATAAAGCTGTAAATGTTTTAACCCCTGTGTTACTGTTAATTGTCATGTTGCTCTAAACCTCTTGCTTAACTTCTCCCAGATCCAACTAGATGGCAGATGGTAAGCCAAACATGTTTATGTCAGTACTGCTGAGCAATTTAAAGAAATGTTTTAGTGTGTATTGTTATGTCAGACCTGTTCTGTGTATTTCTGTACAGTCTGTAAGAGTAGCAGCAGTATTACTTTGTTAGCATATATTGCACTATAGTAGTGTAGGTATTAATTTGTCCTGTCTGTTCCTTTTTGTCACGGTTGATCATGACAGTGGGAGTGTGGGCCCTTTGCCACCTAGTGTCAGTATATCAACAGACTGTGATGATGATGGTAGCCAAACTGAGGCACAGTCAAGGGGTGCAGAGGTTGAATCTGACACATAGGTTGATATACAGCCATCCCCTGCAATTCCATCAGATGCAGCCAGTAGGCATATGCCTACCCATTCCAGTGAGTCTTCAGATATTTGACAATTGGAGGGTGAGACTATTGATCAGGGAAGTGTGGTTACTGTGGCTTTAGTGCCTGTTGACTTTGTTTGTATGAGGTGCCACACAGGAGGGTTGATAGAGGTGCTAGGAGGGGACCTGCACTCCTTTCTCCACCTGGTGCAGTTGTTTCATCTCTTGCCACTCAACATATGCTTAGGGTCATCATAGAGGCACAGGCGAATTCCCATAGGTGGTCCATACGAATGCTCAGGGATGTAGATGAGGCACAGGCTGACATGTGTGACTGCCTCCACTATGTTGCCTATTCAATGGATCAGGTGAATAACACATTGGAACAAGGGGTATCTGTCATGGAGAGAGCATTGTCTATGATGGAACATCTGCTTGGAGGGGAACAGCATCCTCATGGTCATAGGTCAGCCACGTCATCTGCTGACAGCCAATGGAGTTGTGCCCAATCACACTCTCATAGTGGCAGTACTTCCACTGCTCCATCAGTGAGTGCGCTGTCCACACCCAGACATAGCAGGCTGTGGGATTGTGGTCGTGGACACCCCCATGAAGGGAGGTCATCCAGCAGACATCAGTCACATTCAGGTAGCAGCAGTGTGTCTGACCATAGGAGTTGATGTGCCAGTGCATATTCTGGCAGAGCCTGTTCTCATAGTTGGGGATGAAATGATGAACTGCCACCTCTACCATGCATGGCTCACACCTGTCTGACATACTAAGATATAGAACCATGCACAGAGCTTGGCTGTGTTCATGCAGAAACTCTCACACCAATTTTAGCAGGATGACCAGTACAGACACATACACAACAGTTGCTCATTTTGTCTCATTGGCCATTTGTTGTTTTATCCAAATGTCTGCCTACTTCTCTTTCTTACTCTCACACACTCACTGACCTTTTATGTCAGCCTAGGCTTCCTACCCCCCCACTCACACACACACACACACACACACACACACACACACACACACACACACACACACACACACACACACTGTGTAAGTGATAACTGTGCCATATCCCTGTTTTCTATCTTTTGGGTTCAGAGATACATAAGCTTTGTGGCTGATGCTCAGCATGCATAGCTAACTTAGTGCTTAGCATATCTGCATTTGTGATGTTGAACTGGTAATTGTACCTTTGACTTATGCTGGCTTTGGAAAGTTAGACAGTAGATAAGATCAAAATTTCCCAACTTTATAGTGAATGATCTTGTGAGGGTTGTGAAATCAGGAGCTGCAATGTGTATCATTACTTTCTAACTTCTCTCTCTTTAATCATTTTCCAGTACAAACATATAGTGCTAGCTTGAGGGCATTTAGTGATCATCATTACTTTTGAGAGGTATGCCTGTAAATCTTTGATGCCTGAGGCCTTCTACTTAGTAATGGACACATATAAGTCAAATATGTTCGACATTTTACGGTTTTGATATTACAAGATCAAGCTTTAGTTATTCGATTAACTAAAGTTTAGATATTGTAATATACATCCGATGCATAGGGAGGTAAAGGTTGCGCAATTTGCCTGGTATCAATGTTACTATATGTATGTGTGTAGGAAGAAGGTTTTTGGCCCCTAGGTGGTGAGTGAGTGTGCTATGCATTGTCTCTTAGCCAGTGCAAAGGCATACTGAGCATGCCTATGTCTGCCTACACCCACAGCAGCTGGTGGCTCCCCCTTTTGGTCTTCATCTGCCTGTGGCTGTGGTGGCCTTGGCATTGGTGGTGGGATGTGTGCCCCTTCCCCTTGCTGATCCTGCTGAAGCTGTTTTCTCAGGATTATGTTGTGTAGCATGGCACATACAGTGAATATTTCTGTACATGTCCATGGATTGTACTGCAGGGCTCCCCAAATTGTATATAGGCACTGTGACAATGAGTTTAGCAGCCCAAGCACATGCTCTATGACATTTCTAGTTTGAGAGTGTGTCGCATTATGACATTCTTCCATGGGTGCGTGTGTGCATTTCTGATGGGTGTCATCAGACACGGTTCCAGTGCATAGCCTACATCCCCCAGTAAATGACCCTGTAGCATATCCCCCCAGCAAACATCTAGTACAGTTGGGAGGTGTGCTGGATGTATGAGCCATGGTAACAGCGAGAGTTGCCAGTGCACACATTCAAGATGATTCCGTTGACATTACACAAGACTTATGTAGAGTCTACCCTGTTCCCCAGATGGTGTCTTAAGTTCTATATGCATGCATCTATGGCACTCAGCACTTCAGGGAAGTGTGCTACACAGAAGAACTTCTGGATATTTCTGGCCCTCTTCTCAGAACCACAGGGAAAATATATGTGGTCACTGGCATGCTGGAGTATAGCATTCAGGTGGTGGTGGAGGATCCTGGATGCTGATGTCTGTGACACCTCCAGTATGCCCATGTTGGTCTCTGAAAGGTTCCTGTAGCTAAAATTCAAAGGACTACACATACCTTTGCCTTTACTGGGATGGGTTCCCCTTGGTTGGCTTCGGCTCTGAGTTGAGAATAGCAGAGGGTACAGAGCTTCTGTATTATGTCCCTGCCCACCCTGTAGTGCTCTACAATCTCCACATCATGTAGGTTGTGAAAAGTTAAATGGAGCCTGAAAACTCTTCCCCTTATTGGCCAAGGCCTATTGGCAGCAACAGATGCATTGGCTTCAGCCTGTAGTACATACAAATGAATTAAAGCAGCAGCAGCAGCCTCTAACATTCTGTCCATGTAGAATCCTTTCTATGGCTGTATTCCAAAAGTTTTGGAATTTGCAGGAAAAATTAGCACAAAACCTACACGGTTGCTTTATAGCTTGTTCATAGGTTCATAGGTTCATAGGTTCATAGGTTCATAGGTTAGTACTAGGCTATCAGCCCTAGGGCCTATACAAGCCTAGCCATAACAATTCCCTGAATATTTCTTCCCACATTATTTACTTTCCTGGACCCCTGTCTAGCAGGGCGACTGACGTGATCCCTGGGGTGAATTTCCTTTCTCCCATCCAATCGTCAAGGTTCCTCTTGAAGAGGTCCAAAGAGGCACTCTGCTTGACATGTATGGGCAATCTATTCCAGAGTCTGGGGAGTCTCTGGGTCAGGAACTTATCCCTCCAACATGTTTTGTTTATTGTGATGACAAGGTTTAGATCCCTGGAGCGTGTAGCTCTGAGGGATTGGGATTTCTTTAAGTGTAGCATGTCCAACAGCTCTGGGTTTGACATGGCCTTGTATGTTAAGCAGAGATCGCCTCTGAGTAGACGATATGCGACAGAGTATAGCTGGAGTTTTTTAAGGCGGTCAGCATACGGCATCTGCTTTAGGCCTGTGATTCTTTTAGTGAGGTATTTCTGAGGCCTTTCCAGTTGTTGCAGATGTCTTGAGAGGTACATTGACTATCTCCACTATGTTGGACTGGTTGATTAGCATGCAATTCAGCTGCTTATGCTGTAATTAGCATAGGGAAAGGGAAATATATGGCATGTAGGCAGTTTACTCTTTCCAGGGAAAAGTTGGCCTGCCAAACATTTTTGTAATTGCACAAATGAGTGTCAATCACTAGTATTGCAAAGTCAAGTCTGTCTCTCTCCTTATAATGAAATCTATATCTATATCTATACTAAAATCAATATTTATCTATCTAACTATAGCTATAGGTATATGTACTGTATATCTGTATCTATATCTATAGCTATATCTATATCTGCATCTATATCTATATCTATTTCTATATCTCTATCTATATTTGCATAACTATTTAAGCCTACATAAACATGCAAAAGTGGCAGTCATCTCGAGGAATCAGTAATGTAAAGTAAATAAAACTAATTAAAGTTCCTTCTGCAAAATTGGTATAATTCAGTCAAAAAAAACTTTGGTTTGTTGGAAAAGTGGGAGGAAGAACACAGATCACAAGAATTCTTTTCAGTGTCTGACACAGTCAAATATATGTGGGGATTTAAACATGTAATACTTTCTATTTTCTCAAATTCTACTTACTATACCATAGAAACTTAAGAGAAGGATATTGATTTACAAAACACCTTTAAAACTGCTTGGAAATGCAGTCTTATTTCATAATCTCATTTTCTTACAAACAAAGATTATGGCATGTTGCTTATGAACTCATAATATGATGCAAATTTATATAAACTTTTTTCTTCTCTAAAAATGCCAACATAATCACCATTGGCTTTATGCCAGAGACTAGAAACAGGTTATTCTCGCCAACACATCTATTTTATTGCAGTTACTTTTTCCTCTAAATTGCACACATTACGTTTTAATGCCTGAATCTCATAATAAAACTAAAACTGCTGGGAAGCTTCTCAGAATTCTCAGTACCTTATGTTATGACTATGGAATAGCTTAGAGGGAATTAATGACTCATAACTAGCTTTCCAGCTCTTAAAGCCCCATTTTGCTTGTCAATGATATTTTTTCACCACAAAAACTAAATGCGGTTTGCACAGCATGCCAGACAACACAGTCAGAGTGTTGATATAGACACAGCAGGGAGTTTCAACAGCTAAAAGTTCTAGTGACTTTTAAATAGCTGTCATAGTTGTTGGTCTTATTATATAATGGTAGAATGTAATTATTTTCTCTGTCTTTGTGTGTAACTGGTGGGAGGAAAGTGTCATTACAAATGTATTTCTTATGTGATATTCTACTTTAACACAGCAGTATGAAAGGTTAACCCAATGTGCAGCAGAGGACATTCAATGATTATAGCAAAATAGTATATAGATATGTAAGTATCTTTTATTTTCAGTAATATAGGTAAGAACTCATGGAATGCTTGTTAACTGTATCATGTAACTATTAATAATTACATTTATAATTCCCCAGGCGATTAGCACTAGTGTCATGTCAGCTACAACAATTCAATGAAAAAAAAAAAATTCAAAGTACAATGCACATAAGACAGGTCACCTGAAAATAACACAACTGCTCAAAGAAGAATCCAGATCCACACAAAAGTATGCATTGTTTAAAAATAAAATAAAATAAAAACATACATAAAATAAGCTAGCTATGCATAACTTACTGACAGTTTTAAAGTGGCCACTCAATTTAATCACATGATTTTCAAAGTTAATATATGAGAATATCAAAAACTAGTGCCCACAGCCTGGGGAGAACATGCACATTCTTCACTGAGAGTTACAAATAAATAAATACAAGTAAAGTAAAGGTCAGAGATGTGAGACAATCGGATTACCTGTTGCACTGCTATATCCTGTAACAGTTTGCATGCTAGCACCTCGACATAACCCATTACACACTGATGTGCATGTGCCTTCTGCTGATGCTTTGTGTGTGCTTGTGTTTATGTTTGTGTATGTTATGCCTTGGTATTCGAAGTTAAATAATCAAGATGAAAAGAGCAAACATTTACAACAGCAAGCATGCACAATATAGGAACTTAGAAGATCAAACTAGCTATATATTTTGAATGCAGATTGCGGTACAGTGAGGATCTGGAAGTCTACCCTTTTCCTCACTGTAGTGTGATCTTGAAGTGGGTATATATAATTTCCAGGCATGTATACTTTTTTTATGTTTTGCATGGAGGCAAGACTGATTGCACCACCCGACATCCGCTGCAAATTATATATACCAAACTGTGAGATCGCACTACCTTGAGGAAAATGGTAAATTTTACCAAATCCCACTGTACCGCAATCTGCACTCAAAATATATAGCTAGTTCAATCTTCTAAGTTCCAGTTTTGTGCACTCTTACTCTTGAACATTCATTCTTCTCATTTCAGTTATTTAAAATTTTCTCTTCTGTTAATTCGATGAACTAAAGTAGATCTCTCTATGTATAAAGTCAATATCTATATCTACAAGTGTGGGTGATAGATAATATATACATATGGATATATATATATATATATATATATATATATATATATATATATATATATATATATATATATATTTAGCATTTGTTATCTTGGAAAGTTCTACTCGGAATGAAGCCAATTTTCAGCGGAGAAACACTCCAGATGCATTTCTTTGTAATGTGGGAGGAAACCAGAACACCCAGAGGAAACCCACACGAAAGCAGGGAGGACATACAGACTCCACACAGAAGTCACTCCAGCCAAAAATCATAATGGAGAGCCTCTTGCTATGAGGCGACAATGCTACCACTGCACCACTGCACCATCCATATATATGTTTGGATATATGTCATATGGTTGACACCAGATAAAGACTATGATAAAAACAAAACATATCTGTTACACTGTATCTGTATTTCTAGCTTAACAGCATGCTTGGAAACTCATCAAAAGTGTAACTACATTCTTGGTGAATTGCAAAAAAATTACCTACTTCCCTGGCATATTGTCAATGCTTCTCAAATTCTTCTAAATCTATCATATGGAGGTACCCACTTCAAACTACAGAAGCAATGTGCATATTACACACACACATGCAAACCAAAAGACAATAACCACAAGCAAACAAACTAAAAACAGATAACTAGCAAACTGGTCATACACCCTAATCATTTAATTGTAAAAAAAAGTCAGTTCATACAGTTCTCATGCAAATTTCACATGAAATCTCGCAGAAAGCAACACTGACCTTGTAAACTTTCTTCTAAGAAGCAAACCAAATTATTTTTTTAATTCAAAACTTAAATGAAATAAATATGCAACTAAACATTGAGCATAGCTAGGCCATCAGAAAATTGTACTACTAGAAAACTGATACAGTTCTATCTGAGCTAAGATAAAACTAACTAAAACATAAATTGACTATTCTACTAAAACATGTCAAATTGAACTGATATGGCTAAATAAGGAAATAAGAGAAAATTTAGTTCAGAATTAAAATATGAAGCCATGAATGATATAGTTAATGCAGATGAGTAAAGCTTTGAGCTGTTAAAAGTTGCTTCCTTTAGTCAAGTACAGGGTTTGATTCCTATATCTCCATTTATCTACATAAACTGACAGTGCTCTTGCATTGTATTTGGGAAGGTATAGTCATCTCCAGCAGGTAAATATGGTTAACAAATCAATAAAATAAAAATGTAATAAATATACTCATTCATAAAATCATATGCAAACTATCAGTAGAAACTTAAACAGTTAAGGTGTTCCTCTGATGTCAATAGGAAACAGAATCCCAATACAAATAATGGTTAAATAGAATATATGGCCATCTAATTTATGAAATGCATGCAATACATTGGACTGTAGGATTAGGGACCTTAGCTCATATATCAAAGTTCAGTGGTTCAATTCCATGGTTCAATAAATAAACTAATAAACTTAAGGCCTACATCGGCCAGTTTAATGTTTACCTAATAGACATCACTGGAGAAAAATACAATTTTGCAACAGCAATTATCTAATACCCATTTAAATGTTGATAAATCTTTTGCCAGTCTTACATGTCTAAGTAATGAATTCTAATCCTTCCTATCCTAATATGAAAGAAAATGTTTTTAAACTTTGAATTGGAAATAGGCATTCTTACATCTTAATTTTTATTCCTTGTACCAATACCATCAATATCTAATATGGCGGCCAATAATTTATCCTTAAGGCATGTGTATGTCACAATAATGTCAGCTCTTAGAAAATGGTAAGCCAAAGAATGTAAAGACAAATATACTAGTCGTTCTTTATAGGATAGGTTGCAACAGCCATCTACCTGTCTAGTAAAGGTTTTCTGAATTCAGTCCATCTTCTTCACTTGCAAAACATTTAATGCACATAAATACCCTTGATACTGAAAACAGGTCTTATACCTGTTAAATAGATCTTTAATAACGCTTGACAAGCTCTGCTGAAAAACATTCAATGATATCCCTCATAAGATCATAATATTTCCCAATAATGTTTATCACATTAACTTCAAAGTTAAAATTTGTATCTATTTTCAGATACTCATTTAGCTACATAGCCAGAGCTATTGGTTCTCATTAAAGACCTTATAATTGTTTCATGGAGGGATGGTGTCAAAAGCCTTAGCCAGATCTAAAAACATAACATCAGTGGCTAGTGAGTTATCCAATGAGCTAACAACTACACAAAAAAAAAAGAATCAAGTTACATGATCTCCCTGGAAGGGATCCCTGTTGATATATATCATAACTAAACAACGTATGTACAAGAAAGCTGCAGTGTCCTCTCAAAGGATTTACCCAGTTTGCAAGACTAACTTATAAATTGATAGTTCTCTACCATCATTTTCAAAATGGGAGTTATTAGAGCTTCCTTTCACGGTTAAGGAACAAATGCTTCCTTGAATGATTTTTGGAACAAATAAGTTAGACATGGAATCAACTTTTTTAGATATTTTTTATGAAATATCCATTAAGACTATCAAGTCCCCCTGCTGAATTTTGATTTATTTTAGATAAGTCTTGCTTTACCAGTTGCTCATTCATATTGAGACAAATACTTTAAACTAGTACATGTAAAGCATTTCCCAAGATCCCTTATGAGTAATTACAAATTAACCCATCTGTAAGCAAGTTGACTGATACATTTGAATCCTTGATTGTTTGAGACCCATCTTTCAATGCTATAATGGAATAATCATCTAAACTATAATGTCTTAAATGTTTAAAACAACTTTACTATTATCCTTCATATTAGCTGTTAAATATATCTCATAATTACAGCTCACTCTACTAATAGTCATAAAGGACATTTTTTCACAAATTGTTGCAATCGTTCCTATTTGAAACCAAAAAGAAAAGTCTTTATACCTTCTCCAAAAACAATCTTTTCTTAGATTAAATAACTTCAATCTCCACTAGGGATGTCTGTCACCCTTAGAAGGCATTTTCTTTCCAACTGGGATATGATAGTATATCAAAATATAAACAAAATTATAAAAAACATCTCAGTTATCACTTGCATCTTTATTTTTAAAGCTAGCATACTAGTCTCAAGTTTCAATAGCCACTTTAATCGACTCAAAGCCTGATTGCTAAAATTGTATCACTGTTTCATAATGCTTAACTGTCTTAGGACATGTGAAAACAACCTTAAAGCTTGCATTTAAGTGGTCAGAGCTTTCCACCTCAGGAGCTATATTGCAATCAACCAGAGTTACTCTCTTAGAGATCCAGACATCCATTAAGTTAATTCCTCTATTTTCTTATTCACTTTTTGAGTATAACCATTTATTAAGTAGTTTGATACCTTTGATGATGTAGCAGGAGATACCCAATGTACATTAGGAACATTCATGTACTCAGAAATTAAATCTATTTTATCCAGAAAACTCTTCCTAATAAGATGTAAATGTTAGTCAGCCATCTTGTTTAAAATACTAGGAGACCAGTAAAATAGCACTATATCCAATTTAGTTCCACTGACATCAATATTTACTATGAGAAGTTTGGAGACTGTGTCATTAAATTTTATAACAGAATCATACTTACTAGTAATATAGATAGACACCCACCTTCTCTCCTATCAGTTCTAAAATTCTGATTATCAGAGAAACTTGGTATTACCATTAGTTTATGATTGCAACTGCAAATGAACCAAGTTTCTGTAATCAATAACAAATCAGTCCTATAATCAGCTACACAGTCCCCTAAATTTTCTAATTTGCTATTTCAACTGCACACATTAACAGACCACATTTCATGATTGTCTTATTATCAGTTACAATCAATGTCTTGACTCTAAATACATTTTAAATATTTTTGTCAACTGAGTACAAATGATACCATTGTCTAAATTACTTAAATATAAGTTGTCCTTACTAAAGAATTTATTTTTTTCATAAAACAGTTCTGAAAGATGGATTGTTCGAAACAAAATTTGTATACCTTATCCAATTTGTGAAAATGTGGAATTGGAAGAAGTTCACTGCAAACCAAATTAAATTTGAAATGTTTACTCAAGTCAATAACTTAATTTCCAGCTACTTGTAATTGATTCATCATTTGTTTTTCCTACATTATTGCATCCACACACAGTAATGGCATGGCCATATTTCTTTCCTTTTGTAAATAAGCATTTGATTATGTCTTTTTTTATATTTGACATATTGCTACCACTTAAAGATTTGACAGTAACCTGTTCTCTATTTATTCTTGGAATAACGTTCCTTACACTTCTTAATAAAGAGTCTTCAGTTATTAACACACAATTGTGAATATTGCTGTTAAAATTAGCTGTATTACCATTAGACACACAGACAACAGAATCATTGTTTACCATTAGTGTAGACTGATTTCCATCAAAAACCTGTAATAGCATGTCTTACAAGACTGAGTACAAGAATCAGCAGTTGAACATTCTTCTATCTTAGTCATAAATGTTTATTTGTGGATCAAGAAAAATTTTTGCTAAATACTTCCCCTGAGTCACCTCTACCCTGATTTATTGTCTATTAACCACTGGAAAAAGATCTATCTGCTTTGTGTAACATACAATCATTCGATACATTCTCTTCCAATTCAGTATCTATTTCATTCTCAAAATTTGCCAAATTGATTGATAATTCACCAAACCTGCTATGTTCAACCACTTTCCCTCTTACTTTAATAGCAAACATAACTAATGATAGAATATTTTCATCTGTTTGCGTTGACTCATACATATGGGTTAAAGCAGTATGAACTGCTAAACTAATTAAAGTTTTAATCTTTTTGAAAGGACAGATTTGAATGACATCAGATGCACCAGCTTTACCATAACAATTATTACAATACTCATTGTTCTTCTTAGCATTTTCTATAGCAATTCTGTACATAAGATAAAATTTGCATTTAACTAAATACATCCTTGTTAAGAAATTATTTAAGCAAAATTCATCCATAATTTTCATTACCAAAAAGGAAAGATTATCACTTACTACATACTCTAAACTCAACTCCACACAAGCCCAACAAATCTAACATGCAAAGATGTGAAAGTGCATTTTGCATCCTTGCATTGACATGACGTGTCCTCTCACTTGTGTCCACTCATAAGGTAGATTATTTATAGTAGCTCACACTCAAGAACAAGTAAACACAATCCCCTGACTGGGCAAATGCAGCTATAACAATGCCTTTTTAGCAAGCACTCCTGATGCTGGTGATGCAGACTATTTAGCATAACACCAAAAACAAGTGACCCCCCCCCCCTCCCCGACTGACAGCAACTTCATTACTTGCTGCTTACCAAATAGTTGTTTTGAAAACAGATGAAGAACAGTCCCTAGTTATGTCCTGTGTCCTTAAAAGGACATTCAAGAGAAAAGGTAATAAAACAGCAGTCCAGGAAACAAATGTAGCTCTAACAAGAACAGTCCCCTGTTAACTCTTGTGTCTTTAAAAGGACATTCAAGAAAAAAAAAGATAATAAAACAGTAGTCCAGGAATGAAATGCAGCTCTAGCAATGACCTTTTAGCAAGCAAAGGTTTGCAACTTATCATGAGACTCAGAACCACAAGCTGCAGTACGTAGAACAGAACACAACATATTCCTATATTAAATTATCATTATGTGGAGAAACTGAAAAAAAAAACATTTTTGTTTTACCTTATACTGATGTTGTATGCTATACAAACCTGTCTACAGAACAACAAGCAGTAATTTTTAATTCTAATTATTTCTAACCTTGAGTGCTTATTCCACCATGGGGCAGATATACAGCTGGTATCCTAGCAAGTCACTATTTTATGATAATGCACACATTGAGGGCACATTTTTAATCTGCATTAGTTTATCCAGTATAAACATAATTCTGTTTAATTAGAAAGAAAGCAGTGGTATGTCTGATAATCATCAGTAGATGTAGCATGGGTAGTAATTAGTCTGGTGGTCCAGGAATCCACCAAGGATATTACCACACATTCACCAAAGCACTATCTTGTGAAGTTATTTGCTCAAATTGAATCACAAGGCAAAATAAATCTGAAAGAATCAAATGCAGAAATATAGGAAGCAGCTTGCCAACTCATATCCTTAATCATCTGTACTTACTGCTAGACAAATAAACCCAAACACTTTATGTAAGAGTAAAACCCACACTCTCCTGAACTTGTAGCATTAAAGATAAGTGTGCTACCTGTTGAACCACTCATACTGACAGTGGCTTTTTATTGCAGTGAATTTTGCATATTGGTTTCTTGCATACATGTTACACAATCTGGGAAAGGGAAACAGCTGAGATAAAATTTTGCAAATTTCAGGTGCTGCCTTCCTCCCATTTTTATTCCTTAAGTCAGGCGAGTACCCTAGTAATGCTATGTTACAAAGCACATTGAGTTAGTGAAGTTGTTCTCGCTGATTATTCAGATTTCTTCACTTTTCACCTACAAAAGGCTCAATAAGTGAATTTAATAGTACAGCTATAAATAACAATAATTAAAAATGTGGTGTACACATTTAGATAGAATAGTTTAGTGTTCCCAGTGGACATGAAATAAAGGGGTACAGGTACCTTGGTATGCATGCTTTCCTTTGCACTAAACATTCAAACATGATGGGCCAACTGATGAAAGAACAAGGGAAAGAAATTCCTAAAGAAAGTATCATGAGATTTCATTCAGCCCCAACATGGTGTGTGATGGGTATTCTGCACAAACATAGTGTGCAGCAGGTAAGCTTACTGGGATAGAAATGCCAGAGAAAGAAGAAATTGTTGAGTCATGCTCTTTAATATATGCATGCATTGCAATCATTCACTAGTGAGAAAATATGCTCTTGTGAATTGCAATAATTATGTTTAGGGCTTAATTGTCCTTTAAGATTATTTCATATTATGTATCAAAGTATTTAATATTACTTTGTATTAGAACAAAGCAATATCTTTATATTTTAACATATTTGATCATAAAATATGTTGGAACCAGAAATAGTCTGTCAATCTGCCTTGTTAAGTACTCTATACCAACCAGCATTTTTGGGAGATACAGCAAACAAATCCCAGCTGACCATGTTATTGTGAAGTAAGCTCATATGAAACAATAAATTGAGTATACATTTTTGACTAATCGCAACCCCCAGTTTTTTTGTTTCCCATGCCCTGTGCCTTTACTGATAACATGTATGGGGTAAATTAGCCAGTAGGGATGGGCTAGAACACTGTAGGAAGAATTGGGGACCAAAAATAGCAAAAAAAGAAATAAATTCCATTATACCCACTTTGTACAAATTACATCACTCCCCTTACGTCAAGGGCTTCCACTCACTTCTTGCATCTGCTCTAAATAGTTGGCAGCTCTTGCCCAGTTAATTCTCATACCTCATTAGTCTTTGTGTTTGACCAGGGCACATAACAGCACTTGAACTTACTAAGGTTCCATAATAATAATAACAATAATAATAATAATAATAAACATCATCACAATAATCATCTCAAGTTTCTACCTAGTAACAGTGTGATTCATACACCACCAAAGTTATAATTATTTTTGAAATTGTGTTTTATTTATTCACTTATTTGTTAAACTAAGTTAGTGGTCTAATGGTCAGAGAACATTACCAGCCATGATTCTGTCCATAAGGGCAAAATTAAAGATGATATGCAGGGATAACATAGAATGGTCATTAAATGTATTTGAGCAGGTGGAGGATAATTAGAATACCTTAATAAAACTCATATGGATCTAAAAAGAACATAAAAAAAACTGAATTTATTTTATATTACATACTTCCACCAAAATTCCAAAACAGTCCAGTCCAATCACAATGTAGGTTCATAGGTTCATAGGTAGGTACCAGGCTATTGGCCCTAGGGCCTATACAAGCCTAGCCAAAAAGGTACCTTGGCTTTCGCCACCCAAGAAAATTATTTTCCTGTGCCCCTGTCAAGCAGAACCACAGAAGTGATCCCTGGGGTGAATTTCCTATTACCCATCCAATCATCAAGATTTTTCTTGAAGAGTGCTAATGAGGAGCTCTGTTTGCCATAGATAGGTAGTTTGTTCCAGAGTATGGGAAGTCTCTGGGACAGGAATCTATCCCTCCAGCATGTTCTGTTTATTGTGGTGACAAAGTTTAGGTCCCTAGAGCATGTAGCTCGGAGGGATTGGGATTTCTTTAAGTGGAGCATGTCCAACAGCTCTGGGTTTGACATAGCTTTGTATGTTAGGCAATGATCGCCACTGAGTAGGCAATATGGGACGGAGTAAAGCTGGAGTTTTTTGAGACGGTCTGCGTAAGGCATCTGTTTGAGGCCAGTAATCCTCTTTGTGAGGTATTATTGCGGCCTTTCCAGTTGTTGGTGATGTCTTGTGAGGTACATGCCAAAAGGGGTGTTGTGCTCTATAATGGGTCTAATGAGTGATGAGTAGATGGGAACAATGACCTCTGTTTTCTTGATGAGAAACCTTTTGTGATGAGGTGTGCCACATAGAAGGATTTCCTGACCACTGTGGCAATGTGATTATCAAAGGAGAGACTACTGTTCACCTGCGTCCCAAGGTCTCTTATCACACTTTTGGTGTTAAGTATACTACCGCCTATGTGGTAGTTCATGGGTACAGGGTTTTTACCAAAGGGGATGACAATGCAATTTTTGGCATTGAGCTTGAGACCATGTCTTTGACACCAGGCATCTCTTTCAGTGAGGCCTTTTTGTAGGATGTCCACATCGTTAGGAGTTTTTGATTATGGCTCCTAGTTTGCAATCATCTGTGAATTTAGTTAGTCAAAGACCTTCTGTGTTAGCCTGTACTTCAGAGAAGTAGATACCAAACAGGAGAGGACCCAGGACTGAACCCTGTGGTACTCCACTTGTCACTGGTCTGAAGTCTGATTTGGAGTCTGTTACTTTCACAGTGTAGGTTCTGTCAGTAAGCCAGTTGGCAACCCATCTTGTGACATAGGGATTTATACCTAGTTTAGTGAGTTTATCTATAATTCCAGAGTAGGGGATGGTGTCAAACGCCTTGGCGAGATCTAGATAGACTGTGTGAACCACCTTATCCTCATTTATGGCTTTGGTGACTACTTCAAAGAAATCTATCAGATTTAGGAGACATGATCTGCCTTTTACAAACCCAAACTGTGTGGGGTCCAGAGTTTGGAGATCTCCGATGTCTTTGTTTATGAGTTCCATGATGATACATTCCATGGCCTTGCAGACGAGGCTCGTCAGGCTAATGGGGCGGTAGTTCCAGGGGTCTATTGTGGCCCCCCGTTTGTGGAGTGGGATAACTGTCACAGTGCGCCATTCAATAGGCACAAAGCCTGAGGTGAAGCTATGGTTGAACATGGTACTTAAGTGGGGTGCCAGTTCATTCTGTAGTTCATGTAGAAGGCAGCCTGGGATGTTATCAGGTCCCATGGATGCTGTGTTCTTGGATTTGGAGAGTGAGGTTTTTACCTGTGCAGCTGTGATTACAGGAACTTTGCATTCTTCCGGTATAAAGATGGGCCCTATAGGGGGTGAGAGGGGGGTAAAGTTAGCACTGAACCTATCTGCCAGGATGTTGGCAATATCAGTTGGTTCTGTATATTTAGTGTCATTGTGCTGTAACTCAGAGTCACTCTGAGTGTTGCCATTGAGATTCTTGACATAGCTATAGAATGCTTTGTGGTTGTCTTTAGAATCAGTGGCATTTTTGTTTTCATAACTAGCTTTGGAGGATTTTATGAGGTATCTCAGCTTCTTACTGAGGCTGACCAGGGAGTTCCTCCAATCGTGGAATGTAGAATTAAGTTTCTGCTTGCTGTATTCCCCAATTTATATGAAACTCTGAAACTATGATTTCCCTGCAGGACATTTGTGAGACAAACTATATACCTTACTGTTGTGTACTGCTTACCTACTTCAGCCAAGTGGGATTATTTTTACTGATCACCTCTGCTTCTCACCATTCAACATAGTCTTTTACATCTCTGGCATTATTTCACTCCTGTCTGTGACTGTAGAAAGTGGTTCTCAGCCATACATTTGTACTGGTAAGAGTCCTGTCACATGTCTTAGTTAACAGAAATTACATCACATCATAGTATCTGTTAATTTTATTTGTTTGTGCTTCCTAGAATTTAAATTCATGTACATAGATATAAACCTCCCATCACCAAAATGTGAAACACTTTCACTCATAATGAGGAACAAATGTTCTAAATCTGGAACACTTGCTAACAATGTACTAACACCCTCAACTAGAAAGCTCACAGCATAGATAAAATGTGGGTTTTTTTATACTTACCTAAGATTATTTGGCTGAAGCACTAAAGATAACTATTGTTTACTATGGGTATTAGCTAAATAATATTCTTAATAATGTATGTTTAATAGACCTTGCCAATGTGGAACAGCGAGGATCGTCATCTTCTTAAGACTCAAAATGAGGAACATTCCTCATAAAGAGATTCTCTTGAGAGGTATATTCATACTGGCTGAGAATAAGCCTGCAGTTATGTTTTATAAATGTTGTCATTACCAATCAGTTACACACCATACAAAAGCAAGATATACAAAAGAAAACACAGTTACTCTTTGAGTCTTCAAATGGATTCTGGTTTTACTATCTTCCCTAACAATAACTAGAGAAGTGCACAAAAATGTCTGGTTAATCCAAACTCAGTTTTGAGTGAAAACCCTGTTGAGTTCTCATTAACAGCAGTTGACTACTATTGCAGCATAAATAATTAAAACTCTGATCCAAGCAAGTTGCGTGAAACTACATTAGTTAATAATACTAGACTAGTCACTACTATAATGTGTGATAGGGTATTACATTTCCATCATTATCAAGAACTGTAGTTGTGGGAGGGCAAAGCCTACATGTAGGAAAATGTGTACTTTGTTATCATGTCTTTCAGGCAAGTCTCATTGACCACAAATGACATAACAATGCTGTCATAGCCTAGTGTAGAACATTGTGAGGAATGGGGTTATATTCCAAATAAGTTCATGTTGTCTAAGGCAAATGTGTGTGTGCGTGCGCATGTGTATGTGTGTGTGTATGTGTGTGTGTGTGTGTGTGTGTGTGTGTGTGTGTGTGTGTGTGTGTGTGTGTGTGTATGTGTGTGTGTGTATCTATACCTTTTTGTAATCCACCTATCTGTTCCATCAAATATGCACACACACACACACACACACACACACACATTTTTTTATATATATATATATATATATATATATATATATATATATATATATATATATATATATATGGGTTTACTATCAAAATCTTGAATGGAAAAATAATTTCCATCCGATACATTGAATACAAAAACAAAAGTCAAAATGAAGAACAGGTCACAATGTTGAATCAGCTGAATAAATTCAGCAGATTCTAAATTATTGCCGAATAGATCAAATGATGTCCATATAGGAGCTCAGGTAAAGGAAACTCCTATACCTAACATCACGTTTTTGCAGGGATGGCAAGCCCCCCTGCAACCCCCACCACCTGCTAACTATATATTCCAACTCCAAGATCGTACTACAGTGAGGAAAGGGATGAATTTCCCAAAACGCACTGTACGGCGATCTCTGTATGGTTCTTCAAGTTTATATTAGCAAATGCACAGTGCATTCGCTAATATAAACTTTTGAACACTGAGATTTTCAGCCAGATGGAAATTTGAACATCTGTGTTTCGAGTTTTCCATCTGCAGGCATCTCAACTCAAGATTTTGACATTATACCATAGATATATATATATATATATATATATATATATATATATATATATATGTATATATATATATATATATATATATATATATATGTATATATATATATATATATATATATATATATAAATAGAGAGAGAGAGTGAGATTGATTGATACCATTTGATCAATACACGTAGATGGTGGACAGATGTGCAAAAGTGACAATTCCTGGGAAGAGGAATTTTCCCTTTTCCTGGGGAACTGTGCAATTTCAGAGTTAGTATGCATAATTAACAAGGGGTGTGGTGACACGGCCCCACATAGGGTGCATGGGGGCCTGCACTCCTGCAAAAACTGTTGTAGTTCATTATACTCTACTCCAGGGTAATCCCTGGAGCATGCACAGAATGTGCCAGCATTTGCAGTTTTGACATTTTTCACAGTGGTTTTCTGTATGTTGGTGTAGGTAGGTGCACAGTCAATCCAGTGTATGCCCTCCACATATATCTATATATATATATATATATATATATATATATATATATATATATATCTATATCTATACATATATATATATATATATATATATATATATATATATATATATATACAGATACATATAGACATACCCATACATATATGTGTGTGTTTGTGTATATGTATATATAACTGCATATTACTCATTGGGGTTTTAACTCTTAGCAAGCGAAAGTAAAGCATTAGAATTAAGAGCTACTCATCTAACTGGGCTGATGTGCTGAAATTGGTCCCACAAGACTCATTATTGGAACAAGTGTTATTCAATATAATCTCTTCTCTGATACCAAAATATCCTTCCATTTGGATTGCAAAATATGCAGATTATATCAAATTTGGATGAGTCATGACAACACCAAGAGATAGTGATAAATATAACATGCACTTGAGTAAAGTAGCTCTCTGCTTAAAATATAACAGGTTAAAATTAATAAGGATAAATTGGTGGTTAGCATGCAATTAGCATCTATAGATATATTGAATTTATTTGAATATAAGGATTTGGGCATATGAGTTTGTAATAATCTCAAATTTAGATCTCATATCCAAGTTATTAAAGCTAAATTGCTTAAAGTTATAGGATTAATTTTAAGAACTTTGTCTCAAATAACAAAGAAATGTTCAAAAAATTATTTATTGCATATGCTCTCACTATCATTGAATAAAATGTTCTGTTTTTTTACATAGAACAAATGAGATTTACAGTACACTCTCAGTTAAATGACACCCATGGGGATCGGTAGATCCCTAATAAGTGTAGTTTCTGGTTGCTTGAGAGTTACTATTAAAATAGACCTGACAAATACTGTACTCTATACTATACCATGCCATACCATAAACATTGTATTGATTTGATTTTAATATTAAAATACAGTAATTAAAACCCTGTCTGGAATAATATTTTAAAATTATATTTCTGCTAGAAAGTGTAGCATGCATAATGGTTTTCAATGGCATGCTGAGTGGATTGGAATTGAATGAATTGAATGGATAGAAGGAAGTTTCTCTGTTCACCTGTGAGAGAGGAGAGATTTGAGCAACCTATCTGTCCCTGGAGGAGTGGTTCCAGCCCAGAAGTTAGTAGTTTATTGGCCATTTTGGGCTAATTTCTATCTCTTTCATTTCCCTACTATAAAAACCACGTTTGCACAATTTTGCGCACCGGGCAGTGCCGGTTAGCTATGGTAAAATTATTCCCGACTCCACTAAGTCTCCTCTTCAGTTTTTCCCTTGAAACTAGTCTAACTCTCAACCTAAGCACTCAAAAAGTATCTTACAGCCCAGCACTTACTCAGATCTAATAGCAAGCACTAATATACCCTGACACTGATTGCCCAGCAGGGCAAGGCTCTTTATTCACCCGTCACTAACCAGGTGACTAAGCAGCTCACCCTACTATTCAGGCATGACCAAAGGGCAACATCAAGTTTCACTCTCCAGTCCAGCTGGTGAATCTGGATATCCTGAGGGAATGTTACAATGGCCTTATGTACACTGACAACCCTCTCCTCCTACCACAAAACACTAACATATGCGAGAGATGCAATTATACAGCCAAACTGGAAGCTAAGCTGTCTCCACCCAAGACTGGAACAGACAGTCAAGAGGAGAAGGTTAACACTTGCACAACACCTCCAACCACACACAGACCTACTAAAATAGCACTGGCAAAAAATACACATAAATACACAAAATCATACTCAGAGGCTCTAAACAAAAACCTGCAAAAGCATCAGAGACCACCAAAGCAGACTCCCAAAAAACCTGCACTTCCTGTCACAAACCAGACAACACATAAAACACAAAATTAGTGGGCCGCACAATCACAGCCCTTAAGGTGAAATAACACACCTATCACACTAGTAATAGGATACTCTATAGTCAGGCACACTGACATCCCACTCACTAGGCTGGACAAGCAGAAGGTTACTGTTAGCTGCCTGTCAGGAGCCAGAATCCGCCACATAACACAAGCACTCAGGTCACTCCAGAACAAGTACAAATATGACTCTGTCATTGTTCATGTTGATGTGAATGACATGAGCCGTACCTCCCTGGACTACATGAAAAGAGACATGGAAGAGCTGTCTGATCATGTAGCCCAGGCTGGTATGACCCTGACCTTGAGTAGCATCCAGCCCTCACTAAGAATGATACCTCAGTATAAAGAAAAAATGATCAATTTCAACAAATGGCTAAGATTCTGGTGTCATTCAAAGGGGATCAAGTGTCTGTCAGTCTGGGACAACATGCTCAAAAAGCCGTGTTGCTTCGCAAGAGATAGCTTGCACCTGTCACCCCTAGGCTTTTGATTACTGGCCAAGGCTCTTGCTGCCCCCATAGTGCCTTTTTTAGGCAAGGCTCAAAAGTCAAACCCACCTCCGTAAACAGCAGAATTAACAAAAAACTGAGGGTTATGCTACTCAATGCCAGGAGTTTAAATCTTAAAATACACGCACTCAAAGCACTCCTCAGTATGGAGAATGTCGACATCTGTGCAGTAACTAAAACCTGGTTCAAGGCTTCAGAGAGCACCCCAGCACTACCGGGCTACAACTCATACCACACGTCTCGGCCACAGAACATGGACCGAAACACAAAAGGAGGGGGTGTATCCATATTCATCAAGGATATCTACACCTCCAGGTTAGTGGTGCTGCATGATACCTCTGAGATCATCCATGTGCAACTAACATCAGGCATATCTGCAAAGCAAATTGTGGCCTGCTACAGATCACCCTCCATGACCCAGAAACACCACTCCACCTTTCTGGAGACACTGGAAAATATGAAGGTCCTACCAAACACCCTGATATTGAGCGATTTCAATTACCCTACCATTCACTGGGAAAACTACTTGACTACAAATTCCCAGGCCCAGCACTTCCTGGAATTGATCAACTCAAATGCCCTGGATCAGCTGGTAAACTCCCCTACCAGAGGTGAAAACATATTGGACCTGGTCATCACCAACATGGGCGACAGGTGTTCCACACCGGAGGCCAACCCGTCACTGGTTAGATCAGACCATAAACTAATCACTCTGGATGTCCACACCCCACCACCAGCTCCAACTAAGGAAATCACAGTAAAAAACTTTTCTAAAGCAAACTTCACTTCACTTAAGATAGAGGTGGTAAGTTTCACAGTCCCCATGCTAAAGTTTAACGCTGCCCAAGATGCAGAAACCTTTACAAATGCACTCTATGAGCACATACAAGGATGCATGGATTATGCCATTCCTAGCTAAACCAAGATTCACTCATCTAAGAGAAGGAAACCAGTTTGATGGACCCCTGCAATAAACAAGCTATACAATAGAAGGAGGAAACTAGTTCAGAAAAAAAGCAAATCCCAAGAAGGAAAGACATCCCTAATCAGTATCAGTAAGAAACTAAGGTCCCTCATGAAATCATCCAAGGCTAACTTCGAAAGAAAATTAGCCAAGGATTCAAAAGATAACCACAATGCCTTCTTTAGCTATGTTAAGAATCTAAGTGGCAAGTTGCAGATATGCACTGAATTATTGCAAAATAGCACAAAAGATACTGAACCTACTGATATTGCCAACATCCTGGCAGATAGATTCAGTGCAAACTTCACAACCCTCTCACCTCCAAAAAGGCACACAACAATACCAGAAAATTGTAGTGTCCCAAAAATCACAGATGCACAGGTGAAAACAGCCCTTTCTAAAGCCAAAAACACAGCGTCAATGGGACCACATGGTGTCCCAGGCTGCGTCTTGCATGAACTACAGAACAAACTAACCCCTCACCTAAACACGCTCTTCAACCTCAGCATCTCCACAGGCTATGTGCCCATAGAATGGCACACAACAACGATTATTCCACTCCACAAAAGAAGGGCCACAACTGATCCTGGTAACTATTGCCCCATAAGCCTGACTAGCCTGATCTGCAAGGCTTCATCATGGAACTCATTAACAAAGATATTGGAAACCTCCAAACACTTGACCTGACCCAGTTCAGCTTTGATAAGGGCAGAGCATGCCTACTAAATCTGGTTGACTTCTTTGAGACAGTCACCAAGGCCATAGACGAGTGAAAGGTGGTTCACAAAGCCTACCTTGACCTCGCCAAGGCTTTCGACACCATTCCCCACTCAGTTATTACAGAAAAACTCACCAGCCTGAACATAAACCCCTACGTCACGAGATGGGTTGCCAACTGGCTTACAGACAGAACTCACCCAGTAAGAATAGCAGGCTCCAGATCTGCCTCTAAACCAGTCACAGGTGGTGTCCCTCAAGGCTTGGTCCTGGGACCCCTATTTTTTGGCATATACTTCTCAGAAGTACAGGCAAACACAGGAGGACTATGGCTAACCAAGTTCGCTGATGACTGCAAACTGGGAGCCATAATTGACTCTCCGGCTGACACAGACATCCTCCAAAAGGGACTTACTGAGACGGACACCTGGTGTCAATGTAATGGCCTCAAGCTAAATGCCAAAAAATGCATAGTCATCCCATCTGGGAAAAACAAAACACCCATAAATTACCACATAGGTGGCAGCTCCCTTAATACAGAAGAGGTAATAAGAGATCTGGGAGCCCAGGTAGATAGTAATCTCTCCTTTGACAATCATTTTGCCACAGTAGTTAGGAAATCCTTCTATGTGGCCCATCTAATTACTAAATGATTCGTATCTAGAAATAAAGAGGTTATAGTGCCCCTCTGCTCGTCACTCATTAGACCCATCATAGAGTACAATGCCCCATTTGGGATGTACCTCACAAGACACTTCCAACAGCTGGAAAGACCATAAAAGTACCTCACCAAGAGGATTACTGGCCTCAAACATATGTCCTATGCAGCCCAACTGAAAAAACTCTGGCTGTACTCAGTGGCATATTGCTTACTCAGAGGTGATCTCTGCCTTACTTACAAAGCCATGTCCAACTCAGAATTGATGAACATGCTCCACCTAAAGAAATCCAAGTCCCTGCAATCCACACGCTCTAGTGAGCTAAACCTTTCCACAACAATAAATAGAACATGCTGGAGGGATAGATTCCTGTCACAGAGATTCCCCATGCTTTGGAACAAAATTCCAAATTGCATCAGGCAGAGCCCCTCACCAACATTCTTTAAAAGAAACCTTGATGAGTGGATGGGTAAGAGAAAATACACCCCTGGGATCACTTCATTGGCTCTGCTTGACAGAGGATCAGTTAATTAATCAATGGGTCGGCGAACGCCGACACACTCTGGCTAGGCTTATAAATGCCCTCGGGCAGATAGCCTAGTACCAACCTATGAACCAATGAACAGAGAGAGACAGATAGAGAGAGAGTGCATGTATGAAAGGTGAAGAATGTGTGTGTGTGTGTGTGTGTGTGTGTGTGTGTGTGTGTGTGTGTGTGTGTGTGTCAGATCAGAGAGAGAATGTGCAATCTGATACAAACTGACTGAGTGAGTATGTAGTGAGTGTTAATATTTTAGCGACTTGACTTCTTTGGTTTGACTTGTTCTCAGGTTGGGGAGAGAGGGAATTTATTTGTATCTTCGTTTTTAAAACACTACAACTCTAAAAACATAAGGTATGTCTCTGTGGGGAGAAAACAGAAAGTGCAGCACATGAAAACTGAATTGTTCATACTGTACTGTATTTCTTTGATTTTTTTTTTTTGGTTGCTTGAGAGTTCTGGTTGCTTGAGTTCTGGTTAACTGAGAGTTTACTGTATAAATTTTAGAAGGAATTCGGTGGACATTTACCAAGACAATTTTTGAAAAATCCTGGATTTCACTGTAAGATTAGAATTAGATTAGAATATATAGGGTTTTTTTCCATTAGTAATAGACTTTTGCTAGGCAAAATGTGTTTAGCCTATTGAGCTTTAAGGGATGAGGAACTCATCTTGCTACTAAACACTGAGCTTTTGGATCCTATTCAAACTATTGAGGTAGTTAATAAGTCTTTCAAAATTGGTAAATGTAGAACTGTCACCAGACCAAAATCTATATCATGCTCTTTGATATATCTGTGGAATAGACTTCCTGTGTTTATCGAACACTCTGAATCTATATACTTATTTAAAAAAAAATGGTGGTCTTTTGGTGGGCACTAAAGTTTTCACATTCATATTAGAGTCTGTGTTCTGATTGGCTTTTGCCTCAACAGAGTTATATTCAAACTGCTAAACTACTGAACTGTAAGATACTTTACAATTTAAATAAAGAACCACATATTAATTTTATCCATATTTTCTATATATTTTGGATAGCATTATTTATTCTTAATCATCTCTTTCATTTTGTAAGTTGTCTTTTAAAAAGGACTTCACATATGTTAGGTTTTTCAATAATTTATTCACTCTGTGGTAGACTTTGTTGTGCAGTTCTCAAATATATTTAGATTTATGTGTTGACAGCTATGTTTGTGTTCTTTAAAATTTAAAATATTATAGATTGGTAAGTGATTTATGCCAGTAGTGAGTTAATTTTATTGAGTGCTGATTCTCAGAATGACATCTCTTTTGGTGACAACTATGGTTTTGAGGCCAGTTCAGATTTTTATGAATTTCTGGATATGTTATTAGTGTGGGTGTATTTGCTGTTTTCTGGTATTTTATTTTTATTTTTTTTTTCTTTATTTATCCTTTGTTGACCAGATAAGTCCTACTTGGCTCGTAGCATCATTTCAGGGGAGAACTGAAGCAGTATTTATACTATTAGTTGAAATTTGGCCAGGGCATTAAGGAACTTCAGCTACTGTTACAGCACTTGTAGTGCATGCAGCTTATAATTGCAAGTATCTGTTCCATTCCTAGTGCAGTGGCAGCTGGAAGAACAGTACACAAACATGAGGATGATCAGAAGGGAGTAGAGGTTAATGCTGACACAGTGCAGCTGTTTTAGGAGAAGTGTGAAGAAGGTTTCATGAAGAAGAAGAGAGAAGGTGATTGCATGAAAGATAGAGCGGATTTGTTCCAAAGGGAGTTATTCTAGGAGTCAAGACAAGAAGTTTAAGATGAAGTGGTTGTAATTGTAACTCTCCAGTTGGGAGGGTTGCAGGGTGATATATTAAAGGACTTAGTGGAACAGAGTGAGCTAGAAACAGGGAAATAACTACTGCGGAGTGAAATGGTGGAAATAATACACCAGGACAAGTGAAAGAAAATGCAGAAAAGTTCACTTGCAGAGATAGTTGGTGAGCAAAAAAAAAATAAAAAAATCAGAAGGGGGGGGAGAAGAAGACAGAGGAAGCAGAAAAGACAATATTTGTAGCAAGGATTCAAAGTAAGGAAAGGTCAGAAATGGACAGGTATGAAGGTTTGGACAAAATTGTTGTGCCTTTAGGGATAGACAGGAGGTAAGTTCCTTTATTTTAATAAAGAACTTTACTTGTTGTGACATTTTTTTTGAGATAACAGAAGTTTTAGAAATGTTTTTGTCTAATTTTGAAAAGAAAAAGAAAGTTAATTGTGGAATTAATATGTTGTTTAGACTTTTTTATAAGGCACACACACACACACACACACAAACACACACACACACACACACACACACACACACACACACACACACACACACACACACACACACACACACACACACAATGTAATATACAGTACTGAAATGAAACAGAAAGAGGGACTGTTATGAAATATTTGTTGAGGAACTATTGTAATGAAGTAAAAGACATTTCCAAAGCTATAGATAATAAAGGATTATGGACAGGGTCTTGGGACTGTAATGCAATTTTAAAAATGGAAAATGGCAGAATAATTCATATTCAAAGCATGATAAATGTTGATGGTAGTTGGGGTGTGGTTAAATATTGGGGACACCCTAAAACATGTTTTTTTTTGTGGGAAGGAGGGAAATTTTGCAAATAGTTGTGAAAAAATGTGTTATTCATGTGGAGAAATTGGTCATGATGCTAAAAAAAAAATGTGAAAATGTGTTACAAATTGGAAAGGAAAGTATATAGGATAATAGTAGTATATGCATATTTGTTATATAAAAAGGGAAAAATATTTAGAAGAACACTGGATTATGTTACAGTGAATATGGATATAATAATAATCAGAGACTTTCATTTGTCATATAAGATATAAAAAGAAAATATGTCAGATAAGAAAATAATGAGGGAATTAATAAAAGGTGGAGATTGAAACATGTGTAACTTAGAAGTAAAAAGTTGTATCAGAGAGGCAAATTAAAAATAGGAATAGATTATTTTTTGTTACTAAGACTATGAAGTCAGTGACAGAGGAAGCAGTGGATTTATTTTCTGATTAAATCAGCTATAAGGATTGATATAGATGAAAATAAAGAATATATTAAAATAGGGAAAGGAATTAAGAGACTTAATGAAAAGGAATGGAATGAAAACAGTCAAGAAGTTATAATAAGACTTTGGAAAGATCATTTAATAATGAGAGATTGTTAAGTACTGAAGAGGATGGTGGATCATATTCAAAGAAAAATATAAAATTATGTATTTAATATAGAAACAAAGTAAAAAACACAAAGAAAAAAGGTAAATAGAAGACTGCAAAATATATTTTATAGAGCCATGATAAGAATGAAAGAGATCTTTTTAGAAAAGAAGAGGAAATATATCAAAAAAATTAAGAGAAAATTAAGCATTTATTATATATGCAAAATATTTTTTCAAGAAAAAAAAGCATCACTATATTTAAAAAAGGAGTAAATGAAGAAAATTATATAATGAAACATGAAAAATGAAGTAGGAAAAGTTGAAAGAAAGCACACAACTATAATGAATATAGTAGACAGGTATGAGAAAGAGATGGTAAAAAAGAAATAAAGAAAATTGAAAGAACAGTATAAAGTAAACAGTTGATTGAAAAATTAAATAGAAAAACAAATTACAGTAATAGAATTTTAAAATGTTATAAAGGAAGTAAATATTAATTCAGCAGCTTGCCAGATGATATAGGATATTTAATGTTTAAGAATTTAATATAATGGCAAAAAAGACATTTTAATAAAATATTTAATGAATGATTAAATGTTGGTATTAATTACGAAGTAATATGCGGAGGTGTTATTAGATTTATATGGAAAAAATGGTGAAAATAATGAAATTAAAAATTGGAGACCGGTTATGTTGAATAATAGTGATTATAAATTAATTATGAAAATATTACAAAGAAGGCTAGAAAATAAGTTGAATTATATAATGGAAGAATACATTTATGGAGTTAAAGGAAAAAGTACCCAAGAGTTATTATTAGTAATTAGAGAATCAGTAGTTGATAGAAAGAAAATGAAGTGATAGCTGATATGGATAAAGTATTGGATTCAGAAGAACATGACTTTTATGGCAAATAATGGAAAATTATAATTTTAATATAAAAATAAAAAAAAAAACACTTGTGAATCGATGCATAAAATACTAAGATCAAAGTTTTAGAAAATGATTGGTTAAGTGAAGAAATAAAGCTGGATACAGGTATAAAACAAGGGTGTCCAATAACTAATATTTTGTTTGCCATGGTAATGAATAGTGCAATAAAAGGAATAAATGAAGGAATGAAAAAGAGTAAATATGTACAGCGTACAGGAAATAGGGGTGGTATATCCTATTGTTGTGATGTATGCAGACAATATAATTTTAATAGCCAAAAAAGCAGAAGAGATGAAAGAAGTAGTTTTTAATTTGAATTATAGCTTATAAGAAGTTATATTAAATATTAACAAATAGAAATATAAGGGTTTTGCAGATGGTAAGGAGATAGAAGGAATAAAATTTGAAAAATATATATATATTCATATCAAGAATTACTTTTGGAGAAGATAATATATGGAAAGAACAATGGGAGAAAATTTTGAAAGATTTAAAAGGATTATATATTATGTGGAATATGTATAGATTGTCCTTTAATAAAAAAGTACATTTGATAAATACAATATGGATTGTAAAACTATCATATATAATTAGTGTTTATATTATGCCAATAGATATGGAGAAAATGTTTATTGAAATTATTACAATTTATTTGTGGGTCTAGATTAAATCCAGTGAAAAGAGAGATATATATGGAAAAAGAAAAAGGAAGGCTAGATTTAATAAATCCAATAGTATATGGAGCCTTCATTAAATTTGTATAGAGTTTGATGTGGATAAACAAAAAAGAATATGTTAGTTACAAGTATATTTAAGGAGAAATACAAAAGAAAATGGAATATAATTAAAATAAACAAAAGGGAGTTAGAATGGAGAAATGGAGATATAAGAAAGTATCAAGAAAACATAAAATTATGGAAATTAAAGATAGAAGGAATAGAAAAAAAAAGGAAAATAGGGTATAAAAATATAATGCTGTAAAATTATCATGGGACTCCATGGGAACATTTAAGAGAAGAAAATAAAAAAAGCTATAAAGCAAAGAAATTAGATGAATAAGAAAAATATTGAATGCCAAGATTTCTTATGGTGATTCCAAATTAATAAGTTGGCAGTAAAGAAAAATATGTCCTATAAAAATGAATGAGATAATTTGTGTTTTCCGTGGAGAACTAGAAAGAACAGAACATGTTTTTTTTTTTTTTTTTTTTTGTAAAACAGTTAATTTATGGGGAGAATAATAGAATGCAAAATCATTAAAGAATTTCATGAGCACAATCAGATAAATCTGGATATAATTGAAGATGTTTTTTATAGAAGATATTGTAAAGAATATGTGAATAATTTATATAAAAACATTTTGTATTATATGGATAATTTGGAATGAAAGACTAAATGTCATAATGCTTAATGGAAAGTGGGTATTAAAAAATGTAATAAGGAAAATTAAGTGGTAGTTGTGGAACAAATAGTGTGGGTCTATACATATGCAATGGATGTTTAGAAAGGAAGGAAAATTATTTATAATGAAAGTTAATTCCCTTGTAAATATGTAAATATTTAAATTGTAAAAAAGTTTCACAAAGAAACCCAACTGTTTTCAATAGGTTCTGTAAGATCTTTTACATCCACCTGATCTATTACCAACTCAGACAGATGAGACCTCAATTTAATTCCTCATCCTATTGTATGTGTGTATGTATTTTTTGTGCATTATGCAAATCTGATTTTGTGTGTGTGTGTGTGTGTGTGTGTGTGTGTGTGTGTGTGTGTGTGTGTGTGTGTATGTGTGTGTGTGTGTGTGTGCGCGTGTGTGTGTGTACTCTTGTGAATTAATATAATTCAGTTTTATTGACATGTTACATGAATAAAAACACAATAAATAGTTAATAACTCTCAAAGAGTGGTGAAGCAAAAAGAGGGATGATAAAAATACCTAGACATAGTAACTGATAATTTTTTGTGTCAACTTCCATTTATATTTATTGTTAGAATGTAAAGTACATTTATACTTGTGTGTTAAAATTTTAACTTTTGACATTTGTTCCTTGTATAGAAGCAAATGGGGGGGAAAGCATCTGTTATATTCATCTTTTAGATAATGTAATCCAGAACTACATTTTTACTCAAAGTCATTCATTATATTTCTTATGTTAAAGTTAAACGTTCTTTTGCCAAGAAGAGAATGGCTTTGTTTTTGATCTTTTTGCCTTTTTACAAAATAAGTAACATCATTTTCTATGGATAATTTCAGAAGAAAATTTTTTATTGATCACTTTCAGGCTTATTCATAAAAAAGTATATATATATATATATATATATATATATATATATATATATATATATACATATATATATATATATATATATATATATATATATATATATATATATATATATATATATATATATACATATACATATATACATACACACATAGGTTTTCTATCATTTTCATGAACAACAGGCTGGCAGCAGTTATGCTACTGAAAACCAGAATCTCGTTCGGAAAATGAATAGTGGTTTGGATAGTCGAGCACACTTATGTGAATTCAGTAGTGCATTCGCATAAGTATGTTCAACTATGTGTATTAGATCGCAGGACAATGGAAATTGGAAATTCATCCATATCCCCACTGCAGTGCGATCTCGGAGTTGGAATAAATTTGTGACAAGGGGTGTGGGGGTGCAGGGGGGCTTGCCTCCCTGCAAAAACATGATATGTTGTATAGGAGTTTGATTTACATCAGCTCCTATATGGCTATCACATCACATTTTTTACAACAATGTCGACTCAAATGTGTCGATCATTTGGGACGACATTGTGTACCCTCAAAATGTTTAATTTTGGATTAACTTTACATTATTTCAAACGGCAATGTTTTGCTGTTCCAACTACCGATAGTAAACCTGTATATATATATATATACATTTATATATGTATCTGTCAATACACATACTCACACACAGAGACATACACACATGCAGACACACTGTAGATAGATAGATAGATAGATAGATAGATAGATAGATAGATAGATAGGTTCATAAGTTCATAGGTAAGTACTAGGCTATCTGCAAAAGGGCATATGTAACCAAGCCAGAATGTGTTGCTTTTTGCCTCCCCTTAGATTAGTTCCCTGTGCCTCTGTCCATCCGAGCCATTAGTTCCCTGTGCCTTTGTCCAGCAGAGACATTGCAGTAATCCCCTGGGTAAATTTCCTGTTTCCCATCCACTCGTCAAGGTTTGTCTTGAAGAGTGTTAGTAAGGGGCTCTGCCTAATGTAGATTGGAATCCTGTTCCAAAACATGAGGAGTCTCTGGGACAGGAATCTATCCCACTAGCAAGTCCTATTTATCGTTATGGTGAGGTTTAGATCCCTAGAGCATGTGGCTCTCAGTGATTTGTTTTTTTTAGGTGGAGCATGTCCATCAATTCTGGGTTGGACATGGCCTTGGATGTCAGGCAGAGATCACCTCTGAGTAGGCAGTATGCAACTGAGTACAGCTGGAGTTTCTTCAGTCGGGCTGCATAGGGCATCTGTTTGAGGCCAGTAATCCTCTTGGTGAGGTAGTTCTGTGGTCTTTCCAGCTGTTGCAGGTGTCTTGTAAGGTACATCCCTAATGGGGCATTGTACTCTATAATGGGTCTGATGAGTGATAAGTAGAGGGGCACAATAACTTATTTTGTTCTAGATGTGAACCCTTTTGTGATTAGGTGGGCCACATAGAAGGATTTTCTAACCACCTTGGCAATATGATTATCGAAGGAGAGATTACTATCTACTTGGATACCCAGATCCCTCATTTATTTTCTGTATTTAGGGGACTACCACATATGTGGTATTTCACGGGTACTTTGTTTTTTTCAAATAGAATGACTATGCACTTCTTGGCATTTACCTTGAGGCCATGATTTTGACACCAGGTATCCATCTCAGTGAGACCCTTCTGGAGGATGTCTGTATCAGCTGGAGAGTCAATTATGGCCTTCAGTTTGCAGTCGTCTGTGAACTTCGTCAGCCATAGTTCTCCTGTGCTTGCCTGTGCCTCTGAGAAGTATATACCGAACAGGAAGGGTCCCAAGACTGAGCCCTGGGGGACGCCACTTGTAACCAGCTTAGAGTCGGACCTAGAGCCTGCAACTCTCACCATGTGGGTTCTATCCATGAGTCAATTGGCAACCCATCTCATGATGTAGGGGTTTATGTTCAGGTTGGTGAGCTTGTCTATAATACCAGAATGGGGAATGGTGTGGAAAGCCTTTGCGAGGTCTAGGTAGGCTGTGTGGACCTACTTTCCTTCGTCTAAAGACTTGGTAACTGTCTCAAAGAAGTCCACTATGTTTAGGAGGCATGATCTGCCCTTAACAAAGCCAAACTGGGTAGGGTCCAATGTTTGGAGGTTCCCAATGTCTCTGTTAATGAGTTCCATGATGATGCGCTCCATAGCCTTGCAGACCAGGCTAGTCAGGCTTATAGGGCAATAGTTCCTGCGGTCCGTTGTGGCTCCGCCTTTGTGGAGTGGGATAACTGTTACTGTGTGCAACTCTATGGGTATGTAGCCTGTAGAGAGGCTGAGTTTGAACAGTGTGTTTAGGTGAGGGGTTAGTTCATTTTGGAGTTTGTGTAAGACACAGGCTGGGACTCCATCCAGTCCCATTGAAGCTGTGTTTTTGGCATTAGATAGGGCTGTTTTAACCTGTGTGTCAGTGATTGCAGGGGCTCTACTTTCTTCTGCTATAGTTATGGGCCCTTTAGGGGGTGAGGGGGGGGGGGGGTGAAGCTTGCACTAAACCTGTCTGCCAGAATGTTAGCAATATCAGTTGATTCAGTGTATTTTGTGCAATTCTGCACTAACTCAGAGCAGATCTGAGAGTTTCCACTTAGATTCTTGACATAGCAAAGAATGCTTTGTGGTTAACTTTGGAGTCCTTGGCAATTTTTCTTTTGAAGCTAGCCTTGGATGATTTTATCAGGGATCGTAGTTTCATGCTGATACCAATCAGGGATGTCTTTCCTTCTTGGGAATTTACTCTTTTCTGTACTTGTTAACTCCTTCTATTGTATAGCTTGTTTGTGGCAGGGGTCCACCAGACTGGTTTTCTTTTCTTGGAGGAGTGAGTCTTGATTTTGCTTGGGATTGCATGATCCATGCATTCTTGCAGGTGCACATAGAGTGTCTTTGTAAGGGATTTAGCAGCTTGAACAGCATTGCCCTTTAGCATGGGGGCTGTGAACCTTTCCATCTCAGTCTTAAGTAACATGAAGTTTGTTTTTGAAAAGTTTTTCACAGTGGTTTCCTTGATTGAGGGTGGGGGCGGAATGTGGATATCCAGAGTGATTAGTCTATGGTCTGATCTAACCAGCGAGGGGTTGACCTCCAGTGTAGAACACTGGTCGCCCATGTTGGTGATGACCAGGTCCAGTATGTTGTCACCTCTGGTGGGAGTGTTGACCAGTTGATCAAAGGCATTCGAGTTTATAAATTCTAGGAAGCGTTGGGCAAAGGAGTTAGTATTTGAATAGTTCTCCCATTTAATGTTTGACTAATTGAAATCACCCAGTATTAGGGCATTTGGTAGGACCTTCATATTTTCCAATGTCTCCAGAAATGCGGAATTGGGGTCCTGGGTCATGGTGGGTGATCTGTAGCAAGCTACAATTTGAATTGCAGTTTTGTCCATTGTTAGTTGCATATAGATGATCTCTGAGGCATTGTGCTGCACCACTAACCTGGAGGTGTGGGTATCCTTGATGAATATGGATACACCCCCACCTTTTGTGTTTTGGTCCAGGTTCTGTGGCCGAAAAGAATGGTATGAGTTATAGCCTGGTAGTGCTGGGGTGCTCTCTAGAGCCTTAAACCAGGTTTCTGTTACTGCACAGATATCAATGTTCTCCATACTGAGGAGTGCCTCGAGTGCATGCATTTTGAGGTATAGACGTCTGGCGTTGAGTGGCATTACCCTTAGTTTTTGGTTACTTGTGTATTTACGGTGGAGGGTTTGTCTTTTGAGCCTTGCCTAAAAAGGAACTATGGGTGCGGCAAAAGCCTTGGCCAGTATTCAAAAGCCTAATGGTGACAGGTGCAAGCCATCTCTTGTGATGCAACGTGGCTTGTCGAGCATGTTATCCCTGGTGGACAGATACTGGATCCCCTTTGAATGACACCAGAAACTTAGCCAGTTGTTGAAATTTATCAGTTTTCTTTATACTGTGGCATCATTCTTGGTCAGGGCAGGATGCTACTCAGGGTCAGGGTCATACCGGCTTGGGCTACATGATCAGAGAGCTCTTCCATGTCTCTTTTCATGTAGTCCAGGGAGGCACGTCTCAGATCATTCACACCAACATGGACAAGGACAGAGTCATATTTGTACTTGTTCTGAAGCGACCTGAGTGCTTGTGTTATGTGGCGGATCCTGGCGCTTGACAGGCAGCTAACTGTAACCTTCTCCTTGTTCAGCCTAGTTAGTGGGACATCAGTGTGCCTGACTAGAGAGTCGCCTATTACTAGTGTGCTGGGTATGTTATTTTGCCTTAAGGGCTGTGATTGCATGGCACACTGATTTTGTTAAGTATGTGTTTCATGGTTTGTGATGGGGTGTGGAGGTTGCTTGGGTGTCTGCTTTGGAGGTCTCTGTTGCTTTTGAAGATTTTTCTTTAGAGCCTCCGAGTATGTTTTCGTGTATTTATGTGTGTTATTTGCCGGTGTTGGTTTAGTAGGTCTATGTGAGACTGGTGGTGTGTTGCAAGTATTTTCCTTCTCCTCTTGATGGTCAGTTCCAGTCTTGGGTTGTGAGAGCTTTGCCTTCAGTTTGGCTCTATAATTGCATCTCTCACATATATTAGTGTTTAGTGGTAGGAGGAGAGGGTTGTCTGTGTACATGAGGCAATTGTAACATTGCCTCAGAATGCCCAGATTCACCAGTTTGACTGGAGAGTACACTTGAAACTGCCCTTTGGACATGCCTGAATAGCTAAAGTGAGCTGTTTTACTGATTGGCTGGTAGTGACGAATGGCGATAGATTGAAATATATATATGTGTATAAATATCTGTCATTTTGGGATAGGTAAGAAGCTTTTTTGACATGTAGCAAAGACAGGAGCGTCAATAAAGGTCCTTACCCTTATGGTAACAAATATTATTCATATTACGGAGCTCACCTGACAGAGAATATTTGTGCGTTGTTTGTAATGTACTAATTTCATATTTATTCATACCTGTCCATGTTAGTTCTTTTTAGTACTGCATTTATTTTTTTCTAATGTATAGGTATTATGACATAACAACATAGAATTAATTCATTCATTCAATCTTCAATTAGGCAGATAATCCTATTCAGTGTTTTGGGGCAGCTGCAGCCAATCACATTGCTCAGCTGGGCTCAATGTTGAGGATGTGATTTTGAGCAGTACACAATACCATTACATAATGTACCCATGCACAATTACTGGCAATTTGAAAGACAAACCATTTGGCTACTGTAGACCTTTGGGATGTAGAAAAAAAAACTGAAGCGTCTGATGGAAGCTCATGCAAGCACAGAGATGATGTGCTGAACAGAATGTACTACAGCCAAAAACTGAAACAGAGAACCAATAATTGTGAGGCATCAAACACATACTTCTCAGGTGCTGTGATACAGGCATAGTGTTATGACTTCCAGTCTCAGTTTCTGCCTTAATCCTCCTAGATTTACTGATTCTCTTCTGATATTCCTGAAAAGCCAGACCTGATTAAGGATATTTTCCTGATTAAATAACTGAAGTACCCTATATAAAAATTCCCTATAAGTAACTGTATGGGGTATAGTATCTTCAGAAATTCTTTCCAAAAATAAGATAATGGTCTTCTTTTTTTTAAACATTTTTAATGTTTAGAGACTGAGAGGCATAATAACAATAGCATCTTTATTACAGTGACACCACAGTACAGAATTATTAACTCCATTTTTTGCTTTAATTTGGCTGAGTGATTTGATTATTGATATTTTTATTTTTCTGATTGGTTGGGGGAGTATAGGATAAGCCTCTTTTCTTTGTGTGAGTGCATTTGTGTAGTCATGTGCATGCTTGTGTTTGTACATTGTGAGAGTGTGTGTAAGAGTGTGCTGTGTAAGTGTGTGTGTGTGTGGGTGGGGGGGGGGCTTCTGAGTTTGTACTTCACTTGAAGAAAATGGAAATTTTTCCCTTTCTTCATATTCTCCTTCATTTGGGATCTCACAATACAGTTGTTAAGTCAGTGTTTTTTTTAATGTACACTTTTTTTTTTTCTTTTGTTAGTTGTGTGTTTAATGTGTGATTTAATTTGTTATTATTTTTGTTTGTTTGAACTTATTGAGCCAAGGACCTATGAAAGCATCGGTTCACTTATGAGGGGCTTCCAAGTTTAGATACTAGACTAGCATATACTAGGAATCAAGGCTAGGAACTAGATTTCTGATTTACAAAGCAGTATTGCTGAATGTTTTGGCTCAGAATGTGCCACTAACTAGAATGACTCAAATGCATTTCCCATGCATAATAATAAGCCTGCATGAGGAATGTCCCTCAAGCAAACATGCAATGACTCTGAATTTGCATCTCTCAACTTCTATTTAAATTATAAACTGCTCCAAACCTTCTACATATACTACAGCAAAATTCCATTACACAGTGTACCATATGCAGTGTTTCATGGCTGTAGCAAGGTAGTTGCATTTGTGATTCTATTGTGGGCTAGAAATATATTTATTTATTTAAACATTGTTGACTGGGTAAGTCCCACTATGCCAAATGCTTCTGTTCATGAGATACCTGAGGTGGTATTCATACTGACAAGGGGAAATTTGTCTAGGATAGCTAGGAACTTCTTCTACTCTTTTTGATAAGTGCTATAGGATCTTTTAAGTCCAACTCAACTACAACCAACTCAGGCAGAAGGAATTTTGGTTGAATGTTGCATCTGAAAGAAGGTAACCTTTGGAGTGTAGCACCTCCATAGACTGCATTGCAATGTCATTACTGGAAACTTAATCTGGCTACCTGATGTAGGAATAGAACCTACAGACTTCTGCATCAAAGCCATGTGTGCTATCTATTGAACTAAAAGTACCTACCTTTGATGCCTGCTCAAGACACTGGAGTCTGTGAAACATCATGTGAATGAAAGAAATGTGGGCAGCTGTTATCTGATCTTGTGTTTCAGTTTTTCCTCTGTATGTTTGACTGTCTCTTTCTCCATCTCTCTTTCGATACATGTATGGGTATATGTGTGCACATACTGCAAGAGACAGAGAGGGAGAGAAAGGGGAAAGAGACAGGAATAGTTATGTGTACACTATTCAAAATGTTCTGAACACTGTACATCCACATTTACAGCAATACCTATCGACTGACCAGAATTTCACAGAATGTCCAGATTTTTGCCTTATATGTTAGGTTACGTATATTACTTATAAAGGTTGTACTTTTCTTGCAAGTCATTGAGAATTAGAGTCACTACTTAAAAAACAGACACTTAAGTTTCAGACTTTATAGTACAATTAGAACTGATGCTACAGAGGCAGAAAGTAAATGAGGAAAGCAGCAGCCATCTGAGAATAACACAGAGGGTTTGGGTGATGTAGTGAAAACTGGGAGTGTATATGTTTCGGTGAAGGAAATGTCTTTGCCAAGAATAAAATTGGGGAAAATTATGTACTTATGACTGAAGAAATTAAAGAAATAGGTCTTCTGTGGAGGACATATAGCTTAGCATTCAGGAAAAAGTTTATCTGGTGAATTTGGTATTAATGGGGTCTAAAGCATATATTTGTCAGATGTTTATATGATCCCAGTAAAGTATGAATTGGAATTCTACAATTGCTTTCATTCATATGGGTTCAAGATTAAACCCATTGAAAAGAGACATGTTGTATGTAAGTGGAAATAAAGGGGGTCGAGGTTACTAAATCCAGTTGTTTATTCTGCTTCTTTAAACTTGTATACTATTGGCAATGGAATAGAATAAGAATGTAATAGTAAGAATTTTTAAGTATAAGTTCTGGAAGATGAGAATACAAAAAAAATGAATGAATTAAAAATTATCAGGAAAAAACAATAATGTGGAAAATAAAATTTGCTTATAGTAGAGAAAGATATAAAGATAGGGTATAATAATGTGATGAAACTATATTGTTATTTAAATCCATGGGAAATTTATCAGAAGAAGTGATTAAAGCCATTAAAGTAAGGAAAAAGTAGTGTAGTAAGATAATAGAGTACAGAATTTTCTATTTAAACTGATAACACATAAGTTACCAGTAAATGGGAATATGCAATATAAAAAAAAAGGTGAAAGTGTTTGATTATATTGTGGAAAGGAAGAGACAACAGAGCATTATTTTTTTAAATGTAAAAGAATTGTTAAACTCTGGAAAAATATGTTAATATTTTTGAGAATATTGATCACATAAAAAATATAGACACAAATATGATTATGTACGGATATAATTAGTGTAAGAAGCGAGAATATATGAGAGGACTAGATAAGAATGTATGTAATATTCATTATTTGTTATGAAAGACTGCACAAAATTTTGTTTAATGGAAAATGGATTCTGGCAGATGTATTGCAAAAAAATAGATTATGGTTGTGTAAAGAGTGGGGGTCAGTTATGGAAGAATAACAATGAAAATGTTATAAGAGGATGTTATAAGAAAAATGATTAATGCTAAAAAATAAAAATGTATATATCAGCAGCAGTAGCAACAGCCCTTGGCCCCTATTCCCAATTTTTATATGAGGTCATGGTATTGTGTTAATTCTCACCATCTGTCTTGATTCAATGCAACACTCCTGCCTTCTTTGACCATCATGCCTGACTTTTGCAGATCTTCTTTCACGCAATCCATCCACCTCTTTGGACATCCTCATTTCATCTTATCTTCTTCCCGTCTGCCCCAAATCTTCTTCAACAGATTGTCTTCCACTTCTCTGCATTTGTGTCTGAAACACTGTAATCAGTTCTATTTGTCTTTTCTGGAATTGGAGCTACTTTGGCTTCTGCTCTTACATCATCATTTCTTCGTCTGCCCCATGGTGTGCATCCTACCACCCTTCCTCAAGCACTTTGTTTCCATCTTCTTTATCTTCCTCTTTTATTCTGCTTTTACTGCCCAGGTTTTTGCACCATACAGTAGTACTGGCTGCACCACTGTCTTGTACACCTTATTTTCCAGCTTCTTTGGCATTCTTCTGTCACAGACTATACCTGAGATTCTATGTCTTTGGCTGGAGCCCTTCTGATTCTAGCTTTGGCCTCTTCATTCACATTTCCCTTCTCCTCAAACACTACTTCCAGATATTTGAAGCTATTTACCTGTTCCAATATCTTCTCTTTTATCTCATTTCTCAGATTCTACTTATTTTCCCAATTTGCCCCAATGGGTCCCTGATGTAGGAGTAGGCTGAGTCCTCAACCCACTTTTCACCGGTAACTACCCATGCCCATTTTGGCAACATTAGTCAACATGAGCAAATCACCTACAGCCATATTTTACACCATTAAGTGGCTAGCTCTGCCACAGTGCACAGTCTTTGATCCATGTTCTCTTATCTTGGTGCCACAGTAGATACCCAAACCAGTTAGTCTGTAGAGCTCTCCCCCCTATAAGGCACCATGTAGAGTCTGTGCTGCTGATCACAGCTCCATTCATTGGTGGATTTGAGATGGAAACACTCACCATGTTTTTTTCGGAGGTGGTAGGACATCTATGGAGGCACAGGGAGAACATACAAATTCCAAGCCAACATTGGCTGGAGGTTAGGCCAACTGATCTCTATATAAGCACCTGTAAATATGTTTTTTTAAATATGTAAATAATTGTTTTATGTTGTATTAAATAAAGGACCCTTACTGTTTTCAGTAGGTGCTATGGGATCTTTTAAATCCACCAAAGCTATCACCAACTCAAGCAGATGGGGCCTCAGTTTAACATTTCATCTGAAGGATGACACACTCGGGAGTACAGCACCCCCTTATGCTGCACAGCAGTCAATCTATGCAGTGGGGATATAGAACCCAGAGCCTTCTGCACCAAAGCCAAGTGTGGTACCTGTTGCATCAATGACACAGCAATAAAAATGACACATATAAAATGCTTATAAAAATGGTATGTCTAGAACCTCTGATGCATTAATAAAGTTCCTTTCCCTTTGATTTGTAAAATGGTTCACAACATATTATGTCATTGCTGCACCAATGCCTACTCCAATTTTTCATTTAAAAAAATCTTGTCCAAATTAGGCAAAACTAAAAGATAAAATTATATCTAACAGCTCAGTTAAGACCCTCATATGCATTTCCTCATAAACACTGTCTTCTCTTAATTCCTTGTTAACCATTTTTAAACCTATATTATTCAGTAAAGTATACAGAAACTTTAAATCTGTAGTAATCAGTAAATCTACTTTGATCAAAATTGTATCTTTCATTTTAACAATAAAATAAATAAAAATAACAGTAATGTATGAGGCTCTTAGCGGAAAAATATTTTGTAACATATGATTTCCATATATTGTAATTGCCTTGGATTTCAAACCTCTACTTGCTACAGCTGGCTTCTTGGGGGTTTATTCAGATCTTTATCTATTTTAGGTAAACCAAACATTTAACAAACCTTCAGAGGCACACTTCTAAAGTATTCACTCATTTTATCAAGTCTCTTCTCCTATAATAGCCATTCTTCAGTATGAGCGTTGGTAAATATATACACTTTACAGATGTCACTTTTTTATATTCATCCTGTCTATTTAACATTTTCAGCACAATCTGTCATATGCTTTAAAACAAAAGCACCTCCCTTGTCAATTTTAGTAACAAAGTTGTTAAAATCATTCTTTAACACATTTATTTCTTTGTGCAATAAATGATAGCATTCTTAAAAGACCTCATAGATAACACTAATGTAACTACATTTTTGTTAATATTTAAAAAAACTTCCCACTCTAATCTGAATGGTGATTTAAAAACATTAGGTTTGGAAAGAGAGGAAAAAACATTATGCTGTTCAAAACCAAGCAACAATTTTTAATTCGGCTTTCAAACAAAATCTCTTAAACAGTCTATACTCTTCTCTAGATTTCCTCTTGCCACAGGTACAAAGGACCATTCTCACCAAAGCACTCTAATTTAGTTCTTGTTTCATAAATAAGAAGACAAATCAATGATTTGAAATTAAAAGTACCTGAAATTAAATACAGTTTTTCCTTGTTTCTAATGATGTAATAATACTTATTCCACTAGGATTTGCTTTTCATCAGCAGTTGGATGGCAACTTCCAACCATGTCCTGTTCTCTTTTTCAATGCTCTGATAAAGCAATGATGGATTGTATTTTAGGTTCGATTTTATGGCAAAAATCACAAGGGGGATCACCCTCTCTTTGGTTCCACTGTATACTGAACATAACCTCCAATATTTTCTGATCAAAGAGTACACTTTTTAATATACTATTTTAAATGGTTAAATGACCTGATCCGTACACCTTTTTTAACCATGATATGAACTGTAAGAACCAGAATAAATGCAATATTTGTGGAAGTTATCGTAACCAGTCAACCATCATATTTTTGAGAAATATAAGGAAACTCGAGTATTTCAGAAAGTCCATGCAGATATGTATAAACCATTCAAATTTCCCAAAGATAGAGAACAGAGGTAAGGACTGAACCTTGGATGGTAGAGCTATAAGGTAAAGAACTTAAAAAGTGAGCAGCAATGTTGTCCTACATGGTCAGAATAAGTTTGTATCCTAGGTAATACTATCGTTTTAGGAGAAAGAAAAAAAATCACTACCTAATGGTAATTACTAACAGCAATGTTGTCCTACATGGTCAGTGCAAGTCTTTGCATTCAATGTAAGACTACACTTTGAAGAGAAAGAAAAAAAAAACACTACCTAATGGAAATTACTAACAGTGTTTTAAGTTATAGCAAACAAAAGTATTTGAAAAAAAATGTTTGGGAATACTAACACATCTGCAGCCTACTACAGCTATTGATAAGCAGCTGCATAGCATGTGTAAAACATTTAGAAGATGGCCAATATATTCTGCATGATAGCTAAATTCTGCTACCAGCTGTCTGTTTATTTAACCTTTGAGGCAGTTTTGGAAACATTGATCTGTTACAAGAACTAGGATTAATGTCCCTAGTTTAAAACTTATAGTACCTGTTGATATTATATTTCCATACATTGTATCTAGTTTTTTAATTAATAAAGACTTTTCCACTCTGACACTTATTAGCAGTTAGCAGTATGATTTGCAGTGGTATACATTTCTCTTTATTAGAAAAGTGTTATTGGACAGATACTGGTCTTAAGAGTTTTCAAAGAGTTGCTATTCCTGGGGATTCAATAAACTCCGTGTAGGCTTAGATAGAAGCCTACACAGAGTTTACATATTTGCAAAGTGAGCAGCTGCGCTGATTACATATGCATGCTGCACACAGATTAACACATAAGCAAGTATGGTTTTGTGGCCAGCAACAGTGGTGCCAGCCAGGAAACTATCCCCTGGATTCACTAATCCTCCGTGTAAGACTTAATAAGTCTTACTTGGAGGCTGCAGTTGAATGGTTTGACGTTAGCATGCCATGAATATGCATGAGGGCATGCTGACTCAACCGTAAGTCTTACATGGACCGTGTAAGAAAGCAGGGGGCGTGTCCAACTGCCGAGCAATCTAAATGTCCACGCCCCTGCAAGTGTTTTAAAACTAAACAAAGCACACACACAAGAGCGAGTGCACTCAAATGTCCCTACACCCAACACCACACTCCCTGATATAGTAAACCCCTTTCACAGTTCTAAAATGCAAAACATTAAATATATTTTTTTAAATCCCCAAAATAGCTGCCCGTATTTGTGAGTGTGTGCGCGAGTGTGCCCATTGCTTAAATAGAGTTAGCAATTCTGACATGGGAGAGCATAAGAAAGAATGTTAATGCAAATCACACCAAATAGCAATAGCGTAATGGTAGAGCGTTGGCACAAAGAAGAGGCATTCACAGTTCAAGTCCCACCACTCCCCTTCGTATTTATTTTTTAAATCAGTATATGAAATAATACCTGACAAATATGTTTAAACATTACCAAAAAGCAGTGAAATGGCCAATGTATCAGTGAACAAAATAAATATTTTAAAGGATCCTGATATAAAATTGCCTGCAGTTAAGCAGCGCTTCACTCAGCGCAATAGAGTTGCCCCTAGTTGAATAGTGCTTTACCTAGAGCAATAGAGTTGCCCATTGTTTCATAGCGCTTTACCCAGCGCAATAGAGTTGCCCATAGTTCAATGGCACTTTACCCAGTGCAATGTGTTTGCGCGGACTTGCGCGCTGTGCCAGCCAGGACACCGTAGGGCACCGAGGAGCAACGTAGAGCAAAGTTGCTTAAATGCAGCCACACCCCCTAGCCTGTCTAGATAGTATGAAAATAAAATGAATGACAAGATTCGAACCCAGGACTCTGTGCATCAGAAGCAATAGTACAGAACCACTAAGCCATGACAACATAGGGGAAACAGCCACTATTAACATTCATATACGTACGAATGGTAGTTTAATCATTACTAAGCAGGTCTGCAGTCAGCCGAGAATTTTACAAAATGGTCAATCACAAAAAAGTGCAGGAAATGCGGCATATTTAAGCCCCATAGGCGGGAATACACGTCATAACTGATAGTAGCTCACATCTGCAGTTAGAATGTCTGGTGTCGGAGAGGGAACACGCTTCCGAGCGCAACTTTGGGGCATCAAGGAGTCCAAATACATGGTTTGGCTCCTTGCCCTCCATCACAAGTCAAGACTCCTGCAGGGCCAGTTCCAAGGGATGGAGTATAAGGCAGAGGCTTGGAACCGGTTATCTCTTGACCTCACCAGTGCCACAGGTGTTCCTCAGACTGGTGAGCAGGTCCATGACCACCATGCAGACCTGAGGAGATGAAAGCAGGACTGCCTGAACCAATGGATACAGGATGCCTGTGGGATTCGGGATGCCCCACAACTGAGTATGTAGCCATGGAATTCAGTATGTAAGAATTGATAATGGAGTATGTATAATGGACAGGTATGTCTCAATAGCCCTTCATTTACTTTACAGCTGCAGGTGGAAGTGCTACGAATCAGCAAGCCTATGCTGATAGGCTGCTAAGGCTGTGCCACCAGGCAGGTTAGTGATTATTCTGAATGCATTGTTATATAAAATATGGGAGTGAGCATGAAAGAAAGTGTTGTAGTCCAATAATACAGCCATAAAATTGCCTGAATAAATCCTCTGCATGTACTGTCAGATAAAAACATCAGAGAGGCAGAAAAAGAATGTAGAAACCCATTAAGAAAGGTAACATATGTCTGGAATAATATCTCTGCAGTCACTGTTATATAAAATAAGTGAGTGAGCCTGAAAAAAGATTGTTCTAAACCATTAATAAAGGTATTATATGTCTTGAACATGTCTGCCATATACACCGTTAAAACAAATAAAGGAGTGAGCCTGTGGAAAAATGTGTAATGTCATTAATAAAGGTCTAAAACCCAGAATGTGTCTGTGTCACAGAGTCTGAAATGTTGTTGTACCCTTGCAGTATACAAACAGTACTGTTTGAAAAGGTGCTGGCAACCCAGAGTTGTGCAGTCTCATATAAAGTGGGTGATGGAAGTACTAGTAGCTGTGAAACATACATACAGTCCACAACAGGCAGTTACTGGCTGGCATGAATAAGTAAACCTGGCACACGTGTAGCATGTTATTTTTCCCCAGAAATGTGAGTGTGTGTCAAGAAATGCAGGGTTCTGTACAAATCAAAGTGAAAATGTCATGTGAAAACATCCCAGATATGTAGATAAAGAAATATAAATGCAATCAAGAAATATGTAGCAGTAACATCTGCATCCTGGACAGTTAATATGTCAGATATAGGCCAGGCATATATTGAACTAGCCAAACCCAGTACACAACCTAATGTATGATGGCAAGTGTAATAATACAGGTAGGGGATATACACTTGCAGTCACTAGGAATGTAGTGTAGACTAAAAGGTCATTATAAGATGTTAACCAATTTTTTTTATACACCCTACTGTATGTGCATAAACCATGCAATTCCACACCTCAGTGGGTATGTGTAATCTTAAATATTTGGTGGGACATATGTCCTATTGTTCTATAAATATTTGCATTCACGTTGATGCATGTGCCCTGTTTAAACACCAGAATCATGGTGGCCTGTTGCTACCAAACATCCCTGCATGCTGTTGGAATAACCACTGTGGTTCAATATATGCATGTGTTATGCTTGCTGTTCAACAGTTGTACCCTTGGTGTGTTGGGTTAATGGGAATATTATTGCATGCTGTTACAACTAATCTGGAATGCTGTTTTGCTTATGTTGTAATTAAACACACCTAATCACAGAACGTATGAGAAGGCCGGTTCCTGCGGACCCACCTGTCCCTCCTCAGCCGGCGAGTGCACCTGGCACCAGCAGGTTCGGTGCCCATCCCGAGCTCCCCTCCTCTGTTGGTCCTGTGCCACCTTCGGGTGGAAGTGCTGCAGGGGATGGGGCTCATCCCCCCCGTGAAAGAGTGGGCGGGAAAGGGCCACCTGTCACCCTTCGAAGGGTCCGGGCTGTGGTGTGTAGGGAAATCCAGCATACAGTCACTGATCCCCTACGCCAGCTTGAGGCGAGAGTGGCTCAGCTCACGGTGAGCCTGCCTGTCCTACGCAGCCCCCAGCACAGCCACCCTCAGGGCTGTGAAGGTTCAGTGGTGACTGCCCATGGGTGGGGATCTCAGTTCCACTGTTACCATCTGTGGGCTCATGGGCTTGCGATTTCCAAACATCCGACCCCGTCAATTGTGTCACCCACCCCATGTGTCATACACCGCCCCTGTATGCGTCTTGTCCGTCTTGTCTGTTTACCTTCCCAAACTACCTCCCGGGACATACCTACTTCCTCTACCTCACTTCCTACTCTCACCTGAAAAAAAAAAAAAGGGCAATCTGTACCCACAAAAAAATTACGCCCCATACATAGCTGCCCATTTTGCACACATGTCCATCGGACAAAATAATCTGATAATTAGAATTGGCAGTAGAACATACTTTGTTGCCCTCACCCCTCTCCCAGGGGTGGAAGGTTTCATATTTCACTACAAATTCATTGCATATACACAGCTGTTGCTGTTAAAGAAATGGGTAGCTATGGACCTTCCCTACACCCGTCCTGCACATCCCGAGCTTGTTTACCTACTGTGTGTACCTCTTTGTGCCCCCTTTTTCACCACTTTCCAATCTCCCCATTTTCTTTTCTTTAAAAGAAATTAGCGCGGGGGTTAGCGGGAGTAAGCACTTTTAAGAAGTAGTTAGCGGGTTTGCACCAGTGTCCACATGTGTGCGCTTAGCTAAGCATCGCTAAGTGTCACGCAAACCTGCACAGACCCACTTACAACTGCTTAAAATTGCCTTAGTCACTCTATGGCAGGGCCCTTGTACTGCTCAACAGGAAAATAAAATACGCCTGTCAGTCTCGAACCCCAGACCTTGGACTCACAAGACTGTAGGAAGTACCTCTAAGCCACAGCAGATATGCAATAATGTGGTGCTGAAAGAAATATATCATGCATTACAATGAGTGAATGTAAAGGGTGAATAAGAATGGCATAACACAAATCTTGTTCTGTGGCCCTTAACCAGCAAGTGTTGTGGAATTGCATGACATGACTGTGAAAAGAGAACCAGTCATGCTAGTAGGGAATAATGTTACAGTAGCACCTTACAAACCCCACACAGTATCAGAACAGGATAAACACTGGCATATTTGAATAGGTCAGACGCCAGACCTCCCAACTGTGACTGATTTACAGGGATGTCCCTGATTTGCAAACAAATGTTAGCTGTGTCCGTCTGACTCCCTGTGAAATGTACTAACAGTAGGCAGAAAGGTGGGGAATCTCACTTAATGAAAAATGTCAATAAGTGAGAGTAGACACTGCTTGCATGTCAGAAAAGGTGTAGTAATACATATTCTCCGAATCTCCCAAAGTCTCAACAGCAAAATATCTGAAATATATCACCGGTGTATTCCACTTATATGTACCTTTCCCTGAGGCTGTTCAAATATTTATCCGAGAGTATCTGAGGCCTGGAAGTGTCAGAAACACACAGGCATATCAGCTTGTCTGCTGTTACACACTCAGCAAATAGCTGTAGAATGAATTCCACAAGCATGCCCGTACGTAGGAGTACACCACAGAAATATCAAAGGATGTAGCCATGTACTGCTAGCAACCACCTGTGACAATGCCATTGTTGAGGTGCTGAAAAGACTGGTGTGGTGCACAGTCAAAGGATACTAGGCTAAGCTCTGTCTACCATCTGGATATGTCCATAGGTGGGAGCTACTGAGACAGACTACTAGCCTTCATAGACTAACAGGTACACGGCAACTCTGCATGTTCAGCAAGATAAACAGCACACAATAATAAATAATGCTCTCCACAGTTCTGCACCCCTACCCAAAAGTACCATATACCTGTGTAGTCAGGCAAACCCACAGGTGTAGGTAGACATACACAGTACTGAAATTTGTCCAGTTGTCCTGAGCAGACTGTGCTAATGTCAACACAAACAAACCACAAAATGTTCAGAAGTGAGTAACGTACTAATGACAGTATAGCAGTTCACAAACAGTGCATGTGCCTGATATTCATAACTGGTAGTACAACATACTTAGTTGTCCTCAACCCTCTCTCAGGGTTGGAAGGTTTCAAATTTCACTCCTAATGTATTGCATATGCACAGCTATTGCTGGTAAAGAAACGGGCAGCTATGGACCTTCCCCACAACCATCCTGTACATCCCGAGCTGGTTTCCCTACTGTCTTCCCCTCTTTGTGCACCCCTTATCACCACATTCCTACCTCCCCATTTACTTTTTTGTCAAAGAAATGAGCTTGGGGGTTCGCGAGACTAAGCACTTGTAAGCGGGTTTGCACCAGTGTGCACATGTGTGTGCTTAGCTAAATGTCACTAAGCGTCATGTAAACCCAAGCAAACCCGCTTACAACTGCTTAAAATTGCCTTAGTCACTGTGTATGACAGGGGCCTTGTACTCAGCAGCAAAATAAAATACCCTTATCAGTCTCGAACCCCACACCTTGGACTCAACAGTCTGCATGAAGTACCACTAAGCCACAGCAGATATACAATAACTTGGTGCTGTAATAAATATATCATGCATTACAATGAGTGAAGGTAAAGGGAAAATAGGAAAGCCATAGGAACACATTGCAATAACTACTGTTGTATGCCAGTTAATTCTCTAATTCGAAAAGAAAGTACATACTCCCATGTATCCAGTGTTAGCATTAGGAGGTGTGAGTAAACTTACACACTGAGAAGAGTGCACTGGAAGAAGCAACAGTCAGGTTTCAGTACAGCATGCATATCACTGGCTACAACCCTAGCTTCAGATATGAGACATATACCAACCTTCTGACTGAGACAACAGTGTCCACAGCAAACAAGCATGGGCCCCACCTTGCACAACTGAAAGGGCTATGCCTACCTAACCTGGCATTTTATAGCAGTGTCCTGCAATCACAGTGAGTACTGCAATTACCACACAGCAGGCTGAATGCAATTACTAAATGGTGGGCACCAACTGGTGCAGAGGCCATCACATGCACATGTGCAGATACCCAGAAAAGCAGCCTGTACTTGCTGTCCACACATGCAATAATATCATTGCACCAACTGAAAGAGAGAGAGAGCAAGAGAGACAGACAGACAGAGACAGACAGACAGACAGATGGAGACAAGCAGGCTTTAAGAGACAGACTCTGAAAAGAAAGAACAACACACAGAGGAAACCAAAACCAAAAAAAAAAAAAAAAAAACTAACAAATCAACAGCTACAACAGACAGAGGTGAGGAATACAAAGGTAAGGTATGTAACAGATATATATTTGCTGGCATCCAAAAGATGTGTCTGAAGGGTACTCTACATACTGTGAATCATCCATATGTGGCAGCAGTCCGTTTCTATATGTATATGCACATGTGCATAGGGCAAGGGACATACTGCAACTGTTAGTGAAGGCTGGACATATATATGTTGTTGAAGGTTGCTATGTGCACAAATGTATGTAGGTTGTAGTGTGTGGCATTGCAGACAGCAAGCAGTGCCGGTATATGTCATGTGGTGGTTAAACGCTGTGGGACTGAGCTATAGGCAGTGAGGCCTGCTACAGCTATATGGCCTGAGGACAGCAAAATGCATTCTGCACAACATTGTGCAATATTATTACATAACCATATGTCTCACAACTGTTGCATAATTGACATCCCCACCATGACAGGTGGGCAGTATATGTGCCTATATGTGCATCTATATGTACAGCAATGGATGTATACATGTATGTGTATGTATATATATATATATATATATATATATATATATATATATGTGTGTGTGTGTGTGTGTGTGTGTGTGTGTGTGTGTGTGTGTATATATATATATATATATATATATATATATAGATATATTGATATATAGATATAGATATATATACATATATAGATATATAGATATATAGATATGGATATATATAGATATATACATGTATATATATATATATATATATATATGGATATGTATAGATATGTATTGATATGTATAGCTATGTATAGCTATGTATAGATATGTATTGATATGTATAGCTATGTATAGATATGTATAGATATGTATTGATATGTATAGCTATGTATAGCTATGTATAGATATGTATAGGTATGTATTGCTATGTATAGCTATGTATAGATATGTATATATATATATATATATATATATATATATATATATATATATATATATATATATATATATATATATATATATATATATATATATATATATATATATATATATATATATATATATATATATATATATATATATATGTGTATATACATATATATATGTATATATATATATATATATATATATATATATATATATATATATAGAGAGAGAGAGAGAGAGAGAGAGGGCGACATGGGGTCATATGTACTGCAACAGGTGCCTGTTGACCAAGGCATGGACTGAACACCAATGTTGGTACTGCACTGCCATACCCTATTCCAAAACACTTTACCCAGTAGCTACCACATAGGTGGTAGCCTGCCTAACACTGAAGGTGTCAGAAGGGATCATGGGACAAAGGTGGACAGTAGCCTCCCCTTTGATAATCACAGTGCCACACTAGTCTTGTAATCTGACTACGTGGTACGTGTCATCACAAAAGGTGTGTCATCTAGAGAAATATAGGCAGTGTTCCCCTCTACTCATCACAATGCCCCATGTGGTATATACCTCGCATGACAACTACAACAAGTGGAAAGGCCACAGACATACCTCACAAAGAGTAATACTGCCCTATGCAGACTGACTCACAAAACCACAGCTAGAGTGCGTTGCATACCGCCCACCCAGAGGTTACCTCTGCCAGACATACAGAGGTATGTCACACCCATAGCAGTTGGCCAGCCACCATGTCAACACCTCACAATCCCTCTGGGCTACATGACCTAGGGCCCTAATCGTCACCACCTCACTAAACAGCACATGCTGGAGGTACAGGTTCCTATCCACAAATATGCCATACTCTGGACTAAGCCACCGAGCATTTACAAACAAGGCTCCTCATTAGCAGATGTTATACATACCCCTGATGATTGTTTGGGAGATAGGTAATATGCCCTGGGAGTCATCTCTGTGTATCCGGTTGACAGGAGCATGTGAAATAACATTACATGTGTGTCAAAGGCCAGGGTAGCATATGGCTAGGCTGCTCTAGGCCCTAGGGCCAATAGCATATTACCTACCTATGACACATTGCACACACACATGTACTCAGTACAATACCTGCTCTGTGAGGTGGAATGAGTGTGACAGTGAATGTGTGCAAGGTCTGTAAAGGTGTGATAGCTTAGTGTGAGGTTGTTTCTGTCATGGTAGTTTGTGTCCTAGGTGTGAAGCCAGAGAATGATGTGTCAGTTATTGGGATGTAGACATAGTAGGATGGCATATGTTGTGATGTAGTACCTTGTGTATGACTGTGGTGTCCCATTGTAGGCTGAAGCAATACATGTATGCTCAGTAAGTGGTACTGCTGGTGAATCCAGCTCATATATGAACTGTTGTACTACCTGAAGCTGTAGGCCTAAACAGCACAGTATGGTGTATGTTCACATTCCCTAGTAAGACTGTCTTGTGTGGTTCCTGTAGTCTGCACAGATTACATACCTCAGGCATAGGTATCTGTAAGTAGGGGCACACAGTACTGTAAGGTACACAGGTAATGCTCATCTGTGTCGGCATACATTTGTGTGTTGTATGTATGTCTGATGTGTGTGTAATGATGCATGTACCATGCCCACAATCACATGTGTGTTACAGGGTATGTGTGTGTACATAGCAACATGTATACTCTGTTACAGCAGTATGCCAGTTATATTAACAACCATGCACATATGTTAGGTAGGGGTATGGCATCAATGACTAGGGTGGTTTACTGGTAATACTGTAAATGTACTTTACATTCATTGCATTGGATGACATATTTCTTCATGTATTAGCTTGATATATACCCCTGTGGCGAGGTTGTGCATTGTATCCCAAACAGTGTGGCGAGTACAGGTGTATACTGGTTTGTTATATGGAGTGTGGCAGGCACTGTCAGCCAGTTGTGGGATGAGCACTGATATGTGGTATTGAACGTGTCTATCCTCTGACAGACAAACAGATGCTATATATGGAAGTTAAGTGATATCTGTACTTAATAATGTTAAGTGTGCCACATGACTTGCTCACACATATTTTGTTTAATTGTCTTCCAGGACTATGGCTTATCAACGCAATATGTCCTATACAGCTGCGGAGGAATAGGAAATACATAAAAGTCTGGTGCAGCACTATGCACTGCTGTTTTCCAGGGCCAGCCAGCACCAGCATGAGCGTACTGCACTGTGGCAAGATCTTGTTTGTCAGGTAAATGACATAGGCATGCATAACCGGACATATAAGCAGGTACGCCATCACTGCAGTGATTTAATTAGACATGTCCGGTGGCGTGCATCTGATATTCATAGACAACAGCTTGCCACAGGTGGTGGGGCGGCCATGCATCCCCCCTCACCAGAGAGGAGGAGCTGCTCCTAAGCATGGTTGCTCCTGGCCTACAGCAGCAACAGCATCACACATGTGTCATCATGGAGGCCGCAGCCACCTAGCATGATGACATGGAGCGTGCAGGTAATATGCCCTAGCTGTAGACTACTGTTACCTGTATTGTTAGAATATGCATATGTGAGATGTGTAGTGTGTGTTCATCAGTTGTGCTGCCTATTGTGTGCAATACTGATATTTGGAATAGTATCTGTACACTTGTGACTGTTGACTGTTGTTCTACTGTAGTTTAGCACACTCACAGTAGCAATGCCACAGTTGTGGCCACTGACAAACTGTGTTATATTCTTGTAGGTCCCTCTGGTGTGACAGCAGGGCAGACGATACATGCTGGTGAGTGTGTTAACACTTTAATATTGGTAATGACATGTGCATGTCATAGGTGAGGTGTAGGCCATGTACACGTAACACACCTACGCATAATGCATGCTGTGCATGTTTGCTGTGAGACATTAAACATCTCAGTAAAGTCAGTAGCTGCCTCAATCACATGCAATGCACAGAGCAGCAGACATATTTGCTTGCAACACTGTACTGCACATTGGATATGCATAGTTGCTACAGCTGTACACAACAGAACACGTTTATCATACGCAGGACATGAAAACATGCTACATTTGGCATTACCACACACCCGCTGTAGGGTTACACTTCAGTATCCCACATGTCATGCACACAAAAATGATGTACCTCAGGGATAGAGGCCTATCATGGGGCTGTGCAACATTCTTCAACACATAACACAGTCATGTTAGGCAATGCTCCCTATCGGGCACCTCACACACCCATGTACAAAGTGGCTGTGTAACTGTGAACATAGCCACGGCACTGCAGTTCAGGTACAGCATGCTAGGCGTTGGTCTTGCACACATTAGTAGCTGTGAGTGACCACAAGATGCATGATGATGATGGCACAGGGTACTACACCCCATCCAGTTACAGTGACCACAGTACTACTCATAGCAGTCATTGCTGTGCACCTCAATGTTGTATGTGTGCAAACATATGCACATGTACACAATATGTATAGCATGTTGTGTGTGTGATTAAATATGCCAGTATACGCAATATGGACGGCAGTCACCATCTGAGCAAAGTGTCACATATATATCCTGGAATGCTAGTGGGTGTATAGGTCACATGACACACATTGGGTATGTGTGGTGTTTAATGTTGCAGTCTTGTAGCATGCCATGCATGGCTGGCACCGACATATCTGCAATATGTCCCACACTCACCATAACCACTGTACACTGGCCGTGTTGAGCATTGGGATTCCATCATGTCAGCATGCACCACTCATCCCGTGTGAGTACATAGCATGCATGTGCTACACCTGTGCCCACTATTATCTGCTATGGACACAGACACTGTACTCAGACATGGAAACCTATGTGTCACACAGATAACACATGCAGCCATGGCATGTATACCTGTGAGTGATGGTGCACAGGGCATTGCAGAGCTGATAATACTTGCACAGCAATGTTGTGTCCAGGTACACATTGTGTTCCAGGGTGTAGCCAATGACTGAACAACTACACAGCTGCATCAAAGCCATGTACACTGTCATGAAATAGGGGCGCCTACACTTGCACTGCATGGTCCTGTGCAACACATATTCTACATGCTGACATGTGTGTGGTGACTGTTTGCCTTGTGATACTGGCACCCACCTTCACCCACTATAGAGTATGTGTTGGATTGCTGGTGTGTGTGTATATGTGCTGTAGTGAGGAGTGTATATGTGTGCATGTGTGCATGTGTTCCTGTGTGCATGTGTGCATGTGTTCATGTGTGCATGTGTGCATGTGTTCATGTGTGCATGTGTTCATGTGTTCATGTGTGCATGTGTGCATGTGTGCATGTGTGCATGCGTGCATGCATCATGTGCAGACTGTAAAGTGTGTTTCCTGTCTTCCTCTCACAGGTGCTGAGTTAGGGGTGGCCGAAAGCAGCAGGGAACCTGAAGCCACTGCCACGCATAGTGGTGATGATGAGACATGTATTCTGGCACAGGAAGGTTTGACAGGGTCTGACGGTGGTCCGCCAATCGACAGTACACAGCGTTCAACCCCATCTATGCACACACTCATACTGCCAATACATCCCTCATCATCAATGGCCATAGGCGAGGAACAGCATACAGTTGTCATTGACCAGGAGAGTGTGGTACCCATGGCACTTGCATCCCCTCACAGCAGCCATAGCCAGATTTCTGGAATGGTACCACATAGGCAGAGGTCCAGGGGTTCTCACGGGAGCACCGCTGGTCATAATGCCCCTGGCAGATGTGCCCTCACAGGTCTTACAATGTCCAGTATGTTCCAGACTGTAATGCAGGCTCAGGCATGTATGGAATGGTACACCAGACAGGGACTTAGGGCACAGAGGGCCCATTACACCGCTATCAATGACAGCATCCATGACCTTGCTGGTGCCATCCGGAATTACACCGAGGTCATTGATAGACATTGGGGGAAGACAGTAGATGCCCTCCATAATATGTCTTCCATGAGCCAGGACCGTGCGAGACGGTTATGACGTTGATGCGGACGCATGCAAGCAACAGCAACAGCTGGCAGTGGTCACGGACAGCCCACAGTTCACAGCCACTCCCGTAGTGGCAGTTCCTGTCCATTGACCATCCCAGTAGACCAAGTGCATGTGGCTCTGGCCAGTCCCAGCAGGGACATGGGTCCAGTCATCATACCTCTGCCTTTGATGACAGTACCCAGTCGGGGTTGGTACCCGATACTGTCCATAGCACCCCTGCCAGGCACAGGTACTGTGTCCGTGGCCAGAGGCAGTGATCTGTACTGCCTAGCAGGTACAGTCTGTGGCTGTCCCACAAACTACTGTATATGGCAGCCACATGGTGGAGCTGTGTGCATGCAGACACACACACATTAACCAAACAACTAGGGCTCACACATACAGACACACATTACATCAAAGTTGGCCCATGCTGTACTGTTGTCCCTCTCACACACACACACACACACACACACACACATGTCGATTGGATGGGTCAATGTCAGGCTCTGGCAAGCAACAACACACCCTGTGCATATGATGATATCTGTGTCACCTCCTGTCATCTGTAACATTGATGCAGGAATAGGCTAACATGGTGCTGATGCACAGGGTGACATTTTAGCAGTGTAGCAATATTAGCAAGTTGTCAACAGAAAAGTGTAATGACATCCTTGTAGATATGTCTGAGCAGGCATTATGCATCAAAGCTCTGATTGTCATTGTAGCATTGTTTGCACCACTGTTAGGTCTGAGTATGCATTGTCCACCCATGTGTTAGTGAGTGGACAGTACATGTGTGATGCGTGCAGTGCAGATTAGCAAGTGTACATCTGTGAACATGGTGGGTGCGCACTGTCTGCATGTACGTGCATGGTGGACACATGGGATGTGTGGCATACCCTGTTGTACACATTGTTAACATTTCATAGTAACTTTCAATGGCCAGTATGCATTCTACTACAGTTATGTACTAACATGGGTCCACATGTGTGTATGTCATGGGTTGACACAATGCCGTGGGTGATACTGTTAATATCTGTCAATGATTTGCGGTCAGGTAGTATACACAACCTCAATAGCATGACTATAAGCAATCATTGGATGATGTCCTGACAAATGACACACAGTTGTAGGGAACTCAGTAACAGTTGGATCCTTCCGGTACTATACTCTAACACTAACCAGTGGTATTGACCGCCACCCATTCCTGGGACCACACCTGTTTGGCATATAGCCCCCTTAGGTACATGCAAACACACTAGGGATGTGTCCATCCACATCTGGAAATACAGGCATTGGTCTACATTGCATTCCCTGGATGGGACGCATATCCTACACAAGGGTATCATACAGACAGACACCTGTTGTCTGATACATGCTGTATAGCAGTAAGAAAGCTATGGCATAGTCATCCACATTTACTATACATACTATCCCATCAGTGCCACATCGATGGTAGACCTCAACATGTATGTTGGGTACCAATGTGTACATACAGCCTCGTGTTATGTCATGTGTCCCTTGGTATCCACATATCCATAGGTATTGTGGAGTCCCTCGGTGTATCACATAAGACATTAGAGGCCTGAATGCTTATCCACAAGGCAGTTGTACACCTATACAGACTGTCCATTATTGCCAGTCGTTGTTGTGTATGAGCATGTCTGACATATACCCCAGGCATATACCCTCACTCACACTACTCTTTAGTAACTGTCATGGGTGTGTGTGGCACAGATGACCTTGGCCACAGATCACAACAGTGGAAGGCCTTGTCACATACATACATATGTGACCAACGATCTGTGAAGCAGTGGCACAATCTGTCAATGGAAACAGATGTATTCATGTAGTATGCAGGCTTCACACCTATGTACTGATTGAGGGGGCATGTACACATATATATTTGCCACGCAGATACCAGATGTGTGCAATGCACTTACTGTTTTAATCATAATATGTCCTACCATAGTAAAACCAAAACCCACACTGCATTGACCAACAGTGACACACACACAGTCAGTGTTTGCAGGATTCACACCCCTACCTAACTCTGTTATGATACTAGAGAGAGACACATTAACACAGCGCACTATTTGTTTTACTGGCTGATTTCCCTTCTCCTGCGGTATTTGTAGGATGGTGACATCATCAGACTTTCCAAAGAGGAATGTACCTCGTTTAGTGAGTTTTCCCAGTCTCCAAAAAAGGCACTCCTCTCAAAGGAAACTGCACACATACACCCCCCCACACACACAGTCAGTGTTTGCAGGATTCAAACCCCTACCTAACTATATTATGATACTAGAGAGAGACGCATTAACACGGCACACTGTTTGCTTTATTGGCTGTATGCCTTCTCCTGCTGTATTTATAGGATGGTGACATCATCAGACTGGACATGGTGATGTGTGAACACTTTGTTTTATGCCATTCCAGGAATGGTCCATGTTGGTCAGCAGGTGTCAACAGCTTGAACAGGACCTCATAATCCTTACCTTGTGTGATCTATCTGTGGACGCATTGACATTCCTTCATATGTCAACACATATTTATGCACAGCTTGTTGGTTTTGTGGATACTAAATGTGTTTGGGATGTTGATAAAGGACTATTCAAAGTCTATGTAAGACATGTGTAGCTGTGTTCAGTGATGTATGTCCTGGGTGGCTGCCTTGCAAACAGTCTAGCATGTTTGGGAACCATGATCGGCACATGGACATACCACAGTTGGTAGGGTTGTGTGTATGTCAGCTTCCAATAGCTATGTTTATGACTCCAACCATGATGGACTCCATGAACTTGCAGGTCAGACTTCATAGGCATACTGGACTGTACTTCCCATGGTGTGTTGTGCACCAACACTTGTGGGGAGTGCCATATGTTGCTGTAACACATTCAACAGTTCCACATCCTGTGTAGGTGGTGAGGCTCAGCTGACTGTTCAGGTGCAGGATCTGTTTGTTCTGTAGTTTATGCATGACACATATTGGGAATCAATGTATTCCAGTTGCTGACATGCTTTTGGCATTGGGGGTAGCTGCTCATCCATTCTACATGTAATATCTCCTGGTATGATGATATGGACTATCGTCAGTGGGAGGTGGGTATGTATATATGGGCCTGTCTGTCAGGATGTCAGCATTGTCAGTCAGGTACAGTTGGCCCTGACTCAGGACATATATGGGTGTACATTGCTATTTATGACATAGCTGAAGGAGATGTCATGATTCAGTCTGGACTCCTTCTCAGCTACTCTTTACAAAACACCAACAAACCTGAGCACTAATCCCTGCTATACTCTTTTACACACTTAACACCCTACTGATCCTTTGTGATCAGGCTACAGAGTATGTCATCATAATATCCTGGCATGTCCAGGGGTTGGTTTCGTGTGGACTCTCCAGTCCAGCTGGTGAATATTGTGATGTTGACACAATGTCACATCTGCCTCATGTACACAGACAACCCTCTCCTCCTCCCAACAAACTCAGATATATGTGGAGATGCACCTATATAGACATACAGTGTGCTGAACTCTCTCGACCCATGACTGGCACAGTTCATCAGGTGGTGAAAGTAACCACACACACCACATATCAGTCTCACATATCCTCTAGCGACAGCACTCAAACCACATTATCACACATAGACATACTCGGATGCTGTCAATGAACTCTGCCTAAGCAGCAGAGACCTCCAAAGCAGACACACACACAACCGCTACCCCACTACAATACCCACATATCACATAGTTCACAATGTCAGTGTGCCACACAGTCACTGCCCTTTGGGCTAAAAACACAGCTAATACACTTGTAATAGGCAACACTTATTGTCAAACACACTGACGTACCACTCACCAGCCCAAACAAGGGAATAGTCACTTTGGGCTGTCTGTCGGGTGCCAGAATCTTCCACATAACACATGCAGTCAGGTCACTCCAAAGCAAGTACAGGACTGGCACCATCATTGTCCATGCTGGTGCGTAAAACCTCAGACGTTCCTCCCCGGACCACATGACATGATACATGAAGGAACACTCTGATCATGTAGCCCAGGCCAGTATGACCCTGACCTTGTCTAGCATCTTACACCCACCAATTATGATGTCACAGTATACAGACAAACATATCACGTTTAACAGTTGGCTAACAAATTGGTGTCATTCATAGGGGATACAGTGTCTGTCAGCCTGCGGTGACATGCTCGACATGCCACATAGCTTCACTATGGACAGCTTGCACCTGTCACCCTTGGACTTTCGAATGCTGGCTAGGGCTCTTGCTACCACCATAGTGCCTTTTTTAAGCAGGGCTCAAAAGACAGACCCACTTCCATAGACATTACAGGCTAAATGAAACTAAGGGTAATGCTGCTCAACACCAGATGTGTTACCCTCATATAGAGGCCACTCAGGACTCTACTCAGTATGGAGGATAGCGATATCTATGCATTAACAGATGCCTGGTTCAGGCTCACTTATGCACAACAGCACTACCAGGTTATGTTTCATACCATGCTTTCTGACCACATGACTTGGGACAGACAACACAGCTAGGGGGAGTATCCATATACATTACAGATACAAACATCTCCGGGTAAGTAGCACTGCACAAAGCATTACAGACCATACATATACAACTACCATTGTGCAAAACTGCCTTTCAGTTTGTTGCCTGCTACAGACCACCTTCCCAAACTCAGGAACCACACACGGCTTTCATGGGAACTATGGAGAATATGAAGGTCTCCACAAACACCATTATATTGGGTGACTTCAAATACACAAATATTGACTGGGGATACTACTCAAGCCCCAACACCCTCGCCCAACAATTGCTACAATTTGTAGACTGATATGCTATGGCACAACCAGTCAGCACAGCCACAAGGGAGAATACATATTGGACCTGATCATCACCAACATGGGGACTCTATGTTCCACACCAGTGATTTACCCCTCATTGGTAAGGTCAGAACATACATGTATCTCACTGGACATACATATACCCTCCACACACCCATCCTGGGTAATCTTGGTGAACTTCTCATGAGCCAATGTCTCACTTCACCAAATCAAGGTGGTATCCTTCAGAGACCCTGAGACAGTGGTAAATACAGCTCAGACTGCTGAATCCCTTACATACACATTCTATGCACACCTAGTGGACTGCATGGATTGTGCTATCCCAAATAACAACAGGACTCACTCTTCCAATGGCAGGGGACCTGCCTGATAGACCCCAGCCATTAATAAGCTGTACAACATCAGGAGGAAGCTACTACATGATAGAGCGCAATCCCAGACGGGGAAGGCATCTGTGATCTGTACTAGCAGACAGCTACGATCACTCATGAACTTTTCTAAGGGCCGCTTCTACTGGGCAATTGCAACAGACACATAGGACTATCACACGGCCTTCTTCAGTTATGTCAGGAACCTGGGTGGACACTCACTGATATGCTGTGAGTTACTGCATACTGAATAAACTTACCCTGAACCCGCTGGCATTGCCAACATCCTGGTAAACAGGTTCAGTGCAGATGTCTCCCCCCCATCCCCCCTAAGGAGCAACTATCCATCCCAACAAAGTGTAACCTCCCTGACATCACACAGTAACAGGTGAGTGCTGCCCCCCCAAAGTGTACATCACAGCATCAATGGGACCAGACGGTGTCCCGGCCTGCATCTTACACGAGCTTCATGACAGACGTAACCCATACATTACAGCACTGTTTAATATCAGAGTTACTACAGTATATGTACCCAAGGAATGGTGTACAGTGACAGTGGTCCCACTCCACAGAGTTGGTGCCACAATGGACCACAGACAATATCGCCCTATAAGCTTAACTAGCCTGTTCTGCAAAGCTATGGAGCGTATTGTCAGGGGACTCATACACATAGACATCGGGAATCTACAGACACTGTGTCCTACACATTTCAGCGTTGTTGTGGGCGGATCTTGCCTCTTGAACCTGTTTGTATTTTTTAAATGGTTAACAGGTCCATCGACATAGGGACAGTTGTCCACACAGACTACCTGAACCTTGAAAAACCCTTCAACACAATAACCCACTGGGCCATTATGCATAGGCTCACCAGCATCAATATGGACACATATCTCACATGGTGGATTGCTACCTGGATCAGGGAGAGCACCCACATGGTCAGAATTGCAGGTGCCATGTCTGACTATACACCAGTTATGTGTGGCATCCCACACGGCTCAGTCCTGGGACCTCTCTTGTTTAGTGTATATTTGTCTGACGTACAGGCTACCACAGGGGGAATATGGCTGACAATGTTCGCACTTGACTGCAAACTGGGTGCCATAATCAACTCTCCAGCTGCCACATGCATACTCAAACAGGGTCTCACAGAGATGGATGACTGGTGCCTGAGCCATGGCCTACAAATAAATGCCATTAGTTGCATAGTCATCCCCTTTGGGAATAACAACATGCCCACACATTACCACATAGGTAGTACTCCATTACATAAGGTAGGAGTTGTTAGGAGTTTGGGGACATGACTTGTTCGCACTGTCGTCTTTGACAATGACGTTGCCAAAGTGGTTGGGCAGACCTTCTATATAGGCTACCTTATCCCATATGGTTTCACATCTAGATTGAGTGAGGTCATTGTGCCCCTATACTCACCACAACCATGCTTGGTTACAATGCCATATTTGGGGTGAACCTTACCCGACACCTGCAGCAACTGTACTGGCCACAGAAGTTCCTTACCAAGCAGATCTAGGGACTCACACGGATGCCCTGCACAGATCGGATGCAGTAACTCCAGCTCTACTCAGTCACTTACTACCTACTCGGATATGATGTGTGCCTGTTGTTTACAGATATACCCAACCCAGAATTACTGGACATGCTCCACCTTAGGATATCCGACTCCCTTGGAGCTACACACTCCAGGGACATATACCTCAGCACAGATGTTAATAGGACATGCTAGAGGGACAGATTCTTATCCCAGAGGCTCCACTCACTCTGGATTGTAATCCCAGTTTCACATAGGCAGAGCCACCCACTGACCACCTACAGGAGACATCTTGACGACTGTATGGGTGATCGTATGTTTACCCCTGGGATATCTTCTGTGTCCTTGCTAGACAGAGGCACACTAGCCTAAACATATATGGGTTATCTTGTGTGACCTACTATTTACACACACAATGTAGTAATCTGACAGGGATGTGTATGCCAAACACACTATGGCTATGCTTGTACATGCCCTAGGGCAGATAGCCTAGTAACGACCTCTGAACCTATGCTAATGTTCAGGATGCACAATGTTTATTGCTGATACTGTTTGCAGGTCTTTATCGTCTTTGCTTTACCAGTTTCTATGAACAACTTAGGTATCTGCAGGGTTCCACTATATTATATATGTGTCTGTTGTCATATAACTGTGTACACAGGGTGGAGGGCTGGATAGTGAGAGGTTCCTGGGTTAACACATGCAACTGCCAGATATGTGTGGGCCACTGCTGTACTCCGACATGGCCTAAGTGTCTGAGCATGCCCAGTTAGGCTTTCCGTGTTTCGTTGACTGACATTTGTCTCATTTATTCAAGTGTGTGAGCATCCCCAGTGTGACCTTTCAGTATGTTGCTATCTGAGATCCATTACATTTGTTGATGTGTGCGAACATGACCAATATTAACATTTACACTGTGTGTGTTGGAAGTCAGGTTCTGTTCTTACTGCAGGACTCACCTTTGTGTCATAACTCGACAGGGATTATGCTGTAAAAGTAAATTAAGGCACCAAAGTTACTCACTGGAAATCAGTCACTGTAATTTATTGCAGAAGACAAACGGTAAGCGCTTTCACAACTTAATGTTGCTTCATCAGACCACATCACTACAACTGATGCTTGGTTAAATACTAGGACAATTAGTATGACATCACAATTTAAAGAGATATTACTCCACTAACATAAGAACATATATCAATATCCATAAGAAAAATGCATAAAATATATAGAAAGGTGTGTATTTACACACAATAATATTTAAAAACAATAATATTTAAAAACAATAATATTTAAAAAAATATTAATATTTAAAAAAGGGGGGGTGTCATCCCTGATGGTTATTAAAAAAAAAATATATATATATATATATATATATATATATATATATATATATATATATATATATATATATATATATATATATATATGTACATATACACACACATATAACCATAATAGTACAATGAAAAATATATATATATAAAAAACTCATGTTTTAGTATTTAAGGCGCCTGGCCTTAAGGTAAGGAACTAATGAGGTGCAGCCATTCAAACCAGGATATCTATCTGCTTGTAATTTAGTG